>NC_135395.1:6842472-7202472 GCF_051989625.1 Stigmatopora argus | reverse complement strand
GTAAAAACTGAACACGTGAAGACAGTATAATCACTTACTTCTAGTGCTCTTTTTAACGTTTCTTCTTGGTCTATCTCTTTTCCTTTTTGACTAGCATTCTCCAAAGCATCCTCATAACAATCAAAGACAAATGCAAGGAGGTAAGTTGAACAATGTGTCTCCAGGAGGTCTAAGATTTTCCCCAGCAGCCTGGGCTGAGACGATAAACCCTGGTCTTGAAGCATCCTGAAGGAGAGCAACAAAAAAACTGAGTTGAGAGAAAATTGAGGTGTGACAACCGCCGTCGGATTGAAAAGTATCCCAAAATTCAGTCAATTTCTTATTATTTCACAAATCAAAATGTCTTACCCTTTCAAATAGTTCCATGCACTTTCATTGTGTGGGGCCTTTTTGACTTGGGTCAGGCAGTATCTTAAATAAAAAAGCAAAAGGAAGGAAATCTTAATTCATTTACTGACAGTAATTGACATCAAATGCATTTCAACTCGTATTACTGGCATTGAGTGATCACCTTTCACTGAAGTTGATGGAGATGGATGTGTAATCCATTCTGACTAAGTCCAAGTTTTTTTAAAGGGTTAAAAATGAGTAAAACCAAACACATTATTTTATTTATTTTAAATTTTACATTTGAAAAAAATATTTTTCCATTAAAAAAAAAGTGAAAAAATCCCCAAAACACTATATTTTAGATTTAAAAAAAAAAAAAAAATTTAAAGAATCTTTCAACCATTTATTTTACATTTAGAATTGAAAAGCACAAAATATATTTTTTAATTCATATTAAAAGAGGAAGTGGAAAACAGGAAACCTTTTTATTTTTTAGATGTTTAAAATGCTTTTTTTAAAATGCGCATCTTCAATGAATGGCATATTTTTACATTTTTTGATATAAATGTATATCACGCACCGGATTATACAACGCAGACGCTTCTCAGAAAATTGAAGTCTTCAAGTGGCGCATTAAAGTGTGAAAAATACAGTTAAAAAAACAAACTAGAATAAACGTTAAATATTATATTTATATTTTAAAATTTTAATTAACTATAAAAAAATCTTTAAAAAAGTGAAAATAAAAGTAAATATTCTATACATATCTATAACCATTGGAATTCTACCATGAAACATGTAGTTGACAAGTTGATTTATTTTCACGGGGCACACAAAGTGATCTGTCAGGCTGGATTTGGCCCCTGGGCCGCAGCTTTGACACGTTTAACCTATGTTGGGGTTATTCTGGGATATTATTATATATGTTCGCATTAATCATTATATGTATGTGTGGAATATTAATCATTATATGGATATGTGAAACATTAATCATTATAAGTTCAGTATAACGGTTACCGAAGGACACTTCCCCTGCAGCTGGCCCCCCCGAAGACGTTTAATTGTTTTGCCCTATTCCGAGGACTATTGACCTGACGGATCACCCAGTCCCGGGCTCCGAGGACTGCTGATCTGGGTTCGCAATGAAGATCTGTGAAGGACTCTTAAATTGCTTTGACTTGGATTCCGGAGCAGATGGCGATAATCAAATCAACTTCCGAAAATACTCGCATATTGTTTTAAAATAGTGTTGCTCGTTTCACCTTTTATGGAAATTGTTTTGCTTACTTGTGCAAATTCTTACGCAGTTGTTTTTGGTTTCTGACCTTAATTGTTGTTTTGAAGACCTGATTTGCAATTGTTGTTGCAGTTGTTTTTTTTACCTTAATTGTGTTATTCGGGTAGCTTATGCAATTGTTTGAATAAGATAACCTTAATTGTTTTGATCATGTGCGACTAAATGGACAGAAGAGGATGCCTTTCTTTAGAATGATCCGTGACGAGGACGAGCCAGGACCGATTCTCACTTGCAAGTTAACGCTGGATTATGTCTCCGATGTCTTTCCTTTTATTAAAGTAGAGCTACTAATGAACCTATCAAACTAAAATGATTAGGCAAAAGTGGTGGCTACTAAACAAAATAAAATTTAACCTGCAATCATTTTCAAAGCTTGTGCTAATTAGATATTTAATACTAGCTTGTAATTTTAACAGCGTAACATTAGCCATTTAGCAAGTCATAATAAAAATAAAAACTATGATCTGCAGAATTCAGCCAGACTTACTCAATCTCTCGCTCAAGTATGGCTTGGTTGGAAAAGCCAGTGGTGTGCGAAATGACAAAATGTCTCTGGTTCCAGGCGGAATTATTCCTCACATCTTCATCCAAGAGATTCTCGACAAATTCCAGCTCGTTGTCCCACAGCTTGTACTCCTAATAGAGAGAAATGATTAGAGTGCGTGATATGATATCGCATAGAATTCTAGTTTTACTATAAGTTTCTATCAACATTTTATGTCTCTCATCATTATCGTCATAAAGTTGAAATATTTTTTTCAATGCACATATGCTATTGCAGTACATCCAATCGGCCTCAACATGTCCCCCACTCACTCAAAAGTTAGCTAATTAGCTCTCCTTTCCAAATGTATAGGGGAGTAATGCATACAAAAGTATTAAAAATAGCAACACAAAAAATATGCAATTTCTTTCAACATCAATATTAATTAATGTACCATTACAGACTTACTCATTTAATATAAAGCAGTCTTAAAAGTCAAAAGAACAAATAACATGTAGATAATTAGATATCACAACATTTCAGTAAAAATGTGTACGCTGCTGTACTGCTTCTGTTCAGACTGGATAGTTTTAGGTTTTTTACCATTAACATTTGTTGCTGTCAGTTTAATGTAAATTATAAGATAAAGTGAGCGGGGGAGCTGGCATCTGAATATTAAAAGATTTTTTTCCATATCGCAAAGCACTTAAAAAAATAATAAATACAGTACAGCTTAAACTGTCATTGTAAAGTAGAGAAAGAATGGAACACTAGTAATTGGAAGAACTGGAAACCCCCCAGAAATTCATAAAAAAGACAAGAAAACTGATTTGTTGTATGTTTTAAGAAAGTATAAGGCATAATAAAGTATAATAAACATGGAGTTCTTACAAAGCAAATCATTTAAGGTTAGCTATCTTTTATTTTAGCTATATCGTTAATCCCTCGACAGTATTGTCTCGCCTGCCTTATCCTTTTCTGGTAATATATACTGTGTGTAATACACAGGAGGATAATTACATGGCCAGTCTGAACCATTCAGTTTTTCCTCCAATTTTCTTTCAACAAGCCCAGAGGGATTTAGAATACACTAGTATATTTAGTCTTGGCTGTGCTATGTGGTGCTAATCATCCGTAAATTATTGACCAGACAATTGCAGTGATAGTAACTGAAAGACGATAAATTTATGTACATGTTTAATAGTATGTGTGACATTATTATTCTTAGAAAATTAGCCACAGTTGAATTATTTAGTGGTTTTCAATTGATATTGGATTGCTTTCATATTGACAGTGAAAAAGGCTACAATAAAAGGATTAAGTTTATAAAGAAGCCTCTGTAAAAGGAGTTGAACCACCAACCTGGATAACCCACTGTCTGTGTTGCCAGGCGTGATAATTTTTAGCGTCTTGGCTGAGGATATCCGCAATGAACTCCAGCTCCTCTGAGGGATCGTTCAACCACTCGACCACTAGGCGTCTGTGATGCCTATTAGATGGACAAGCTAGCTTTTAGAATCTACATAGAATGTGTAGTTTTCAGAATCAAAAATATGAAATAAAATTAATAAATGATATGGATATTAGGCATGCCCCGATACTGATTTTTTTGGCTTTTGATCCAATACGATTTTTTTCAAGATATGGATTTGCCGATACTGATGGAGTAAAAATAATGGAAAAAAATAATAGGACGAGGCGGCCTGGCGACCGAATGGTTAGCACGTCATGCTCAAATTTCTGAAAATTAGATAATAAAGTTCGATACTGCAAAAATAGCTGTGTCAGGCCCCGCCGATACCAATACTGAGTTTCAGATTGGGACATGACTAGTGGATTTATACATATTTTACCACAAACAAATGTTCCATTGAACCAATACATTTCTCTGTCTATGTTTTTTTTACCTGCACTTAGCCACTCACCAAACCTGGTAATTTTTCGGTTGATCCTCAATGATGGCTGTAATGTACCTCATTTCTTCCCTCAAGTCTTTGGACAGTGCTTGGAGTAATACTCGCCTGTAGTGCCTACATGTTGAAACACAACAATACACCACAGTAAAACCCATCAAAATTATATACATGCAAATACAGTAATCCCTCGATTATCACGACTTCACTTATCGCGAATTCACTACTTTGCAATTTTGTTCTGCTATTGATTATTAAATACATTTTTTTAATTAATAAATGTGACCCTACTTCACGATATTTCGATAATGCGGCCATGTCTGGTCTACAGTAACCGCGATATTCAAGGGATTACTCTGTGTATTTTGGAAAGAGTTTATTATTAGTGGGCGTCACCTTCAGAAAACAATCACACAGAGTAAAAAAGGTTAAGAGATTATCCAATACAGTGGTACCTCAACCTACGATGAGCTCGTGGTACGACGAAAACTTTGATCGAATAATTCCCCAGCGATGCTATCAAAATTTCGAGATGCGACCAAGCCAGGTGGCCATGACATGAGACTCTTTATCATTGTAGCGCATTGTCTTTTTTGCCGCATCTCTTTCGTGTATAACAGATATCTACGAACACTGAACGATTTATTCAGACGAGTTTCGATCAGGAAACGCACAACGCCCGTGTGCAGGCAAAAAGAGGGCTTTCTGGGTAATGAAGTATACTCGTGCACACAACACCGATAGGCAATGGCACCCTTTCTCAGAATAAAACTTCATTACCCACAATCAATACGTAGGTAAGCTCAGCTATTGCATTTCCTGGTATTCTTTCCTTAGCCTTAGCTCCCGCAATCGCTCATTCAAGCCTACTTCTCGTTGGCAAGTGGTCGTGCGTTATCCTATTGTGAGGACATTTGTGTGCATCATTTTCGGAATATTTTGAAGGAAATACAACAGCAAACAGCCCATCGATAGCGAACGTGAGGGTGGAGGCGTGGCAAACCGCTAACACGGAAAACGAAGGTAAAAAAAGATTAAAACAAAATTAGAATTCAGTTTTGTGTAAAGTTACATTAAACGTATGTATGAGTGTGTCTGTATATATTAATACAAGTTAATTTAAATTTGTTCGTTCGTTTACGAGTGCCGTAGATAAAGTCCCCCTGAACACCCCCTCTCCGCCTCCGTGTATGTCGCTGTCTCTACCCTCTGCCAAATGTGTCTAATTTTACTTCTATTAAACACATTTTATTACTATTAAACCACTAGTTATGTGTTACTTTGTTAATAGATGGTGAATTAGAACAAATAAAACATTTTTTTCCAATCCAATGTATCCTGTTTTTGGTGTTTTTTCAGAGGGTTGGAACAAGTTAATTTGTTTTTAGTTCATTTCAATGGGAAACGTCCGCTCGAGTTACGAAAAGCTCGACATACGATCTCAGTCCCGGAACGGATTAAGATCGCATGTCAAGGTACCACTGTATATAGATTAGTAATAGCCTTCATTAAAAAAAAATCATATTTACAAATTAATGCGATGCAAAAAATACTTTGAAACCTATTTGCAATAAAATGAAAATCCAATACAGATGAAAAATTGCACTTACCACACCGAGTAATTTGCAGCATTCAGCTCAATAGCATCTGCTGTCAAGGCAAAAGCTCGTTCGCTCTTCTCGTCATTCTTCAACAAGGCACGGAAATAGTCAAAAACATCAGCAACTGTTAGAATGGAAAAAAAAGATACTGTCTTAAAAAGTTAGACACATTAATAGATTTTGTTCAGATTGCTTATTGTTATAACGCCAGCCATTTATTTCCGATACAGTTTGTCATTATTAAAAGGCTATAGACATTTAAAGTTTTTAGTAATTGTGGGAGTTCTTTTGCTTTGAGGAAAGTTACTATTCACACCATATTTAAACATAGTAAAAAATATTGAACTTTGTTTGGTCCAAAGCTCTAAATATGTCTACCATTTATTTTGACAGATTTCAATTATGTACTTGGTATCTTTTTTGCTCTTGAATTTATTTTTTTATTATACAATGGTGTTTCCTTTCCAAATATAAAGGGAAACAATACATTAACCCCAGTAATAATATTGAAGATAAAGATAAAGTGGCGAACAAGAGGCTCTCGAGCCACATGCGGCCCAGCCAAAATGTCTCTTTGCTTCTTAACATATTTTGTATATGCTGTGGCTCTTTGCCTCGTTTCATGTTTCCTTATTTTTATTCTCTCTTAGAACACGCTTAAATTCATCAATGTCCATTAAAAACAAATAATGAATTATACTTAAAAAGTAATTTGGCAGATTGGATTTTTTCATGCTGCTTCTGACGTAAGAGACCGCCAATCATTTCCGCGGGTTACGTCTAATGCGTCGAGGGTTCGAATCCCAGGTGGGTGAGGAGTTTCATGTTCTCCCCGGGCTTGCATGGGTTTTCTCTGGATATTCCGGTTTCCTCCCACATCCCAAAAACATGCAGCGTAGGCTGGTTGAACATTAAATCAGCGGTCCCCAACCTTTTTCTCTTTTCTCGTGAACCGGCTAGTGGGGAGGGCGACAACTTAAGACAAAATTGTGTGGGGGTGGGGCACTAATGACGCCCATACCACAAAACTATTTTTTTTAAAAAGTCCCAAGCATAATCGCAATTATTTATTATTACTATAGCAACTTTTCTCATTTCAAGTAAGAGGGTGAGATTGAAAACGTAAATATTTATTACCGTATTTACTCGCATATAAGATGCCTCCACATATAAGCCACACACTTAAAATTGCCTTAAAATTGTTGAATTTTATAATTTCTCACATATAAGCCACCCCCTGATAGACAATTTTCACCTCCATAGTCATGGTTTTAATAGGGAGTACAAATGTGTTACTTTGAAAGGAAAATCTTGAGAAAAATTATCGCACGTGGTATATCTCAAATACTGTATGAGTCCAAAGCACATGATTCAGGTCAATATCATGAGGAAGTTAATAAATGCAAAATAACAAATAATTCAAAATGAAAAAAGAAAGTCTATCTTGATTAAATTTTTCTTACCAGAATTTAAGATGTTGTGGCAGCCAAATTGCTTCTTATGTCGAAATATCTAGATTTTTTTTATGCTTCATATTACTGCAGTAGTTGTCACTTTCGAACAAGAAATAAAAAGAAAAAAATAAAGCGGAATTTTGTTTTATTTCATAATCACAAATGTACAATTTCCTTTCAAAAAGGAAGTAACGTAAGCACAACCAGAAAGTGTGTCCGTACCGGTATAGTGTTCACCAAGTCTCTGGGTGCAATAATAGCATGAGATGCACATTACGCAGGTATCAAGGCTGATATTTTAACAATTGACCGCAAGAACTTCGATCAGCCTCAAATACTATTGGGATGTGCTGACATGGTAAACACTAAGAACACGTGTCAAGGCTACTCGCATCTGGCCACTCAGACCACGCTTATAATTGTGGTGGGCTGGCGACGCCTTGAGCGAGCGGTGGCAAGGACAAGTGAGGTTTTTTTTCTTTAATTTCATTCATAGATGTTAAAATAAATTTTGTTTAGCATATTATCTGTTTATCTTTTCTCTATTTTGAAATAAATTACAGTATCGGCCGCATTGTTTTGCGTCATGGGTTATGGGGTTTCGTCTTTGTCACCTTACAGTTTCGTGCATATCGTCTTTTAATGCGCATTTAAGCTGCACCCTAGATTCAGCCATCCCTTTTTTGTCTGACAAATGCGGCTTATATGCGAGTAAATACAGTACTCTGACGGACCAGCACCAGGTGGCTCGCAGACCGGTTCCAGTCCTCGGACCGGTGGTTGGAGACCACTCCTCTAACTTGTCTCTAGCTATGAGTATGAGCATAAATGGTTGGCCGTCTCCTTGTGCCCTGCGATTGGCTGGCCACCAATTCAGGGTGTCACCTACCTGTTGCCCGTAATTAGCTGGGATAGGCTCCAGCCCCCCCCCCTGTGACTTGCGAGAAATATGAATGAATGTATTTTTGATAACTTGAGTGTCCTGTTGAAGAAAATGCTAAAGAACTTACACTTCTCTGAATACGCAATCTGGACAACAGGGTTCGGTCCATCATCTTGCGGAACCGGCTCCAAATCAGCCCACTCCTTCCGGTCTCTGAAATCCAGAACCACAAAACTTGCCAATTTCTTAAATGAAAATGCGTGATTTATTAAAGAATATCACAGCTGAGGGTGGAACATGTTGTAAAAACGAGCAGCGAGGGGCAAAAACACCGCGATTGTGTATATTACATGATACTCTGTAACAGAATAGTGGGGCTCTAATTTTAATCGTGCCTTTCGTCCCCCAAAAGTAGACTTTGTGGTTTCATTGCAGTCCAACTAAATGTAACGGAATGTATTTCGGTAAATGAAAAATACCTGTAAAACATATATCGATGGCCGACAAAGTCATCGTCAACGTAGTCTCCAACCTCTTTAATGGACGTGTGATCGTCCTTAAATGTGACGGCATCGTTGGATATAGCTTCCATTCCCGACATTGCTAGTTTGTTAGCCTTATATCGAAAACCATAGATATCACATATGTAAAAGGCTAGATGTCTGATGTCTGCTGTGAGCCAATGTGGGCAAGCGTTGTCACTTACCACACATTTTACGTCGAAGCCGTGAGTTTAAAAAATACCATTACTATAGTCAGTGGAGGATGTACTTTGAAAAAGATATAAAATTCCCGATTTTCAAACAGCTGTTTTTTCCACAAACTTCGGAGGTACATTAAATTAGGCGAATAGTTCAGAATTCTTTTCAAAATCCAGGATGAATTATAGCCAGGTTAATACAATTTATTATAAAGCAAACCTTTTTTAAATGGGTGAATAATTCAGCGAGTATTTTAGTGGGGGAAATCACCATTACCTTCCAATGATAGGTGTCTGCTTCTCAAATACGCTGCGAATTCGCGTTTAAACATTGCAACCTTAAATATATGATATCTATGATGAAAACGCTAGGGAAGGAAAGACAAGAGCGCAACTTCCGGTTTTAACGATAGATGCGTTAAGGTTCAATGGGAGATTTGGCCTCTGCAGAAAATTATTAATTTGTTAAATACTAGTAATTTATTCAATGGAATTTTACGTGTATCATGTTTTAGCTTTGTCATAGAATGACATTAATATGCCTTATAGTTGTAGTTTGCACATACTAGTTATCCATCACCCTTCTGACTGCAGGTTTTAGTCTATAATTATAGTTACTAACAATACTCCGCAGCTTGAATGGCATATTGAGTAAAATGAACAGACTGCTATATCAACTATAGAGTAAATTTAATCTCTTTTTTTATATAATCTAAATAATGAAGCCTAAAACATAACATACACTCAGCAGTTGTGAAGTAATTCCGCCAAAAAGGTCAAACTGAACTTTATTTGTAATTGACACCTCTGAACATTATAAAAATAAATAGATGATTCACAGTCAGTGGATCTTAATACAAAGTGTTATCAAAATTATGCATCAGCAAGATGAAGAATCAAACACATGCATTAATCATCTTTTCACCAATTTATACTGTAAATGGTGAGATCACTTAATGACCTTTCTTGCAAGTCATATTTCCAACACCATCACCAGCTGATTTAATATAAAATCATCTTTGCAGCTAGACATACATTGAATGATTCATTCTTTCTTTCTTGAGAATGATGACTTGACCTAAATTCCTCAGTGGCCGTCTCCTTGATTCAATCCATGTTTTTCAATGTAGCGTCTGAAAAGAAAATATGTAGGGCAACAAAATACACTCTAATGGCAATTAAAAAGCTAATGTAATCATATTGTAGGAAATCATACCTTCTTGCAAAATTATAGAGCGCATCTTTTCTCTCTTGAAGAGACAAATGCCTGTCAGCTGGCGATTTGCCGAAAGAATTTGCAACAGGCTGTAGAAAAGACAACACAGAATTAGATTGCATCGAGATTTTCTTTTTTTAATTTAATGAAATGTGTGAGAACTACAGCGGCTGTGATGCAACTCCTAACACAAATTCTATCTGAATTTCAACTTTAGGAATGATATCCAAAATAAAACCTTTATGGTGTGAGCAGAATCGGAAGAATAAGAGCTGCTCACTGACGCCCCAAAGAGCGACATTTCACTATCCTCTGTATCATCCTTATTTTCCAGCAGGTTTGTTATGGTCACGTTCACACAATTTGTTTTGCCTGTAAAATATTCAAAAGGCAAATTTCAGATTTACTACACAAGCATAACTTGTTACAATGACTATGGTACTTCTACTTACAAAATTAATTGTTTCCAGAACTTGTTTCGTAACTTGGATTTTTCGAATGTAGACCAGTATTTTAAAAGTACATTCTCTAATTCGTTCCATGGTGGTAAAAAATAAAAATAAAAAATACCAACTAAACCCTTTAAAAATGACCAGAGTCCCGATTTGTATGAAAGATGAGAAACACAAGAGACAAAATTATTTTTAAAAATAATTAACTAATAATGTATTAAAATGAATAACAAACATGCAAAAACATTTTCTATTCGTAAAGGAGCACAAGTGTAAGGAGGAAGCTAACGTTAGGTAACAGGCAAAGCACACAAACACGCACATATAAATCTAAACAACTTAGCATTAAATAGAGCTTACAAAATCGGTAATTGATGGATAACAAGGGCCCCTTCTGCATTCCATTCACACCAGTAATTTTAAATCAAGAACAAACTTGTTTTAACCACACTCGGAAAAAAAAACATGGTGTTGTTGTTGGGAGACATCCAATGGGAGGCCAGCAGTGTAGGGAGATTGTCAAGAAGGACACAATGCAATGGTGACAATTTCAAAATAAAATAACAGATACAGGAAATGTATTTACATTTTGGAGGATTTTGTAACTTCGATCTTGTTTTCGTATATTGGAACAGTAATTTGCATATACTATAAGGTTTTTATAAACTGAAAATTTTGTATGTAGAGGTACCACTGTAAAACAAAAAACATTAAAATAATCTCATACCCAAGTCCTTTGTGATGACATTCAGCGGGACGTGAGGCAGTACGTCTTTTACCTGCTGGGCCATTTTAACAATCCTACGTTCGTCAGTTCCCAAACCCTGCACCACAAAACCTAGACCCATAGAACCGGGTCTTATGCCTAAATTGACAAATAGACAACACTGTGAGGTTTGTTTGCCTCCATGTGATTAATGTACATACCTGTAGATGTTTGTGGCAGGGCATGTCGTTTTCTTTTAATGTGCTCCACTTTGTCAGCTTTAGTTATTTTTGTGGAGACCAAGCCAAGTTCGCAGGCAAGTAACTGCAAGGATAAAATTTCATAATCACAGTTTAGTTGGCATGAAACCATAGATCAGCGAGTGATTCAGCATTTAGGCAGTTGCTGGGCAAAGCACAGAAAGCACGCTGTGTATTTCTTTGAATGGACTTTCCAAAATTACTAGTAGCTTTATTTTACCTCCTGGACTTTGTTGGCAAACTCCTGGGAGGATTCACCATCTTGTCGGGAAACAGCAGGCAGCCAACTGAAGAAAGAAAGGGGGGATATTTCAGATTTACAGATGACAATCTCCCCCCCAAAATATAGTATTTATATTGTATGTATGTATAAATATTTTCATATAGTCAGGTCGAAAAAGTACTAGGTTTAGTGGCTCACATTTTTAGTCTAATCTAATCGTCATCCAATTTCAAGATCATTTTGAGCAGCCATAGATTTCCTTGCTAGTGAATAATTGAAAAATAAAATAAAAATCGTTAAAGAAGGAGAGCCGATAACTAAAAATAAACTTTATACTTGGATTACAAAGCTTTTCCAGGACAGATCTGATGACAATGTCTGCTTCTATTAATGTAAGATGGGCTCAACCTGTATTACCCCAAAAAGTTGGATGAACATTTAGTACAAAGATGTTTAAAATGCTTAGCTTAGACAAGTCTTGTAAACAGAACAATAAAGAATAACGGCAGTTTAACTGTATTATTGTCCCAAGACTCGGAATATGACCATCAAATCAATCATTGTTGGAAACTTTACTTTAAACTGTTAGAAACTCCTTGTGAAAAAAAAAATTCTTCTTTGGTGAATTAATTTAGGGCGATAGGCGTCCAATCAATTTGACGTAGTTCAAATGGACAGGATGCCTGCCAGGCACAAACACATCTCATTAAAAAATACATATTGTACAGATTATGCTGGTTAAACCAAAATGCAAGAGGAAAAAAATGACACAAAATATTTAGTACCTTACATGATACACTGTAAATGGAGAAAAAAAAGTCCATAACAGCTCTTTCAGCCAACTGGTCTCAGGTGTGTTCTGCAGAATAAAACCAAACAAAATAAGAATTACATTGTTGAGTTAAAAAAAAAAAACAATTTCGTCGTAACTAACTGACTAGGGAAATTTTATTTTTGAGCACACTCGTATCAAAATAATGACTCATCAAAATCACAATAAGGTTTTATCTATTCATCTCTGCACTTTCCTAAATACCAAAAAAATATATTACCAAAGCAATCAGCGGTCTAGCAACCCTCAAGGCCACAGGCTGAATTGAATCTGTCAGAGAAAATGGCCAGGAACTGGAAAGGAAAAAATATAAATACATTAGTTTGAGTGTTTATCTGAGATCAAATGGTGACCGTTTTAGCTGAAAAAAAGATATTTGTGCCAAAAAAAGTGTTTGTGTTCTAATCCCTAAACAATGATAAAAAACGAGGGGAGCCTTTAACCCAAATTTTTGCAGTGCAAAAATCTCAAAACCCACCACCAACTATACATTTTCTCATTTAAAACTGTGTCACCTATATTTACAATATGAAGTCAATATCATCAAAATCTTAACAAGAATTTAAAAAAAATTGTACACTGACTAAGTCGCCAAAAAGTTGAAGTCGGCAGATCGCAAACAACTTCCTGTTGACATGATGTAAAAATAAGTAATGTACCGATTATATTCTCGTAATTTCATGACTTTTTCTCCCCAGAATATTTCAATCTCTTAATATTACGCAAAAAGCAGTTTTGTGGTCACACAGACTATACATCGCTAAAAGTTGAAGCCTGTGAAATCAAACACCTTCCGGTTCACATTACATTAAAAACAAGCAACAAAATGACTTTAATATCGTAATATTACAATTTTTCTCTCGGAATATTCCAATGTATGACTTCTTGACAGGCAGTGGTTTGAAAACACTGCTCCTGCACTTACCAAAATTTAAGAAGGCCAGCTCGTCCATTTGTAGTGTCTTCTTCAGGGAGCAGAAGTAACGGTGAGGCACCCTCGGTGGAACAGTACCTCTGAAGAGACTCTCCTATCGCGCCTCTGCCAAGTGTCGAGTGGACTTCCATGAAACCTCTGGCCCAGCACATAAAACCGGTGGAGCCCTGAAACTGGGGCTAATGATCCAGAAAGCATAGAGAAGGAAGAGTAGAAAATGTAAACATGTAAGCAAGTGGAGGTAATCAGGTGTGAGTGTGGCCTTTTAAATTGAACTCAGCTTTCCTACAATTGTGATTAGTCACAGTTATTTTGTGATGTAACAAAGGGGGCAATTACTTTTTCACAGAGGGCCAGACAAGTTTGTATTTTTTTCTGCCTTAGTAAATAAAATCATCATTTAGAAACTGCATTTTCTATTCCCATGGGTTGTCTAAGTGTCATACTGAATTTGGTTTGATGATCTGAAACCTGTGTGTGATAAATATTTAAAAAACACAGAAATCAGGAAGGGGCAAATACTTTTTCATGGCACTGTATAAGTGAATATCCCTACTACTTGTTATGGGTCGGCCCGAATATAAGACGATCCAGATTATAAAACGACCTCCTCTTTTTTAAGACTCAAATTTGAAAAAATACTTTTTGAACACCAAATTATATATAGTATATTCTTACATATGAGGAATATCCTATCTTCCACAGGACATTTAATAACAAGCAGAGAATGAAAAGTGACTTACAGTGGAGCAGGGGGTCAAGAGGTTGATTATGTTGTGATCAAACTCTGTCACATGATTGCAAATGTAAAGTTTTGTATTTTTGTCTCTAGATTGAGGATTTTGCTGCCTCACATGCATTCCCAAAACAGAACACATAATCCTCACAATGAATCTGAAAGGACAAAGAAAGAGAAAAATGACATTTGAATTTGTTCTGTTGTACCTCTACTTATGAATGTTTCAACATGCAAAATTTTCAGGTTACAATATCCTTTGATCTGTAAATTATTGTTCCAAGATTGTGGAATGATTTATGCGAATTAAAGGTATATGCCTCTACTTACAAAAATACAAATTACAAAAAAAACTTCTGGAACCAATGAATTACCACTGTAATTTGTCACACATTCCAGGGTTTCACTCAGAAAACTTGTAATGCCTGGCGGTAATGTTCACCAACGGATCAACATGATTTTGAAATTAATAAATATTTTAAGTTTGGAGGAATGTTTAAATTATTACTATCAATGTCATTATTTTCCATATATTCCCAATACTTAAATGTATAGCCTCTACAGTACTAATACACAAACAAAAAACAATAAAATAAAAAGTATAAATTGTTAAAACCTAATTTTATAAAAACCCATTGCTAATCAAGTTTTTTAAGTATAGTGCAAGTATAGGTATAGAGCTGATACAGGTTTGTTCCCATATCCATCATACCATGTCATCATTGTGCCTTCAACACTACCACCAGACTGATAAAATGAGGTTAAAATCTGATACTTTCTTTACATGCATTGTTTTAGCAGGAGAGTAGCAAGAAAACCCTGATACACCAGGTTTATAAAGAACTTGGGAAAACCCTGCATACTTGTGTGGAAGATGTACCCACCTTCTTAGAAAGCTTTCTGGCAGTGCACAGCTGACCAAAAATACATGGACACCAATAAAAATCCGTAATAACATCAAACAAATGCCGACTGGAAAGTAAATGATCAGCGAAAGGAGGACAAGTGTATCTTTGGGTAACCTGTGCAAAGGAAATAGAAACAGTGAAGGTTAAAATCGTTGAATTTTACAATTTCTCACATATAAGCCCGCCCCCTGATTCACAATTTTCACCTCCGTATTCATGGTTTTAATAGGGGGTATAAATAGGTTACTTTGAAGGGAAAATCTTGAGAAAAATCATCGCACGTGGTATTTCTGAGATACTGTATGAATCAAAAGCACATTATTAGGGTAAATATCATCAGGAATTAATTCATCCAGTAATGGTTGTTTTCTTACCGCAAAACAGAAAATAACCAACGAATAGTAAATGTTAATTTGCTGGTGAAAAAGAGTATACGCTGTCTTGTGCGCATATACGCCGTAACCTTGATTCTGTCTTTTTTTTTTTTTGTGACAAATACGTATTATATGCGAGAAAATAATGATATAAAAATGTTCATGTAATTAATAGAACATTACATTGACAATTGGCTACTACGTTATGAATTGATCTTTCACTTCAGCCTGTTTCAGTTTGCAGCTTTTACTTTCGACACGTAGCACTGTTTCCAATAGGTTTCACTAGAGGAAATAATATTACTTTGAACAATCTCAATAACAAAAAAAACGTAAGAACTCTTCGCGAATAGATTGGGAACATACAAAGCAAAGACAATACCACGACGGAGGCAATTAGTAGTATTATCATTTATTACAAATATTTGGGACGTAATGTGGCGGCTAGCATTACATAAGAGATATCCTTCAATGACTTACCGGCGAAAGTCAATCATATCGTCAATAAGAGGAGTCTCCATGTTTGGCAAATGGAAGCCTAACTCAACAGACCACTGCTATAAAAACAAGCCAATCCTAATTCTCCCTAATAATACATCAGGCATCACGTTCACAACTGCGAACGTGCCATTCGAGGGCACACGGGAAACTAACCTAGCTGAAAAGTTATTGTTCACGCGAGGATGTGACGAAATTTAAACAGAAACGTTTTGATTAAACCCCCCTAATTGCAAGTTTACGAGTTAGGCTCAGCTAGCTTAATATTCAGTTCTGTTAGCAGTGCTACTGAACATTCGCTCCAATTGGTCAAATCATTTCCGGGAAAAGTCCTGCAAAAATAAAAGGAGCAGGGACCAAGTAAAAAAAAAAGACCATTTAAAAATAATACGACATCTAAAATATTGTAAAATAGTAGTACTTGTCTCTCGCGTGACGCAACAATTCAAAATTTTATTTGGGCGATGGAAAATAAATGTATTTTTGTACAATATCTCATAAAAATAAGACTCCAAATTAGTATTTGTATCAATCCGACATCAAATACGAGTCTTTATGCGGTAGAATTTAATTAACTTGTTCTCTTTACAGACTTTAATTATCTGTTTTACTTTGACCACACGGTAACTATTTAAAGATACAATTTACAACACACACTAATAAAACACATCTACAACACTTTAGAACAATGTCGTTGGGATTCTTTATGGAAAGTTTGTGGGTGCACAAATTGGTGAATTATGCTTGGCCTTATACCGAAAAAAAATACATTTTGTAGCTACGTGTTTGGCAAATAATTTACATACTAAAAAATGCGTGAGGTAAACAGGAAGTTGGGCAAACCGGAAAGTCCACCGTGCAATAGCTTTCGTTTTAAACAACCATAACTCTTCTTTCCGTGGGTGAATTTAAGTAAGAAAAAAACAGTCGTATATAAATAACATTGTTATAAATTGTGTATTTTGACCAAAAAAATGCATAATTTGTTTGTGAATTATGCTTGGCCTTATGCCGAAAGAAAATACATTTTGTGGCTACGTGTTTGGCAAATAATTTACTAAAAATGCGTGAGGTAAACAGGAAGTTGGGCAAACCGGAAAATCCACCGTGCAATAGCTTTCGTTTTAAACAACCATAACTCTTCCTTCCGTGGGTGAATTTAAGTAAGAAAAATACAGTCGTATATAAATACCATTGTTATTAATTGTGTATTTTGACAAAAAAAATCATAATTTGTTCAAAAACTAAAAATATATAGTTATCTAACGTGTAGGGTTCTTGAATACAGATACGTACACCTCTTACGCTGATGCTTTTAGCTCCTCCCACATGGACGCCCCAGATTTGTTTGGCAACAACATTTTATTTTGGCAGGAAGACGAGCCGTCCGCCTTAAAACTGTAAGCACATTCAAAGCACGTCCTCTTTGTTTTTAAAACTCAAAGGAAACGACATGGCGATGGGGTGTCGGGCCCTTGTCTGTGTGGCTTTGGCCGCTATCCTCAGCTCCGTGCTGGGACTCGGAGAGGACATGGACCGGCCTATGTTCGGTCCTCCGGGCTCAGCCATCCAACTGAGGGAGACCGACCCCGGTTTGAGGAAGGCTCTGCAGTTCGCTCAGGAGCGCTACAATTTGGGCTCCAACGCGATGCACCTCCGCAAAGTCAGCAAAGTCATCTCTGCCAACAAACAGGTAGAGTTAATAGATTAATAACCTTTCATAACTACGCAATGGAAATCATTGATCTTCAGTGTAACGTTGAAAGGAAAACAAATGTCTAAAAATAATTCTAAACTCTCGGATTTAGGCCATCATTAGCCTTTCCGGCCTTATGAGTTTTCGTTTTGGTTAACCGGAAATAGTTTAGCTAACTGCCGGGCTTTTGACAAACTATTGCATTTTGTCTTGCTGGGATCACGTGGATCGGATCAAGTTTAACAACAGAGAAGGTTCCAGCTGGAGTTTGTCAACAGGAAAACCATAGTTCACCAGTATAAAAGTGGAACTAGTATTTGGGTAAATTTTAAAATGAAGAAAAATGCACTATGAGATTAAAACTGTATGTTTTCAGACAGTCACTATTATAGGGAGATAGAATTGTATCACTATTCTGAATTTCAATTACAATTTCGAGCTTGAAATTGTTGTTTTATGACAAATATAAATGATAGCAATAAAAATTGAAGACATAAAATCATTTATCAGGTAAGTTTTAATCCTAATTGTTCAAGCACTGTGTTGCTGTACGTTTTCATCCAGAAAATATGTAATTAAACATTTGTTTTACTGTATTTTTTCTCCATGTGACTCTAATATTCCTTCATACAAGCTCATATCAGATGTCACTATAATTAACGAGGAAAATATTAATAAATAAAATTGACTTCATTTGTTAAATTAAACCAAATACTACGTTCTTCTTTCTAGGTGGTCAAGGGTATCCGCTACACTATTACAGTGGAGATGAGTAATACTCAGTGCAAGAAATCTTCCATGCTTCGGACATGCGACTTCTATCCAGAGTTACAACAACTTAAGGTAGGCTATCTCTTTATTGACAACAAGCAAAAAATAGCTCAGCAGCATGCACATTGAACAACTTCCCTTGTTTCACTACCCCCTAGGAGCTATTTTAGAGGAAGCAGCTTGCAGACATTCTTAAAGCACATCACGTCCTAACATTTTGTTTTCTTTTTGCTAGACAGAGATTTGTCTGTTTGAAATCTGGGACATACCATGGCAGGCAAAGTCCACTTTACTCAAACAAAAGTGCCAACCAAAGGGTAAGTAACAGTAGTTGTTTGTAATCCATTAATTCATTTTGTCTGCATTTATCAAGCTCTTGGTAGAGCTTTATACATCAGGAAGATGGGATGTGATGTTTACTTCTATTCATGATTACAGTCTTCCCTTGATTATTATTATTAAGTTCATAAAAATGGGGAAATCCACGCTGATACTCATAAGTGGAAGCCACTCTTGCTACTAGGACTCAGCAGTGAAGGGGGAAAAAGTTATAATAGGGGTGACCCTACTTTACGATTTTTCGATTATCGCGGCCATGTCTGGTCTAAATGAACCACGGTATTCAAGGGATTACTGTATTTATTAATAGCTATTTATTGACTTGCCTTTTTGTCTTATCAGCTGTATCTGGAAAAACAACCACAGTTGACAACACTTCCCCAGACCAGTTTGTGGAGGTAAATAAATGTCATGCTTAAATCACATGACAGTTTATCCACTAAGCACAGAACAATAGTACTTTTAATTATCTTTTTCTTTTGGTATGTTGTTCCAATCAAGTTGAACGTAAAGATAAGATTTGCCTTGAAACTAAGTTTAATAGTAAAGCAAAGCATATTCTTCATTGCAAGCAAATATATAATATTATGAAACTAATAATAATGAGCAAAATTTAATAGTAATGCAAAGCATATTCTTCATTGCAAGCAAATATAAAATAATAATATGAAATTAAATCCTGACATTAGTCATGTGTGTTTGCATTTTCTTTGTCAGGAGTCTGTAGAGCTTCTGGGCCTTTTCAAAGACTTCATGGTTAAATACAATAAGGTCTATAACACACAAGAGGGTGAGTATTTACATATGTTACATTGATATTTCTTATTTGACTGTATACCCATATAGTTGGGATTTCTTGTAAACAGTTTATTGTTTGGACACAGACTATGACGATAACTTATTTTATTATTATTGTGTATTTAGAGACCGACCGCCGCTTGCAAATCTTTCATGAGAACGTTAAGATTGCTGCAAGAATACAGTCTTTGGATCAAGGATCTGCAGAGTATGGCATCACCAAGTTCAGCGATCTTACTGGTGTGTACAGTTCTTTATAAGCCTGGCGGGCTGGCAGGGTTTTCTCACATCATGCTCTTCATTTTTAAATTCCTGTCTACTTAATATTTTTATTTTTATGGATTTTTTGCCCCCTCAAAACATGGTTGGCTACTAATGGGCTTCCCTATCACCGGGCTTTGCAAGTTTTATGATGGAAAACCTACTGAAAGATTGTTTCTAGAGACAAAATAACAAAGGTTTTTTATCTGCCCTGGCAGAGGACGAGTTTCGCTCCACGTACCTGAACCCACTGCTGAGCCAGTGGACTCTTCAGCGGCCAATGAAATTGGCCTCCTCTGCCCGAAATTCCGCCCCGGAGAGCTGGGATTGGAGGGAACATGGCGCTGTTAACCCTGTAAAAAACCAGGTACTACATCAGGAAGAGTTGTATAAACTCTTAAAGAGACCGTGTGCGGTCGATTGGTCGCCGGTCTTTTGGTCGCCGGTCTTTTGGTCGCCCCGACCGCGACAACGGGCGACCAAAAGACCGGCGACCAAAAGACCGGCGACCAAAAGACCGGCGACCAAAAGACCGGCGACCAAAAGACCGACGACCAAAAGACCGACGACCAAAAGACCGACGACAAAACAAGGTAAAACAACACGGTCTACGCATCAATAAAAGCCAACAATGGCCATGAGCAGTTTCACTGAGCCGACGTGTGAGTGTATAAGAGTTTGTATGTACATGCGTTGTCCCTTTAAGAAAGTACGTCAGTCAGGGTCTTAACAAGTTCTCCAACAAAAAACAATAAAAGTCCGGGAAATTTGGAGCTTTTCTTTAGCCTAATAATTACTAGGGCATTAAGTATGACTAAATAGTAATTCGCAGTTTGTATTTAGGGAATTTGAGCAACGATTTAAATGTTAATTATCACTTACCTTCCGGGCGACCAAAAGACCAGCGATCAAAGGATCGGCGACCAAAAGTCCGGCGACCAATCGACCGTGTACCAAAGAGACAGTGGTCACTTTTTTAAAATGTGACTTAGTTTAACTCATTCACTACCAGTAAAAGAGCCAAATTGAAATAGACAATGTGAATGACATTTTCAAAGGTATCGAGAGGAAAAAAATCGTAGTTCGTGCATTGAAGGGTTGAAAATAAGTGACTCATTAGATCTGATTAATTTAGCGTCACCTAGTACATTGTGTTCATTTGCATGTGTGTGTCTTTTAGGGTATGTGTGGATCTTGCTGGGCGTTTTCTGTCATCGGTAACATCGAGGGGCAGTGGTTCCTGAAAAATGGAACTTTAGAGTCGTTATCTGAACAAGGCGAGTTTGCTAGCTCAAGGTTACATGGAAGGAATTCAAAGCATAATCTAGCAAATGTGTTCATTCGTTGGTTCCAGAACTAGTCGACTGTGACGGACTGGACCAGGCATGCAGAGGCGGGTTGCCGTCAAATGCTTACGAGGCGATTGAGAATCTTGGTAAGCGTGGGTTAATTGCTTCTGCTTGGAGGTTGAGGTTTGTACTGGAACAATTTATGAAGTCGCCAGTGTGTTAAATGATGTCCCTGTTGAATGTGTGGCGCAGGCGGTCTGGAGCTGGAGAGCGATTACTCCTACTCAGGTCGTAAACAGAAGTGCGACTTCACTAGCAGGAAGGTGGCGGCTTACATCAATAGCTCGGTGGAGTTGTCCAAAGATGAGAATGGTAAAACAAAACAAAAAAACTGCCAGCAAAATGTCAAACTTTAATGGATTACAATTCATTTTTCGACAGATTTTAACTTGTGAAATGTCTATTTTGCGTGTCGGGTTGATTTCAATTTACTCCTCCACAGAAATCGCAGCTTGGTTGGCTGAAAACGGCCCCGTCTCCGTCGCGCTGAATGCGTTTGCCATGCAGGTAAAGAAAAAAATCGGCGTGTACTTGAAATGAAAGGAAGGCAAAGTGATGAGGAGTCAATATTTCTTTTGTTTGTATTCTCGTCTAGTTTTATAGGAGGGGTGTATCTCACCCCTTTAAAATCTTCTGTAATCCTTGGATGATAGACCATGCGGTGCTTCTTGTTGGATATGGTGATCGTGAGTACATCTGTAGTCACATATTGACTTTAAAGAGGCTTTAAAGTATTAAGTGGATTTTCTGGACCAATGTGAACTGAGTATTTTATTGCTCTTTTCAGGCAAGGGAGTTCCATTTTGGGCCATTAAAAACAGCTGGGGGGAGGATTATGGAGAGCAGGTAAGATAAACGGAAGGTAGATAGGATCCATCTGTCAGTCTTTGTATGATGACAAATAAACTTGATTTAATACTGTTTTTTTCTCATATAGGGTTACTACTATCTATACAGAGGCTCCAATACATGTGGAATCAACAGGATGGCTTCGTCTGCTGTTGTCAACTAAATACATTGAAATGCACTTTCTTGCTCTCCTGCACAGAGATTAAATTTCATACTGTGATGGCTCACCTTCATTCCCACACTCTCATCTTCCTCATTTTGCTGTTAAACCATAGTATTGTTGCACCAAATACATACTAGAGGTACTGTTACTAACATCAAAATCATGTATTGTGAATTTTAAAGCTTTTAATTTCCAAGCAAGTATTGAATTTTAGGTAGTTCTGTTTGACAGTAAGTCTTTAAGAGACACGAATTTGAATTTATTCAGCCTATTGTGTTGTGAATTTTACAGTTTTGTTACTATTGGCTGAGGCTTGTTGGCTTTCATTTGGGTGGATTACCTAATTTCTTTGCTCTTCTGTAACTCGTTGGAAACTGATGTGAAATGAATTAAAGTGGAGTTGAAACAAATTGACGATAATTGTTGTTGTTATTTGAATAATATGGTTTATATGGTGACGTTTTCTGCAAAGGGTGAAAGAAAATACGGATACATTTAGGTGAATGGGACAAAAGTACCAGAGTAATGGATTTGAAAGGAACAACAAATTGTACTGATTCAATTGCTGATGTTCTGTTTCAAAAGCTTAGTACAAAGAGTAAAATAAATATTTTCAAAAATGAAAGTCTTGAAAAAATGTTAATTCCAGGAATAAGATACTGAACAGTATTCAACTTGGTACTCAGTTAAAATGTTAATTCCAGGAATAATGTACTGTGCAGTATTCCATTTTGGTACTCAGTTACTTCCCAACACTGCTAATGTTAACTTTTAATGCAAAAGCTACATGATAAGGTTGTCTAAGTCAACACATGGAATAGACACAAGATGTTTTTTCGGGATAAAACTTAATTCGTCGATTTTTATATGTAGGTATTTTGTTGTTGTTTGCAAGGGAATTATATTGACTGTAGTGTATACTCCGAATTGGTAGGTGGCAATGTTGCGCCAAAACGCATGTAGTGCTCCTAAAACAATAAACGAAGAAGAATATAAAAACAACAACGAAGAAGATGTTCCAGAAGTCCAGCCGATCTAGGACAGTAGTGCATGTGGTTCGATATATGTCAAATTCCACTTTTTTCCATTATTTTTCAGTTCCAATCAGTCACTGTGGCGATTTTCACGGATACATTATCTACTGAAAGGACATCTAATTTTTCAAGGTATTTTCTGCCGTGATTCGAACACCTGAGATGCTGGTGGCTGCTTATTCAGCTAAATCCCAAATGAGAAAAAAAGGTTTCTGATACATTTTTCACCAAAGCGGGCGAAATAAAACAATATGTCCTTTTAACTTTTGTTGTAAAATGTACTTTATAAGTAATTTCCCCCTTCTTTTCTTACACTGGTGGGAAATATGGAAGGAATTACAAGTTGCTCTAATTAAAAAAAATCCGCTTTTTACCACGCCTCTACATTGAACTTTAATAACTATATAACTTTTATTTTTACTCTTCAGCTGGCTTTAAAAGTGAACATCAATAATGTCACAAGCCACTAAACGCAAACATGTCGTCAAGGAGGTTCTGGAGGACTTTGTCATTCCAAAGGAAAACCAGCAGATTGTAAAGGTTTGTCTGAAGTAGTTCATGCTCCACTATACTTGAATGAATTTCAGTCATTTTGCATTTCACATTTCTTTGTAGGTGACTGGTAGCCGTGGTAACAACCTCCATGAAACTGTCACAGCAAAGGGAGAACTATTCCTCGTGAGCATGCCCACAAAGTTCCGAAAGAACATTTGGATCAAAAGAGGTGAGCCAAAGTATTACAAGACACTTCCAGGTTTTTGCGATTTCTTGGTCAATCTTACTGTACATCGATCAAGTTTTTCCCGCTTATATTACACTGGGCTGAAGCTGAAAATCTTCTAATTTAAAACTTTGTTGCCTATAGTATTAACAATATGAAGTCGTCATCAAAGTTTTATCACCAGGAATCAAATAAATCCTCAAAATCGAATATTTTACGCCAACCTCATGTCACTTAAAGTTGACGTCTAAAGACCCCAAACAACTTCGGGTTCGACTGATGTAAAAAATAAGTAATGTAACGTTTTAATCTTATGTACTGACTTTTTCTCCCAATGTTATTTAAATCTCATAATATTAAGCGAAAAGCAATGTTGTGCTCACACATACGTCGCGAAAAGTTGATGCCCTTTGAAACCAAACAATTTACGGTTCACATAACGTTAAAAAAAAACGTAAATCTTGTAGCATTACAATTTTTTTTACACCCAATCACCTAAAATTACATAAAGAACAGGTTTTTTTCTCGCAGATTTAACGTCGACAAAAATTGAAGCCCATGAACCCAAACAACTAGTTCACGTTACATAGAAATAAGCAACAAAATGACTTTAATCTCATAATATTCCAATTTGAATCTCGTAAAAGTATAATCTACGATTTAATGTATGCCATATTTCAATTTTAATCTTATAATATCATGGAATATAACAATCTTTGACTTTTTGTAATTTCCCGTGGCACACCAGACCATCGCTCACTTTTATTTGTTGATCTAAATTATGAATACATCAATAAAATATGCAATTTTTTCACATTTAGTTTTTCATGTAATTCCAATATAAAAAAAACTTTCTGAATATTTCTTTTCTTCCTTTTTTATTTTCAACTTCACATCAAGGTGACTATGTCATTGTGGATCCAATTGAGGAAGGGGAGAAGGTGAAGGCTGAAATCAGCTCCATTCTTTACAAAGATCACATTCTGCACCTGCAGAAACATAATTTTTGGTGTGTGTAAACTCAAAGACAATATGCTCACATTACTGTTTTTTCCCCCCTCCCCTTTAGCTCAACTTATATAACAAATTGTTTCTGTCCAGGCCTGAAAGCTTCATGGCGGAAGACAAGACAAAGCAAAAGCCAAACCAAAAAAACAACGCTAAGGAGAAAGACCCAGAGGAAACCAGCGAAAGCGACTCGGATGACAACGAGGATGATTTGTTTGTCAACACCAACCGCTCAACCTACCAGTACACCGAGAGCGAGGATGAAGAAGACACAAACTGATGGCGGGAGCCCTTGAAATGTGACGATCCTCAGGTTTTTTTGTGTCCGAACCTACAGCTTCCTTTTTTTGTGTCAAATACACATGGATGGACGCCTTGATGGCTAGGCTCGATTTTTGCATGTAATTGTTGGTGCAGGGCCACCTACATTTGTAAACAATGCCTTAAAAATATTTTTTTTTGTTTATTTTATTCAAATGGCTGAGTCATCATGTGAAAACATTTCCAAACTGTTTCCGAGTGTATCAAGATCTTGTTTTGTCATTCTTAAAGAACAAAATTGTTCCTTTACTTGCATTTTACAAATTACTGTAAACTGAAATGTCATTTAATCCACAAAAATACATATGAATCATTGTAAATGTTTTAAAATAAAAAAATTCCACAGCATAAAAATCCAGTCATTCATTAATTTTCCATTCTGACTATTAATTACGGGAAGTGGACGCCCCGAATTGGTGGCCAGCCAATTGCACAAGGAGACAAATACCCATTCATACTCCTACCTAGGTGCAACCATTTACTCAAAAAAATGTGGTTTAAAAAGTCCCATTGTGTGGCGTCCAATCCTACTTGGTGAGTTTATCACTGGCAAACGTCCAATCCATTTGCAGTGGAACCAATGACGGTAGAAATGAAATAAGATATGTTCTTCCACTGGGCTAATGGATTCTTCCACCAATTAGTTTATCGTTCTCCCATTTTAAATGGATTGGACGTCTAATGCTGTTAATGGAAGCTGATAAGGTTAAAAATCTAGGTAAATCTCTGGATGCTCCCTTCACCAATTAGTTTATCACTACTATATGTCCAATCCATTTTAAGTAGGAGGTTGGGAGGGAGTGGCAGCCAATGAGGTAAAAAAAAAAGTTATTTATTTGGCTGAGATGCATCTTCCTAATAATTAGTTTATCACTTGTAGACACATTCAATCCATTTGAAGAGGGAATCTGGCAGCGAATGATTCTTGCCAACTCTCCTAATTCAAAAGGATTGGACGTTTAACATTGTAAACAGCTGCCAACCAGCGAGTGCAGCAGTGTCTGATCAAGCCATAAGAGCAATTATACTTTACACATCTGAGTAGGTGCATGCAGTAATTTAGCAGTAACATAAAATATATGTATATTTTTTCGACATTTTTTTGACATTTTTAGTCCAGATTATTCAACATCAAGTCAAATCTAATTTTTGGTTGTTTTTTGCTCATCAGAAACCCTTAGTACAGGGGTCTGAAACCTTTTTGACAGAGCAGTAAACAATTCCTATTGTCAACTCTTATTCCTGGAGAGCCAAACTCAGGATTTAAAAGTCAAAATACATAGAAATGGGTGCCTTTTTTTAATAATTTCGCCACTTTTAAAGTACAAAAATTCTCTGTTTTCTTTTAACAACACGGTTACGCTGTTGAAAAATATACAACCATATTTTTTCGCTTAACAGCCGCACCCTTAAAATTGCCTTAAAATCATTGAATTTTACACACCCTGGTTCACATTTTTCACCTCCATATTTATGGGTTTAATAGGGTACAAATATATTACTTTGAAGGGAAAATCTTAAGAAAAATCATCACATGTGGTATTTCTGAGATACTGTATTAATCAAAAGCACATTATTAGGGACAATGCCATATGGAAGTTAGTAATTCATCCAGTAAAGGTTGTTTTCTTACTGCAAAACAGAAAATAACCAACAAATAGAAAATGTTAATTTGCCGATATCTACTGTTGAAAAAGTGTACAGCAACGCTGTAACTTGTCGGTAAGCCATAGCCTTGATTCAGTCATCATTTTTTTTAGATACAAATACGGCTTAAATGCGATAAAATACAGTATATAATTAGTAACTAACCCTAGTGCTGGTGCCACAGTGCCGACGGGACATTCCTATTCGGGACTCGACTCTCTCACCACCGGTTTCCATATTTTAGCTCAGAGCCATATGCACCCATCCAAAGAGCAACATGTGGCTTCCGAGCCACATGTGGTTTCGGAGCCATAAGTTCCCTACCACTGCCTTAGTGTCTTATTCCAACACTGTTCCCATGTCTTTATCACCTTTGGCCAAAGTTCAATTATTTGCTTCGGGCTTCGTTTATGAACCAAAAAGATGGTATGGTATGCGCACGGTTTTATTTCTGCACCCTGGGGGAAGTCAAACGTGAGGAAAGCTGGATGGTGAATTAGCTTTGCGTGCAGCCGGGCCATGCACATGCCGACAAAAACGTCGTCGATGGGGAAGAGGTGGACAGTTGAAGAAATTCGATGGAGACGTTTGGCCAGCTGGCCCGAGTACAATAACCCCCCGCCACCCGCGTAGTCAGGATAGAGTCCCGTAAAGAAGGTCTCGGGCACAAAGTACTTGGAGTTATTGAGTCGGATGGGGTACGCGGCACGGATGACATACCCGACCATGAAGTCGTTTAAGTTGAGTTCCGAGTGTGGCTTAAGCAGCTGGTCGTTGAGGTAGGTGATCACGTTCGGCGTGTTGACGAAAATGTCATCGTCGCCCTTGAATACGAAGCGAGTGTTGGTGCAGGAGACTGAGAACCAATCCCAGAAGAGGACATCCTTCAGAGAGAGGTTGAAAAAAGTGTCGTCAAAGTCCCACTGTAAAATGTCGTGGTATCTACTGCTTTCCATTGCCAGCTGGGCGTTTTGGTTGTCTGACTTCTTCTGTTTGTTCTCTTTGCCGAGCAGGAACACCCGGCGGATGTGACTCCTGAGTTCCCATTTTTGAGTGCTGTTCTTCATGTGAATGGTCATCAAGCCCGCTTGGCCCCAGGTCTCTCGGATAGCCTGACGGTTTTCAAAGTTCTGCTCGCTTGACTTTATAGCGAGGAGAACCAAAGGAGCCACATTGCCTTGGGCTCCTCCTGCTCCACATGTTCTGTAAGGAGGCTGGAGAACCAAAGGGTAGTCTCTCTGTTCCATGTGGCTTTCAAAGTCCCGCAAACTCTGTGGCAGCTGCTCAAATTTTCTCTTCATGGAATCCAAGGCAGTCACCTTCAAGTAAGTACGTTTCAGCAAAGAATCCTTCGAATCCTTCTCAAAAACAACCTGCTGGGCATGGTGGGCATTCAAGATGGGGTTGAAATGGCGGTCGAGGTCCAACTGGAGATGGTTCCAAAAAGCTTCTTCGTTTTCCTTCCAGAAATTTTTCGGCAGAGGGGTATACTCTCTAAGTTTATAACTTTCCGAGGCCACAAAGTGAATACTTTCTGGTGAATACTTCCCGGTTATGATTGCTCTGTTTATGTTTGAATGCAGTATGATGAGGATGTAGGTGAACATTAGGGACATCCAGATGCATAAGCTGCACAGGCAGAAGAATGCGTGACGCCAGCTGCACCGTGCCATTACACTGTAAAAACACAAGAAACTATGTAGATTACTTCCAACAATGTATTTGTCATTAACTATAGAGGTGAGGAGGGTCTATCTATACGTTTGAATGTTGCCATACATTACATTGCCTCAACGTGGTTTAAAAAGAATGTGACAATTGACACTTCTCTCAACAAGATGGGAACAAGACAGGCAGATAGTGAGATAAGATCAAGACCAATCTATTTGAAAATTAAACTATGAGAAGAAATATATATATATATATATATATATATATATATATATATATATATATATATATATATATATATATATATATATATAAATATAATGTGACTAAAGCTAAAATTTTATATGTGGTAATAAAAATAAAAAAATAAAAATAAAAAAAAATAAAAAAAAATAAAAAATAAAAAAAAAAATATGTATATATATAATGTGACTCAAGCTAAAATGTTATATGAAGTAATAAAAATTAAAAAATTAAAATTAAAAAAAAATACAAAACAATTATATATATATATATATATATATATATATATATATATATATAAATATATATAAATATATATATATATATAAATATATATATATATATATATATATATATAAATATATATAAATATATATATATATATAAATATATATATATATATATATATATATATATATATATATATATATATATATATATTATATATAGTAATCGTCAAATTCCTACCTGGAGATTCAGAATAAGTCAAACAACTGAATAAATGTTGGAAAGGTCTGGGGTACCTGAATTAAAGAAAGAAAAAATAATAATTATATATATATATATAGAGAGAGATATAGATATAGATATTATATATATATATATATATATATATATATATATATATATATATATATATATATATATATATATATATATATATATATATATATATATATATATATATATATATATATATATATATAACCAAATCTCGAGTCCACTCTGCCAGCCAAATGGAGACTTTTTTGAGATTCAGGACTGAAAAAAGACCAAGACCCAGCAAAATGTGATCGATAGACTATACCACTAGAATTGAGTGAATATCTATCAACAATACATTTTTATCTAATATGCAATGTGCTACAAAGGAAAGCTATTCGACATATCATTTGATATCCATTTTTTACGAGGATAAACTCCAAATTCATTGTGTTCTGCTCACCTGTTTTGGTCCAAAACCTCTCCCTTTACCGAAACAAGTCCAATAAGCTGTGACTAGTGTCCCATGCTGATGTGATGTCTAAAATTATAATTCTATTTTTAATATCTGAAATGCTAAAACTCTTCCGTTTCCAAAAAAGAGACAAAGTAGTTCCAATATTATTTACCTGATGGAATGTGCAAAAGAGCTCCGCCTACTTGCCACAGCAGGTGCAAATGAAGGCAAAATATTCCTCACAGAGACAAAATAATTCCACTGCAATACTCAATGGAGCCATTGGCCACCTTTTTTGTTAGAATTCCAACACAAAAACAATTGTATTTAAAAAAGTAAATAATAATAAAAGAATCCTGCATTACAATATATTACTATACAAATGAAATACAGTATAGTAATCGTCAAATTCCTACCTGGAGATTCAGAATAAGTCAAACAACTGAATAAATGTTGGAAAGGTCTGGGGTACCTGAATTAAAGAAAGAAAAAATAATAATTATATATATATAGAGAGAGAGATAGATATAGATATAGATATAGATATAGATATAGATATAGATATAGATATAGATATAGATATAGATATAGATATAGATATAGATATAGATATAGATATAGATATAGATATAGATATAGATATAGATATAGATATAGATATAGATATAGATATAGATATAGATATAGATATAGATATAGATATAGATATAGATATAGATATAGATATAGATATAGATATAGATATAGATATAGATATAGATATAGATATAGATATAGATATAGATATAGATATAGATATAGATATAGATATAGATATAGATATAGATATAGATATAGATATAGATATAGATATAGATATAGATATAGATATAGATATAGATATAGATATAGATATAGATATAGATATAGATATAGATATAGATATAGATATAGATATAGATATAGATATAGATATAGATATAGATATAGATATAGATATAGATATAGATATAGATATAGATATAGATATAGATATAGATATAGATATAGATATAGATATAGATATAGATATAGATATAGATATAGATATAGATATAGATATAGATATAGATATATAGATAGAAACATAAAATTCAAACAAATAAATGAATGTTGCAATAAATACATATTGAATCAAAAAGTGAATAGGAAATAACGGTTTACATTTTAATGACACATTTAAGGATTTATTCGGTTGCGTATATAATCATTTTATTTTGGTACTTCTGGTTCTCCATGCTCACAACGAAACTCCTAATCTGGTTCTACCGGAAATGCAATGTGCGGAACCAGTTTTGGTCATTACGGTTCGGGGATTTCAACACATAGTAGACACAATCTAACTCTGTTCCAACAGTTCTTTTTTTATTGTTTCCGCAATACAGTGGTACCTCGAGATATGATCTTAATTTGTTCCGGAACTGAGCTCATATGTCGATTTACTCGTAACTCAAATGAACGTTTCCCATAGAAATGAACTAAAAACAAATTAATTTGTTCCAACCCTCTGAAAAAACACCCAAAACAGGATATTGGATTGGAAAAACATTTTTATTTGTTCTAATTTGCCATCTATTAACAAAGTAACAAATAACTAGTGGTTTAATAGTACTAAAATGTGTTTATCACTACGAAAATTAGACGGATTTCGCGGAGGGGAGAGAGTGAGGGAAAGAGAGGAGGGGGTCTTTTTGCACGGCAACGTACTCGTAACATAACTTAAACAGATTCAAATAAATTTAATCTAACTTTACACTAAACTAGTTTTACATTTTTATACATTTCTTCTCTCAGGTTGGCTCTATTTGCCCCGCCTCCACCCTGACTTATAGATGCAACCATTCGAGGGTTGTTTGCTTTTGTATTCCCTTCAAAATATTCTGAAAATGCTGCAGAACATGTAAAATCCTCACAGGAAGATCCAGATCTGGGACAAACCCTTGATCTCAGAGCTGTCAGGCCGACACGCTAACTAACCCAAGGGTGTCAGACTCGGGTTGGTTCGCGAGCCGCTTTAACGTCAACTTGATTTCACGTGGGCGGGACAATTTTAGATATAATATTTGGATTATTTTTTATAAATTGATTAAAAGAACTGGATTAAAACCCCTGAATATTCAGTTTTTTATAGATCTAAAACTATATTTATTTTAGCTTTTTTTTTAATATATTTTTAGATTTTACAAAATGATTTTTGAACTAAAAACACAGAATTTTTTTTTAAAAAAAATTACAATTATTGATTTAAAAGGGGGAAAATCAGGAAATGTAATATACATCTATACTCTTCATTTTAATTTGATCCTAAAACAGAAAGTCGGCACTCATGATTTACTTTCCCGGGCCACACAAAATGATGCGGCGGGCCATATTTGGCCCCCGGGCTGCCACTTCGACACATGTGGGCTAACCACTCGACTCGAAGTTGACATATCTCAAATTCTTAACTTCACCTTGTTATTGTGACTATTCCTCACGAAAACATTTTTTAAGTTAATATTGCCAACTTGACTAAATGAGTTTTTGAGCCATTATTAGTATTTTTTTAGTAAACTGAACTTTAAATGTTAAATTGCGTGAACTTATCGTAGCTTGCCTCCTGAGGCATGAAAAATGTTTGTTTGTTTTTTTAAAGTGTCAGCAATGGGGAATGCAATAATTCAGGGTGTTTATCTCATTTGACCGCGGGCCCCACTGCATTTGGGTTGGTCCCCCTTTGTTCAGGTTGAAAAGGTGGAAAAGCAGCACAAAGAAGAAAGTCAAGTGTATTATTTTATTGTAGCATTGTATTTTATTGCTTAATCCTGCTGTAATGTGCTGTATACATGAAAGAGCATATTGATTTATTTGAAAAAAGTTATATCCTCCATATGTTATATATGTTTGTTGTTTATTGTCTTGAAGTTATAAAAATGTGTAAGCTCATCTTGCATAGGAGGAAAGCTTGAACATATGAGTCCACTTTTAAGAGAATTCATTCATTTTCTGTGCCGCATATCCTTACAAAGGTTTTTTTGTAAAAATATTCCAGCCAACAATGAGCACTCTATATATAACCACTCTTCCACCAGGATTCCACTTTTAGATTTTTGGGGTGATTTAAGTGTGGTAATTGGAAATGTTTGTGCATATTGCCACTGTATTAAAAAATTAAGAAGGAATCCAAATATGCAGGTGCCTTTGTATGATCTAACTTGTTTTTTTTTTAAATTCAACTATGTTGCTTTGACACGTGCACGAATTTAAGACTGGAACGCAGTGTGCTGGCAGTGAACGCCACATATTTTACATTTTTAGCAGTCACATAAAGTTGACTAAGAACCGCTAACAATGCAAAAATGCATGAGAGAAGCTAGCAAATAGCATTACTCTCAATGGGCTTTAAAAGATAAATGTCATATTTATCTCTTACAGGCTTACATTCTAATAACTGTTGCAGTATCAGGTTTCATTATTTCTCGACACCGCTGAGGTTTTATCCATCCAAGTTGGACTTAAGATGCAGTATCTCTGCGAACAACATTGGGGTCATCCCAAGGGTCAATTTTGAAGTCATCAGGTCGAATTTTCATAATGCTGGTTTTCAGGGAATACCACCATCCTCTCCAGGTGTACCAAACAACACCATCATCTGTCATTGCACCGTAGTGCCCATTTGAGTAGTACCTGCCGTTGAGATGAGCTGAGTGGCACCTGGGTATCAACAGATTAAAAATAAAGGTCAAAAGTCAAAGGGGTTTTATATTAAACTAGCCTAGCAGAATAATTGAATCCAATCATAATACATTCAAATGAATTCAGTATGTTCCAAAAGCCTTTAGGATGCTTTTATTTGGAAAGCAACATTGAACTGAGCAAATATGCCGTCCACAGCTGCCGATATCTGCTATATGACAACACAAATATACAGTCATACCTCTACTTACGAATGCCTCTAGGTACGAAATTTTCAGGTTACGAAATTTTTATATGCAAATGAGTGACTCGAGATACGAAAAAGATCCAAGTTATGAAATCCACCAAAAAGTAAATGCATTTCCTTATCCATTATTTATTTTGAAATGTTTGTCTCGTTTTTGTGTGTTTCCTTACATCTTTCATACAAAATTGGGACACTTTGACCAATTTTAAAGGGTTTAGTTAGTAGTTGTGTGAGGATCGTGGAACAAATGAGAGAATTTACGTATAAAGTACCGTGACCGGACGTTTGGTCGCCGGACGTTTGGTCGCCCGTACCCAAACGTGCGGCGACCAAACAAGGTAAAACAACACGGTCTGCGCATCAATCAAAGCTAACAATGGCCCTGAGCAGTTTCACTGAGCCAACGTGTGAGTGTATAAGAGTTTGTATGTACATGAGTTGTCCCCTTAGGAAGGGACTTCAGTCAGGGTCTTAACAAGTTCTTCAACAAAACACAATAAAAAAACACAATAGTACGGGAAATTTGGAGCTTTTCTTTAGCCTAATAATTAATAGGGCATTAAGTATGACAAAATAATAATTCGCAGTTTGTAGTATTTAGGGAATTTGAGCAACAATTTTAAATGGTAATTATCAATAACCTTCCAGGCGACCAAACGTCCGGCGACCAAAAGTCCGGCAACCAAAAGTCCGGCGACCAAACGTCCGACTACCATAAAGTACAGCTCTACTTACAAAATTTTCAAGTTACAAATTAAGTTCTCGAACCAATTCATTTCGTAAGTAGAGGTACAACTGTACTTTATGCAGGTATAAAATACTTTGAGGTACTAATTGATTAGCCTACTTGTTGAACCACCAGCCACCTTTATCTTCCTGTGCACAATTGCCTTCGTAGTTGTCATTGTCCTTATCGTAGGTGCTAAATGGTATGCTCTGATGACTGGCCCAATCTGACACACCAGTCTGGAAAATTCCAGAGAGAGAATCTCCTGCTGTTCCAGTATATGCACCGAAAGTCAATCTATAGTGATCCTGCAAGGAGGAGAATCAGGGTTGATGGGGGAAATAATGCATCTGCAAAATTGTACCAGATTAACAGTAACAAACTAATCCTAATCTAATATAGTAATAAAATACAATACCTTTTCATCTGCAACTTTAAAGTTTCTGTAGTCAGCATAGCGTTGGTTACCATCAAAGTCTTCCAGATAAATCCTTAGTGTGTAATTGGCTGGAACAAGTAGTGCATGAAGAAAATCCACATTTCGTCAATTACTCAGATAAAATTCAAAAAGGTGGATAAGTAGGTAAATTGATATATAGATGGATGGGAACCATAAATGAAATATTTAGTTGGATTTTCAGAGTTGAGTTTTTACTTATTCTTAAAGGGGATTTTGTTCAAAATACACAAAAGATCAGGTATTACATCACACATCACATCCACAAATGGTGGAAAATAATCCTGCCACTCCACCTCCCTACATATGAGAATATTGCGTTTGTTAGTAAGGTTATGTTTTACAATGTTTAAGAACAAAAGAAACACAAAAAAATAGAATTCAATATAAAAAATGATTTTAAATAACACTAGTATATTCATAAAGAAATGTTTAATTTACAGTAAATTCGTTGTAAGTGAGGTTGCCACAATCTTATATAAAAACAATTATGAAAAATGTAATTAAATTATTGAGGGTTGCACGGTAGAAAGTTGTTAGCATGTGAATTTAACCGTAGAGTTTTGTAGATTTAAAAAAAAAATGAAAATCATGGTGGACAAGTACCAATAGTGACACTTTTCACGATGTGTTCACATTTATTATATTTTTGCTGATAGGTCGTAACAATACGCTGAAAACCCAAGTTCTTTTATTATATTTTCATTCCTGGATGATAGTCCACGAGTCTCTTTTTCTGTGGTAAATTTGACAAAAAGTGGGCTCAACATTGCTCTTTATTGTCATGGGGAGATACCAGTCTTTAATGAACCCTTTTTCTATTGCGCATTGCATTGCTACTGAAAAATAACGCACTTCAATTAAAAATATGAAAAAATACTAACCTTGTGCGGTGATAGAATGCAGGTTTTCATTCCCAAGCCACAATTCTCCAAGATCTACATCGACCATGTTTCCAAATCCATTTTTATAATCCACCCATGATCTAGATGAACATTTAGATCATAATTTATCCTAGTTTGAATTGCTGTAACTTCATCAATGAGGCAAAACAGACAGACCTGTTAAAATTTTCGGCTCCATCGATCCTTCTTTGCATAACAGTCCAACCCCCTCCTTCACTCATATCACAGTAGACTTTAATTGGATTCATAGAAAATTGAGGTTGGATGTTAAAATAACCACTGGCTTTAGAGCCAGAAATGTAGAGTTGGGAACAGTCTGTAAATAATAAGATAGAAAATACTAATACATTAAAAAAAAGAGAGACATAGTTTACATATTCATTGAATAATAACAATAACATCAGACTATTTGAGAAAATCTCAAACAATAAGGCAGGCTGATTTGCCTTTTAATAATGTTTTTTTATTCATCCAGTCAACTATAGTATAATAAATGAATAACTGTTGTTTTTTTGTTTTTTTTAATGTAGCTTTGCCACCTGACCTTTGTTGTTTGTTTTGAGGGTCTGGTTGACTTTAGTATTTTCCTCATTTTTAGCTTGGTTAAAATTTCGTAGTCTTTGTAGAAGGAGGTGTTGCTTGTGAAATTGACTTTTTAGAAGCTTTTCTTGTTCCTTCAGCCTTGCCAATTCCTCGTCACATTGGTCTGATGCCTGTGCAAATATTTAAACATAGCTGAAAATATTACAATAATGAAAAAACTTTTTTGCATTAATATGTTTCAACATGGACAGATGCACTAAATCAAAGAAAACTGATCGAAATGCTTCCACTTATAATGCAACAAACTCACACTTAAGGTATATAAAGTGAATATATATCAAGCAAAACTTACACAAATAGAATGACAGCAAAGTTGAAAGAGCATCAAATGAATACCAAGCCGTCGGAATAGTACAACCATCTTCTTCTGTGTTGTGAATAAAAGATGAAATCCCAAAAGTGCCCCGACCGATCTCAATTCTCATTTTTTTTGGTTTCCTAGCTCTTCCCAAAACTTTGAACATAACAAAGCTGAAGCCAAGACACTGACAAAATAACTGATTATCTGCAGTGATAAAACTTTAAAAGTATGCGTGAAATATCAACAACAGATGTACTATGTACACGTGTTAATCGTTGTAGAGACTCTTGACAATATATTATTTTTGAAAAACTTCATAATAGAAAAAAAGAGACAAAATCAGTTGTTGTTGTTGTTGTTTTTTTAAAGATGGGGGCTTTTGTGTTAGTGAAACATGCTTAATTATTTACAGGACACTCATTTAACGAATTGGTTTAGTTAAATACCACTATGAAATTAAAAAAAATATATATATATACATATCTACTTCGGAGTCTTATTTTTAATAATTTAATTGAACTGAATGCTTTTAATGTCATTAAACAAGTATATAATAAGATTTTAAATCCACAAAGTGCACAAAAACAACAACAAACCTACAGACAAATACATCATCAATAAATATGTAATACATGATAAATCATCAACAAACAAGTAGTAAATAAATAAGCATGAATAATGTAAATATGTAAATAATGTAAAATAAATATAAAATAATGAACAAAAATAGTCACTTGGCCTATCTAGAGTTAAAAACAACAACAGCAGCAATCCAAAATAAGCACTTAAACAGGTAAAAAAGAAATGAATCAAAATCTCAGCTTGGTGTTATCAAACAAAAAATATATTAATATTAAATTGAAGTGACTTCATTAGAAACAGTTGCAAAAGTTTGGTGCAATGTTTCAAGCAGGAAAAGTGGATAAGATATTTCGCAACACCTTGAAAAAAGAAAAATACCAAAAAAATGGTAAAAACACCTTTCCTAACTTGTTTCCAAAAATATGTACTATAATTTTAGGTTTGAAACTGTTCATAACACAATGATTTAACGGAGCTTGTTCTTTAGTGATTCAACACTTAAATATCAAAATAAATAATAGCGCCAAGGTGTGTATACCCATGAGACTTCAAACAAAGAGGCATATACGCATTTGAACAAATGTATTGGAAAGATGGAAGACATTTCAGAAATACTGCATTTATTGTTATAGTACTAGTTCAGAGTGTAACCTTTTGACATGTCAGAGACTATTAGTGAAGTAAAGTATGTACGTAATCCCTCGATGTACACCAGACGTAAACGAAAAACCGCAAAGTAGGATCAGCCCTATTTATAAAAAAAAAAAAAATATATATATATATATATATATATATATATATATATATATATATATATATATATATATATATATATATTTTAACTTCAGTGCTGAGTCCCAGTAGCAAGCGGACGACATGGGATTGGCTTCCGCTTGCGAATTTCAGCATGGATTTTGCCATTTTTATGAAGTTACAAAAAAAATTCCCCCCCCCCCCCAAAAAAAACGCAATGTAGTGAAGCCGCGATACTTGAAGCCGTGATAATCGAGGGATTACTGTAAATCACATGTCTCAAACCGATTCCGCCGACGGCCGCAGAGGGTCCTGGTCTTTGTTCCAACCGATCCAGTGCCGACATTTTAACCAATCAGGTGTGTTCTAAAATAAGTAGCACCTGACTTTAATTAACTGATTACACTTGCAAAAGGTATCCTCTTGTTGAGTTGGAATGAAAACCTGCACCCACTGCAGCCCTTTGAGGACCGGTTTGACACCACTGCTGTAAATAGATCAACATGGACAGATGCACTCAAAAATGAAGTAAAGCCTACAATTAAAATCCTATTATAAAAGAACGTGACAGCAGTGGTAAAAAAAAAGGTCTTCAATGTTTGTTGATACAGCTTCTTTCATCACTTTTTGGAGGAGGATGCTTAAGAACAGTGATTAACAGATGTGTCAAATCATTGTATCTTAGTGACAGTTACTCAGGTAACTTCGAGTGTCTCTTCATTTTGTTGACCCGTTGCCAGCTTCTCCTAATAAATGAGAAGAATGCATTCTTCATTACACTTCAAAAACCAACCACTTCACATTGAATACCATTACCACTACCATAGATTGCTGGTTTCTCCCGTCATATCTCAGGGTCATCAGGTTGTAAATCATCAGACTTCTTATAGTAATATTCCTGATCAGGGGGTCCAAACCTCTAAAATCAAACAGGCATAAAAATGATATACTTCTAAACCAAAGGGGTCAAAGATAAACAGCTCAATGCACCTTGTCAGGCCACATAAAGCTAATGAAAAGAATGATGGGGAGTCCGACAGCAAAAACATAGACGCCCCAGAGCCAGGGACGCTGTTGCGTGGCCAAGAAGAGACTTTCTATAAGGCTGATCTGCAACAACCGTGAATACAGGACATGTAAACACACCCACACGCAAAGAGTAAGGCGATACTAAGGTTTACCTGATTTGCTGAAGACACCGGTAACACACTCGCTACTATCAATACAATGCAAAGCTCCATCTGTGGTACGCAGACAGACGATTTGTCGTCTCTACCTTTTTATTTCCTCGTACTGCCTTTTCGCAGAACACGTTCAGCCACTTCCTGGTTTCTTCCGTAAACGTAGTTGACCTTTGATCGTTAGTAGTCAACTGTCGTTATGGCTAAAGGGCATGCAAGTCTATAGCTGACCTTCTCAGCACGGGAAAGAATGTTTGTCATGTGGTTTTAGGGTCTTTATTTTGATAGAGCCATTCCCAGAGACAAAACTGAACATAATGAATATTTATTTCTCTATTCATATTTTATTTATACATATGAAGCTTTGTGATAGTAATAAACCAAGTAATGCTTTTAGTCCTATGCAACTTACTATATGTAGTTTTTTTCCTCTTCATTGTGCATTATTTGGCTGGTGCGACTTATAGTCTGAAAAATACGGTACTTACTTACTTGGAAGTTGCTGTGGTTCTAGAAAGTTTATTATCGGATGGCACGATGTTTGAAACTCAGTTTAATATGATAATCCTTTCTTTCAAATTATTATTTTTACAAGTATTAATAATGATATGCTGCATTAACACAGCCTACATTCAAGATCAACCAATTGGATCACTTATTCTACACACTTATTTAGCTGCCATTACTTAAATTCAAACTCTAATAACCTTACATAGTATGTAGTTTGAATAAAGACTATCCAAAAGGAACACATTCACGTTAACGTTTCGCAACATTAAATCACAATTTGCACATCACTCTACTTTAAACACCCTGAAAAAAAAAAAAATTAAATGTGGATACATCCCTAGATTACATGTACTCAATTTCATTCCGATCAGTCAACGAATAACAAAACCACAAAGAAAAACAAGATAAAAAAGAGTGAGCATTCAAAAAACACTTGGAATTTTTACTCCAATCCAAGAATTAGTCAGAGTCGAATATTTATTTGACTCCGCATTCCCCCGCCACCGGGGGTGCTGTCGTAGCCGTCAATATCGGACAGAAAACCGCTGCCCGTGGTTACCGAGGTGAAATTGTGCTCCAAGGCTGTCATCCGCTGTTTCATTCGAAGCTGAGCAGAGTTAAACTCACTCTGGAGGCGTGCCAAGCTCGTCTGTAAATGAGATAATATAGTGATGTTACTGGGGGTATGGGGGGTCACTTTACAGATACAGTAACACCCTGACTTATGGGCCTTTGTTACGATCGCACCGCGTCGTCGTGGAGCGATCAGGAATGGTTTAGGACCCAGGCGCGGGAAGTAGGAGGGGATCGAGGCAGTTAGCTTCAAAACAACATCTTTAATAAATCAGAAGAGCTCTACAAATCAACAAAGGCTTGGAACCAAAACAGGATCAAGCAGGAATATGCAGGAATATGCAGGAATGTGCAGGAATGTGCAGGAATGTGCAGGAATGTGCAGGAATGTGCAGGAATGTGCAGGAATGTGCAGGAATGTGCAGGAATGTGCAGGAATGTGCAGGAATGTGCAGGAATGTGCAGGAATGTGCAGGAATGTGCAGGAATGTGCAGGAATGTGCAGGAATGTGCAGGAATGTGCAGGAATGTGCAGGAATGTGCAGGAATGTGCAGGAATGTGCAGGAATGTGCAGGAATGTGCAGGAATGTGCAGGAATGTGCAGGAATGTGCAGGAATGTGCAGGAATGTGCAGGAATGTGCAGGAATGTGCAGGAATATGCAGGAATATGCAGGAATATGCAGGAATATGCAGGAATATGCAGCCGCATGCAAGACTTGCAGGAACGATCCGACAATAAGCCATCCTTTGTGTGGTGCTTAAATACCCACACCAGGAGGCAATCAAGGATTGTCTGCAGCTGCTCTGACCTGACGGCAAGCCAGGAGTGACAAATGAGCCACTACTGACAGCCTTGAAATACCTCAGTTGGCCGTTCCCAAAACACAAAATACTCTTACTGTGAGGCAACTGAAACGAATTGAGGTGTTGATCGGATCATGTGAAGTTTGTTGTTGCACTGTCTACGTGAATTAATTCTTTGATGGCGACTGACCTGTAGTCGATCCATGCCAGTCTCTAACTTCTCTACCTTCTGCTCCAACTCTTCCCCGGCAGACACGTTGACTTCTTCCAAGAGCCCCTCCTTCAGCAAAATATCCCGACCCCTCTGCTCGAGTTGGGCCCTGGCGTGAGGAAACTCCTGTAGCGCATCCATCAGGTCTTGTTTGGAAAGGCAGAAAAGGTCCGAATATCCAAGACTGCGAATATTGGCCGTACGTCTGTTGCCCATCTTGCTGCCGCTGATATTTAGAATGCTTATTTCTCCAAAGCAGCTACCCGCTGTGAGAACAGCGAGCTGGGTGTCTCCATCTTCTCCCACCACAGCGAGGCGACCATCTTTGATTATATACATCTCCTTCCCCACATCGCCCTTGGAAAAAGAAATTTTCACAATGAAATTTTAAACTTATTGGATGTGAATCAATATTATGAGAACATATGAACCATGCTGTAAACCATTTCCAACAGACCTTTCTACAGATGTAGTCTCCTGGACTGAAAACTTGTGGTCGAAGCTTAAGTACCAACTCTACCAAAAGACCGGCTTCACAGTCTTGAAAAATACGCACCTGCAATGGGAGTTTACAGAATGGTTGTAGTAACTTTTTTTTTAACAACTCTGTTCCCTGTCTGATATTTTGATGGACTTTTGCTAGTAATGAAAATAATTGACCTACATTTCTCCCCCAGAATCAAAAACGTTTTGTAAAACCTACCAACGACCACAGAAATATCATTAGATTCCGACCTGTTCAATCATAAAATAACAAAAGGCAATGTTTTCTTCCATACTACAGAAACAAAATACGTCAGCGGGGTAACGGTAATATAAAATAGCTCACTAAAAGTTTAAAAAAATGGTGATTGTGGATTTCATGGCATGAATTTCCTAACTTTGATTGCTCTTTCACAGCATTGCTTACTGTGTGTAATATATATTTTTTTCTGAGACAGCGATTTACCATATGGAACAGCCACAAACCTCTAGACCAGTGGTTCAGAAAATGAGATGAGATGAGATGAGAAATAATTGATATTATGCTTGGGACTTTTTTTTCCATTGTGGGTGTCGTTCGTGCACCGACCCCAATTTTGTCTTAAGTTGTGGGTAGGTACTTGATCTTTGTTTCTGGGGGACATTTTTAAAAGTGTTGAAAATTGAGTTTAGTTTCTACAACTATGCCAAAAAGTTTATCCAATCATGATGCAAAACTTTGAGTTATGCCGCTAGTATACTACTAGCACAAACAAAAGTGTTTCATAAATGATGGACTGCATTTTTGCATCCTCTTAAGACAAAATCTTTACCTTTTTCAGTGTGTCCAGGTGAACATTGATTGCAATCTCTGCCCTTAGTTTACTTGGTAAACTCCTTAGCACCTCCTGTTCATCGATTGTCTTCTTATTAGTCCAGAGGTAATCAAACCACCGCATGACGCGTTGTTCTAAGACCTTGTTGACATGTCGGAAATGCATGTAATGTTTCAATGAATCGACACGAGACTGAAACCCTGCTCTTGTAGCATTCATATTGGAGATCATGGCTCCAATATTCCCAACAATGGAGGCAAAAATGAGAATTCCTACCTGCAATAGAAAACAAGTCGCTGAACTTCCAGCAAATCGAACCACAAATCTCATCACACAGGTAACACGAATAACGCACCAGAAAATCAAATATAAGAAAGAGATACTCCTCATCTCGCACAGGTGGTGGCGTCTCCCCAATGGTCGTCAGCGTCAAAGTGGACCAGTACAAGCAGTATATATAACTTCTAGTCAGGGAGGCAAACTCTGGATCCGAGGTGTTGGGATACACCCAAGAGTCAGATCCCAGTCCCAGAACTTTTGAGAAGCTGTAGTATCCACAGGCATTCCAGTGGATGATCACCAGAATATACACAACAAGTTTACAGATACGGAAGGTATTCGGGTAGCCTGTTCTTGTTTCCGTACGTTCAAGGAACTCAAACAGCCGTGGTAGGCGCAGCAGACGGTTGAATCGAAGAAGGGGCGTGTAACTGACTCCAAAAGTGAAATATAATAGATCAGTGGGAAGTATGGAGCAGATGTCAAGCTTACACTGTAAGGTTCGAATGTAGGCTTCCCGCAAACGGTGGCCATCTTTCACCATCAGTCCTTGCTCCAAGAAACCTTTAGAAATGGAAAAAAATCGGATGAAACGAGCTAACCGAAATTTCATCTTTCATAATCAATGCACTCTCAATCTGCGTGATTTCATTTCGATATTAAATGTTGACTACCTGTGTGGAGACGCACAACTATGTCGAGGATGTAGACTCCGTCGCAAATGTAGTCCAAGACTAGCCAAAGCAAAACATTCCTCATCTGCAGCTCATCAAAACAGGCCCTACAAAATCAGATAAAGCCCCCATACATATTGTTACAAGAAATACAATGGACGACAAACCATACTGATTCAATGACCTAGCGACTGTTTTATTCTCGTCATAAGAAAATTCGGCCTGTTATTAGACAAGAAGTGCAAAAGCCAGTTGAAAAAGTCCAACCTGACAACCAATATAGTCCAGTTATAAAAAGCAGCAGGACCAATCACCATCAACCAATGGTAATATATATCATCTGCCGGGGATAAAACGACATTGTTACACTTCCTCCTGAAATAGAGAATAAGGAAAAGTAAACTGATTGCTGGGTTTAATTCGATACAGTAATGATATGGCTTTGTTTTTCTTACTTTTTTTGGCTGCGTCTCTTTTCAATATCTGCATCAGAGCCATTTTGGCTTTGACTGTAGCGGCTAGGTGGGGCTTGTGCGTCCAAGTGGGCCGGGCCCCGGAAACGCTCCAAAAAAGAATCAGGCCGATCCGTTTCCTCGGACACGCTCTTCTGAGCCCATTCTCTTAGGGTCATCACCATATTCACTATCCTAAAATCCCAAATTGATAAACACAAAATTCAAGAAATATCTTCCTCAATGTTGTTGAAAATGAATAACTTCTACCTGGAGAGAGCACCTCGACCACGGAGGGAATTCTGAGAGTTGCCACCTCTCCGGTCCACATCAGCCATTCTCTGTAGTTCTGAAGAAGATTCATCACACATCGACTGCCCTCTGAGAATTGAATGTATATGTAGTGTTAAAATTGCAAGGTATTTTCTTTTTAAAAAGGGTTGACAGGTGCATTTTGTGTGTATACCTGCTAAGCGGGCTGTCAACATGATCGCTCTCCTCTTCTTCCCATGTTTTTACTGATAACCTATGGGAATCGTGACCTGGATGTGGCATACTGGACACATATCCATATCCAATGCTGGTTACATTTTATCCATGCAGTTAGTCATCATCATTCAATTGGTCAAATATGAAAGTAGCAAGTCATTCAGTAGCATCCATCAAATAGCAAAATAAAATGCTGACTTTTTTACATTATGTAAGGACACATAGGAAGGATCGCAACACACCTGGTAGATTTCATGATATCCGAGTGTTCAGCTGATGAAGAAATCATCCATCTGTCATCGATATTTTCTATGTGGACTCAAGCAGCACTGATCATGAAATGGTGAACAAGTGTGACAGCTCCTTGATCACATGACACAAAATCATTGTTTAAAATGCAAATAGTGTGCATGTGTTCGTTTTTACTCATTTGAATTCAAGAGCATCGTTTGAAGTGGCCCCTGAACCACAAGTGTGTCTCTCGTCTCCTGATTGCAGAAGGATGGATCAGTATACGCTCAAATAATTTGGCCATTTCCGCAACACCAATCTAGGAAGTTGCACATAAAACTGAAATAAAAAATATCAGGCTGTGAAAAAACAAAGCGCACACTTCAAATGCTAACAATCATGTGACATGATGACAACAATAAAGCCTCTTTGAGTCTTTACTGTTGGAGGGTGTGGCTATAACATAAATAAAGATAAAGATTTAACATTTGTTGACAGTTTTGAGCAACTCAGCAAGCGAATAAATGATGCATTTAAATAGATTAAGCGCATTCTTTTCGCTGAGTTCTGGCTTGGGTTACATGATCTTGCATTTGTGGGCCCCCTTCCTTACTTGGGTTCTCCAAACCCGTGAAAAGGCGGGGAAAGGCGGAGGCTGCCCTGCTAGACTGAATAGCTCTGGTTCATCTGAGCTGTCTGACCTCAAGTCCAGTGTTGACCCCTACAGCACCTGTAGGAGCATTTGCAGGTTTCCCGACACATTCCAGAACAGCTGGATCAGCGCAACCCTACAAGCGACTCTCCATCTAAAAACAGTCCAAAGGGAGTTTGGACCCGAACGATGGCAACTCTTATTTGAAGTGTCATCCATGAGAAGATTGGTTGAGGTATTCCGCAGTGCCCACCAGAATCCAGGACGGACCTTCACTAACAAGGAAATGTTTGAAGTTTCTCAGGAACTGGCTTTGTTGTGGAAGAACAACCCACTGGATCTGGTGCAGCCTTTGTTATCCTGGTTCCAGAAATGTGGTCTCCGGACTGCCGTGTCAGTCAAAGCAGTCAGTACATGTGAACAATGCGGTGAAACAACGACTAGAAACTCAGACTTGGGCAGCATCTTCACCCAAACCAGTAAGAAACACATCATATCCGCTGCGTTTCCACATGTGAATGTTTTTGATTGTGTGGCATGCAATCATGAGACAAAGACTAAATGTTTGTGGACATTTCCTGACATCTTGACTGTTCACCTTCCACCTACGAGTAACAGGGAACATATAGACGTGCAGGTGGAGCACCACGAGAAGCTGACGTACACGCTGTCATCAGTCATGGCCCACAGAGGTCACGGCACGTACACGGGCCACCTGTGGACGTACCTTCTGTTACAGGATGTTACTATCAAAGTCGATGACTGCCAAGTGTCACTTATTGAGGGACGCCCACCAGAACTGTTCAGCAATGGCGTAATCTTCTTCTACGAACGCCGCATAACAGAACCGAACTGACATTACTGTGACGTCTTATTTCATAAGAAATTATTGCCCTTTGAAATGATCAACAGATCTGTACATAATGTTAAGTGGTATTGGTCTGTGAAGCCCTTTGGCTTGTCTTTGATGATTTAGGGCAGAGATCAGGAATCTGTTTGACAGAGAGAGCCATAAACAATTCATATTTTCAAATGTTAGTCCTTGAGGGGCCTACTCGGAATTTAAAAGTCAAAATACATGAAAATGTTGGCTTTTTTAAAAGTAATTTCCTCACTTTTAAAGTACAAAAAGTATTTGAATTCTTTTGACAACATTGTTACACTGTTGCCAATCAATGAGTATCAATGAGAAAATGCATGCAGAAGAATCTAATGAAAAAAATGATTAAAGCGGCGCTAGAGGTAGTGTCATCGCAACAGTCCTATTGGTGCGTTCGGGACTCACCTCTGTCATCAGTGGTTGACATATTTTACGTCACAGATTAGGAGAGAGCCATATGCACCCATCCAAAGAGTCACGTATGGCTACCGAGCCATTGATTGGGGGCCGGCCCAGCGGCTTGAGTGGTCAGCACGTCGGCCTCACAGCTCTGGGGTCCTGAGTTTAAATCCAGGTCTGTCCATCAGTTTGCATGTTCTGCCCGGGCCGTGTCGGTTTTCTCCAGTTTCCTCCCACATTCCAAAAACATGCAGGGTAGGCTGATTAGACACCTTGAATTGCCCGTATGTGTGAGTGATGAGTATATATGGTTGTCCATCTCCTCGTGCCCTGTGATTGGCAGGTCACCGATTCAGGGTGTCCCCCGCCTGTGGCCCGAAGTCAGCTGGGATAGGCTCCAGCACCCCCTGCATCCCTAATGAGGATAAAATGAATGAATAAATGCCTTTAAACGTATAAATAAGCAATAGATTAATGAAGGACTCAAGCTTTATACAATGATTTTAATCATATTTTGTATTTACAGACTCAAGTTGACACAAGTGATTTATACATATTTTGTTTTTACACAACCAGTCTCTTTGCTGCATGGATTACTGGATGTCTGATGATGTCAGAGGCTGAAGGCCGTTTTTTGGGGTCAGGGCAGATCATCAGCTGGAAAAACAAAATGAACACATTATAGATGAACTCATTGGATGTCTTTGATAGCAATAGACCGACCAATCCATTTGAATACTAAGGTCAAATGGATTAGATGTCTACCAGTGACAAACAATAATTTAAATTCACACCAAAAGGATGAAAAGAGCTAACTATGTGATTGGTCACAGGGCAGTCCCAATTAAAAAAAAATCATAGTGGGCAATATATTGTCTCATAAATTATTGCCGATATACGATAACATTGCCAATTTTCTAAAACCAATTTAACCATTTGTGGCAGAATAAATCACCAAGTAGAATGCAATACATGGTAATCATAAATAACACACAAACTATTAAAAATAATACTTTTTAATCAATGCATAACATTTCATTTGAAAGCTACTTTTGTGTTAAATTTGAAACAAGTGGAAAAACCCTGTCATTTTGTTTTGTGCTTATTAGAGCCAATCAAAAGCAATGATTTGATCCAAAATGGCTGTCATATTGTCCTGCAAAATGCACATTACCTAGTTTAAAGCCAAATTATCTAATGTTTTGCCATTCAGATTTTGGGGGAGAAACTTATTAGTGTAGAATCAGAATCTATTTCTATTGACATGTCATGCTCTTATTTTAAAATTTTCAATGGAAGTACACGATCACCATGAACGGTAAAGCTTACACTCGGTACATAAAGGGGACTTTTTCCCCCTCACGTAGATATGGCGTCAGTTGTAATTTTTAAAAAATAATGTTTTGCATTGCATACAAATGCTGTAAACCAGCAAGTTTTCATGTTTGAAGTGTAACCTTTGAACTACAAAGATTGCATTTCAAAGAAGACAACTGTAAATTTAGTGGAGAGTTGGCTTCAATATTCAAAGAAAAGGGTAATGTTGATGAGTTTTTTAGTCCTACAGTGTTTTGATAACCATTGTCATCGTCAGAGGCAGTGAGCGAACAAAGCCCCCAACATAGTTTTCTCCGAAGACAAAAAACAAAACGTGCATTCTCTCTTAAATTGGACAGCTGACTCCAATTCTTAATTGTCATTTGGAAGAAAAAAAACACCAGATCGTGCAGTAGTCACCTTGAGAAGACTGAGAAACTCTTGGGAAAGCCTGCGTGGCCCAACAGGGAACTCGCCCTGTCGGATTTCGTGCCACTTTTGTCCATTGGACGGCAGAGCTTGCGCCCCTGAAGCGCTCGCCACAGTCAGAGCGAGTGAAAAGACGTCCGCCTTGGTCAAGTCACTGTAGTCCTACAAAATCACATGGGGGAAGATGTAGATGTCAATCATGTGACATAAGGCAGCATCAGGTACAGTATTCATGTTAAATTTGAAATTTAGAAGTTACAAAAAATAATCAGAATTAAAAAAAATTGTACAAACCTCTTGCAACACTTCATTGGGCAGATACCTGCTGTCACCTTCTTCCACTTGTGAACTGCTAACCTGTGTCACATGACCAAGATCCCCTGCAAGATGACAGTTTTGTTTAAATAAAAACTAAGGTTGAATTTTAATGCAATGATTACTACAAATTAACCTTTTATCGGGGGCACTTATTTAAAAATTCTGCCATTGATAGACCACATGTGTCAAAGAGGCGGCCCGGGGGCCAAATCTGGCCCACCGCATCATTTTGTGTAAATCATGAGTGCCAACTTTCTGTTTTAGGATCAAATTAAAATGAAGAGTATAGATGTATATTAAATTTCCTGATTTTCCCCCTTTTAAATCAATAATTTGAATTTTTTAATCCATTTTTCCATGTTTTTAGTTCAAAAATCATTTTGTAAAATCTAAAAATATATTTAAAAAAAGCTAAAATAAACATTGTTTTAGATCTATAAAAAACTGAATATCCAGGGCTTTTAATCCAGTTCTTTTAATCAATTTCAAAAAAAAAAAATCTAAATATATCTAAAATGGTCCTTCCCACATGAAATCGAGTTGACGTTAACGCGGCCCGCGAACCAACCCGAGTCTGACACCCTTGGTATAGACCAGGGGTAGGGAACCTATGGCTCGGGAGCCATATGTGGCTCTTCTGATGGGTGCATGTGGCTCTTCGCTAACCTGTGATGTAAAATATGTATTTAAACCGCTGGTGACAGAGCCGAGTCCTGAATGCACCAAAAGGAGCGTCACATCGGCACTATGGCGCTGACAGTACCTCTAACTTTAATCGTCTTTTTTTAAAATTATATTTTTATTAGAATTTTCTGCATGCATATTTTCATTGGTTAGCAACTGCGCTGTCAAAATAATTCATTTAGTACTTTAAAGTGGTAAAATGACCCCAAAAAAGTCACATCTCATTTTCACATTTTTACACTAAAATTCTGAGTATGGCTCTCAAAGAAATAAAATTTGAAAATAGGAAATGTTTATGGCTCTCTGTGTCAAAAAGGTTCCCGACCCCTGGTATAGACTATATCAATTTTGACTAGGGTGACTGGGCAGGGAATTAATATATGACCAAGTCTCTCATAAGGCAAAAAAAATGCTAAATTTTATAACCACGTTTTATGTTTGAAAAAAAATAACGCCAAACCTATTTTGTAGACAACATTGCTGCTCAACATGTCTTCATCCAAACTGTTACAGCTGCTTCTAGATTTCTTGGATATGAAAATGTTGCCTAGGACACAAAAGAGGGGGAGTCCGTTAGTTTTGCAGATGCTCATTCGTCACTTGCAGCACTACCACTCAAACTCACTCGGTTTGATGTCCATGTGCACCAGTGACATGGAGTGGATGCACTCCAGGCCTCGGGTGACTTGGAGCAGCAGATCCGTGAGTTCTGGTTCTGACATGGAGGTGAGGTGCCTGGCGTTGCGTTCAATGACATCAAACAGCGTGCCGCTGTCACAGTACTCGTTCTGAATGAGCAAGTGGTTGTCCTCAATCCACGATGAATAGTAGCGTACCACGTTGGGGTGCTGGGCCAGCACGGCGTGGGCAAACACTTCTCGCATGGTAAATTGTCTGAATAGGAAGACAAGAGCACTTTGTTAAGATTGTACTTGTTAAGCTAAACAAAACAAATTGATTTTAAACGCCCAGCTTGAAGGCTGTCACAATTCTATAACAACTAATTGATTATCAAATGAATCGACAATTATTTAGAGCTAAAAATTGTCCAAGCCCTGTAGTCTGTTTATTGACTATTATTTTTACATTTCAGAATGAGGAAAAAAAAACAAGAGAATGCTCTTATTGTATTTTGTGTGTTTAACCAACAAGATTACTTTAAAAAAGGCAAAAAACTTAAATATTAAAAGGGGAGCCAATTTCCAGAGGCTGATGCAGATTTTAAAAACTAAATTTGGTCGCTGTCTAAATCAGATTTTGTAAGATGATATTTGAGGTGGATAGTATATCTTTTTGAAGCATGTTGATTCGCAAAGTAAATTTAAAAACTAATTAATATAAAAAAGTGTGTAATAAATGTATTTTTCTTTTGCAACAAAGGCCACTTGATGGTGTAAAATTAATTATCAAAGCTAGTCAGCCAAACAGTAAATATAAGTCATTTTGTTACATGGGCTGATGTGGACCAATTTTGAAGAAAAAAAAATCCATATGTCGGCCCGTAAATATACCAGTCTACAGTAAAAGGAAGCTCACCACCCAAACAGCGTAAATAACAATTATCCTATTACATTAGATGATATTGATCAATCTTTATAAAAAAAAAAGTCCAGTCGACCTTTGAGAAAATCATCACCCAAAAAGTATACAGAACAGTTATTCTATATCTCTACATATTGGCTGATCCTATATACATATTCATTTAAATTTCTCTTTTATCTGTTTTTATTCATTTTCTAATTAAGAATCTAAATAGTCACAATTTCTGTAATCCACAGGGAAAGCAGATGATTGGTAAATTGTAATTACCATACCCACCAAAAATATTAAAAGAGTAAATGACATGATTTATATGCAACAATTAGTTGATTAATTGCTAAACTAATCAGTGATAACTATCAAAATCATTTGAGGCAATGCTACTTGACTTACTTTTCGATAGATCCCATTAGGGGTTTTGTTGATCTTTTGATGGCGTAGAGACAGCCATCGAGCCTTTTCAAACATTTAAACACACAACCAAACTGCCCACTGCCAATCTTCTCCAGCTCGAGGAATTCCGAGCAGTACCGGGACGTCGCATCGCTTCTTATTGCAGTCAACCTCTAAAAGTTACACACACACAAAAAAAGTGTTCTTAAAGACAATTCCAACTGACCCATTTTAACTTTCCACATAAAATATCATTACCTTAGATAACCTTTTAGCTTTACCGCAATTGTCATCTCCGAAATACCTGGAAAACAATAAACATTATAGTCTGAGCTTGTACAAGGATACCTAACTGCAATAATCACTCAAATGACGAAAATTTGACATACAAGTGTGTTCTTTTGCGCTGGTTTTTCTGCATTGGTGGAGACTGTGACATGAAGGAGAGGGGGCTGAATGGATTTAAGTTGACCAAAGGGCGGATGCTGTTGCCGTCTTTGATGGACCTTGGTGAAGGTTTCCCATTTTTGAACAAGAATCTCCTGCAGGTCGGTGTGCAACTGGTCTCCTTAGCTGGGGGAGAAGCAATCTGCACAAACACACAAATTGATGTTTAGGCAATATGAAACGTATCGAGATTCAAATTGAAGTTCAGCTATCCGTTCAGATCACTTAAATCACTTGCTATGGCAGTTAATGAGTTAAGATAACAAGTAACAAAATGATCCATAAGTATAAAACAGAAATGTATAGCTATAGAGCATATTTTTATATTTCTATATTTATATTGACACTATTGAAACAAACCTTGCAGTAAAAAAGTCCAATGAATCACAACTAAAATAGCTCAATTTATTGTATTGGTTATTTGTTCACTCTATACGTTTATTTATGTATTGCAACCTTATTTTGGCACTGCACAAAAGAAAAAATGGATTTGTTTTTCTGTTAGGTTGAAATCACCCTTTTATATGATTATAATTTTGCGGCAGCTTGATTCAAATTGGGTGGGCAAAAGACATTTAGATAAACTAGTACTTTTCCCCCCTACTTAATACATTTCCTATGTATTAGATTGGGATTTGGTATAACAGATAATTCTGCAATATCGTAAACAAACCTTTATTAAAAACTTCATTAAAAATCAATGTAATTTCTCACTTACTCATTACAGTACTATATTTAATTTCACTGGTCTAAAAACAGGCACTGGATCTTGAGAAAAATCGGAGTGGATAACAAGTCAAAAAAGTTAGCATCGGGACATCCCTAATCGTTATTAGAATTGTTATTCACAACCCTAATATTTATCAACTTAAAACAGTAGCAAAAAAACAGATTACGTACCTTTTTTGGACTTGGCGAGTCAAATTTCCTTATGTTTTTGGGCCGAATGGTCGCAGGCTGGCGAGCTGAAACGGACTTTGGTTCGGGGGAAACCTCGCACAATCGTGAAACCTGCGAGCATGTGGCCGGGAGATCCGTATTCAGGGTTCCTCCACAACTTTTCCGGCCCCACATCGGCGTCACCTCTTCACCCCCGCGTGGGGGGCTCCTCGTGGCGGTGCGCTGGTAATCCAGCCGCCTGACAACGGTGCTTCGTCGCTCGAGCATTGGAAATCTCTTCTCGGTGGCTCCGCTTGAGATAAATGCGTTGGGCTTGCCTACAACTTTCAATGTTGCTTCTCTGTGATCAACGTTTTCCAAACGATTTCAAAGCACCGCCAGCAACTGTAGGTTACGTCACCCAACAGCCAATCAGTGTCACTATCACCTTCCTCTACTAATTTCTTTGATCTGTTGGCAGTCGCTAACGCTATAAGCGCCACTACCGCCGCTCCGAGGCATTTTAGTGGTACTACTATACCGACAAGCTTTGGAATTGGCCAAAATGTATTCATTCGTTCACTCATTTTTTGAACCGCTTATCCTCAAGGGTATTTTTTTTTTAATTTATTTTAACTTACCTTTAAAAAACGTTTTATTCCAAATTTGATTTGGCAAGAAGCACAAGACTGAAATGACCATGGAATCATCATTTAGTTTAACATTTATTGGCCGAGTGATGCAATATATACAATAACGGCTATAAATGATATTCTCTAGCCAATTTTGAAAAATGTTTAAAGTGATCTGACTGTCAGCATTCTGTTTTCTTTCCTGCCCATAATTTTAAACGCCGACAATACATTGCTCCTAACTAACATTTACATTACGATGTTTTAACCCTTTTGATTTAAAGATCAAAATGTTACCTGATGATTGTTGCTAAAAATACTACATTACAAATCTTTGCCACCGCCAATGATGATAACAATTAAGATCATGCATGTGTCAAACATAACCATTTATGCTCAAGTGTGATTAACCTTTTTTTATTGCAAGAATTTATAGCTTCAATTGATTGGAGTGAAAGAAATCCCCTCCAAATCAGCAAGGTTTCCATTGAGTTGAATCAATCCTAAACAATTATCTGAAGCTCCATAGTTTCTAACCAAGTATGAAGAAGATTCAAATGACTTATCCAAGTGATTTAGAAACTGTTCTAATATAAGTAGACACAATCTGTAATAATTCATCTTTTTGTTTTGTTTGATTGCAACTCAGCCTTTCTTGGTCAACTATAAAATAAAACCTTTCACAATTGTGCAATGACTCAAAAGTACAAATGCAAGTATACTACAACAGTAAAGTCTTTTAAATCGCTTTTATTTCTAAACAGTGCACAGTCAGATGACAGCTATGCCCAGCATGCACTGGAAAGACCCGTAATTACACCAATGTAGAGACGTGTCATCACGCTTCCAACAACTCACTTTTTTGCCCCTATATAAAATATTTGCATATGAAGACAGCCCAAATGACACCATACACCCATTTGTCTTCGACATAATGAACAGCAGTCCATCTGGCAAAGTATCCATCTCTCCATCACACCTCCTTCATGCCTCTACCCATAAGGCAGGCAAAGATAGTCATCACCATCTTGGGGTTGATCTCCACCAAGTCCTCAGGCAGAGCATAAACCTTGGCTCCGATCTTCCTTGCCATGGAAATGGCGTACCTGATGCAGAGCAAGTTAAAGTCAGTCTGGCAAAAAGACTGAATTATTCAAATGTCAGCTAGAACAAAAAGCCCTTGTAAAACTGTAAATAAAATAAAGTAAAAGCTCCATCAATACGCATTAGTATTATGTTAACCACTGTCATGGAACAGATTGTGTGCTTTACTTTGATGTTGCAGTAAAAAAAAATCTGTCAGAAACAAGATCGGTTTATACTTGGCATTCTTAAGTTTGTCGTCATCTGTCGGCTCTTTTTGCACCAGTTCGAAGTTCACACTCCCCGGTTGAATAGCATCGATTAGGTCCAAAACTGGAAGACTTGTACCAAGTGACTTGTCCTGGGAACAAAAAAAAATAGCTTTAAAATCTTCAAGATAAACAAGTCAATACTTAGTAATTAATGAGTTCCCTATAAAACTCTAAAAACAAATCTGGATCACCTTAAAGCTTTTGATAGAAGTAGTCTTTCCAGCCTCAGACAAAGTTTTGTTCACCCACGAAATTATTAAATCCTCTCCTGCCACTTCTCCATCGCCGAGGTCTTCGAGAAGATTTAACGTGTACCTGTATAGTGACCAAAAGTTATCGGATCATAAAATTTCACCTTTGAAAATTCTATTTAATGGCTCCAATCCATCAAGTGTTCCTCATAGGCTGTCATGAAATCAAATTACTATATAAATCACCTTCTCATCAGCTGCCACACTAACGCAAGGGTGAGTTTTGAATTTCCGTCATTGAGGTCCTGTCCTGCGATTCCCACCAGGGAGAAACCAGCAGCATTCTTTCCCAGCTCCACAGCATAGTTACAGTTTTCTATCTGCCGCAAAATTATACACAATATATAAGGTCATTTTTCCGTAATGCATGCTCACTATTAAAGACAATAGAATTTTAAATGGACCTTTTTTAAATGGCCTCCTCCTATTGCTTTGAATGGAGGCATGTTAACTCTGTTGTCCCAATCTACTGTTACTTTACTTTTTTCATACAGTTGGAGAATGGCCATGGCATCCTGCAGATCGCTGTGTAAAACCATATGCACACGAGTGTTAGTGTCAATATATCAGTGCAGTAACATAAAATTTTAAAATATAACTGTCCGGTCCACGATGACCATTCACAAGGTCAAACACAAGCAAGCACGCCAAGACAGATGAGTGAGAATTTGACGCTTCTGCAGAAGGAGAGCACGGAGGGAGAACGGACAGTTACTCCGCGCAAGACTCCGGTCAATCCTCGACTGTCTCCGTTCTCCAATCTCCGACGACTCTCCTTCTGCAGAAGCATCAAAATCTCACTCATCTGTCTTGGCGTCTTACTTGTGTTCGACCTTGTGAATGGTCATCGTGGACCAGACATTTTGGTGCCGAAACCCGGGATTCAAGATCTGTGTTGACAATAACCCTAGCCTTTTTAATGACATATCATTTCAAATGAGAGAAACTAACCCATAGATGTGGTTAACACGTGGAGTGACTCCTAAAGAGTTCATCCAATTCCTGAATGTTCTCTCCTCTCTGGTCTCACCTTGGAAATAAAAAAATGAACACAAAGAATGCAACATTAGTAGTAAATGTCTGGCATTTGTCTGAGCAATTCGGATTTTCAACAATCCCTGATGGATTGCAAGTGTATTTGGGCATGAAGCAGTGTTATGGAACAAAATCTTACTTTCAAGATTCCAATCTTGGTTCTCTGGTTTAGTAAGAGCTGGGTGCTTGTTGAAGAGCGTGGCCACAAAGGCCATGTTGAGTTTTGCATTTCCAGATACGACATCTATAGCTGTCACAAACTGTCGACAGCCAAGACTGTCTGCTTGTTGCAGCATATACTCAGCTCTCTTGGAAAGATCTTTTTCCTGGATGGAGGAATTGACTCAGTTTCACAATATGTTGAATATTATGTTCCATATTTTCCCCACTAAAAGTTGCACTGTAAATGAATAGCCAATCTTAAAATTGGTTTCATATATATAAAAAAGGCACACCGGATTATAAAACGTAGCAGCAGAAGTAGTAATAGGGGCTTGTGTTGTACATCCACTAGATGGAGCTGTGCTAGTAGGGGGTTGTGTTATACATTCAGTGCTATAGTAGTATTATAATCCAACAGATGGAGTAGTAGTATTAGTGGTTAGGGCTTGTGATATACTTCAACTCGATTATCGCGACTTAACTTATCACGAACTCACTACTTTGCAATTTTTTTCTGCTATTAATAATTTTTTTTTTTTTTTTTTACTGAGTCCTAGTAGCAAGAGTGACTTCCACTGAATCCACACTTTTTTTTCCTTTTTCTTTTTTAATAGGGGTGACCCTACTTCGAAATTTTCGATTATCGCGGTCATGTCTGGAGCATCGGATTATAAGGTGCACAAAATTCAAGTCTTCTATTATAGTGTGGAAAACAGTAAATAACTCATGAGAATAATGTTTGTTTTCTGGAGAGAGTCGAGTATAAATTAATTCAAGTTTTTAGCTTAAACATTTGCCACATCATCTTACATAAATTCCAGTCATATCAATTTCCACTCGATCCACGCCCTCTTTGCTGCCATCTGGTGCAATCTGATCCAATAAGTGGAAATAAGCCTTGGAATCCTGCAAATATTAACAAACTTTTAAGCACACACAGTAGTTGAAATTTTGTGAAACATTTTATATCAGAATATTTTTCTCAGCTCAAGAGAAATTGACCTAAGTGACGATAGATTCCAGACCTAATACTTCAACTGTTGAACAGGGGGTGATGACATTATGCTCTGGAGTCATGACAGGAAGTCAAAACATTAGATCTACCACAATTGACCATCAGATTTAATCAAGCTATGGAGTGATTTATTGATAAAGTTATTATAACAACTTTTCCTCCTTTCAAGTAGGAGGACGAGATTGAATACGCTAATATTTATTTCTCTGACTGACCGGTATGAGGTGGTTCGCGGACCAGTACCGGTCCATGTACCGGTGGTTGGGGACCACTGCACTAGAGGAAAATTTCATTTTCGAAATTTTGTGACCTAACCTTATTTCCTCAAAACTGAATTCCAAATTTATATGAAAAGACAATGCACCGTTTGTGAATACAAATTAAGGAAATAAAACTCATTAGTCAGCCGCTTGCACCCATTATAATTCTGTCTCACCTTAATATCCCCTGAAAAGTTTGTCAAGCTTATGCCAACTTTCCTCAGGTGGAAATTGGCCCAGCGCAGCAACAACTCCTCTGGGCTGAGTTTCATCAACTCCTCCAAACTCTCCCCATCTTCTAGAAGCGCCGCGATCGCTAAATGCAGGACAAAGAGCATGATATGACACAATCTTGCTATGGAAATTACTGCACGGCATAGTCTGACTACCTTCATTGCGGCTCAGCTCGATATCTGCAAAAAGTCCGATCTTTATGATTTGCCAGAGGAGCCCAAGGACTAGATGAGGTTTGCCCTCTTTTAGATCTTGCGCTCCAATGTTGACAACTTGGCAGCCAATAGCCGAGGCCGAGTTCAGAGCCAAATTGAGATTTTCCTGGAAAGCAGTAATCGATTGTTAGAATTTGTACAATGGTGCATTAAGACTAATATAAACGTAACATTCTACCTGTGTAGTGAATGCAGTGAGTTTCTTTGTGTTAATTGTTCGCTCATCAATAGTCTCGGGAACCGATTGATTAATGAGTTTGCTGCAGAAAAAGAAATTGAGATCAATGTAATAAATAGAGGCCTTCAAATTGAGCCCTAATTTTGGCTTCCACATTGAAAAAAAAAAGATCACTAGTATGCATTGATTTATTACTATAAAGTTCAAATTCTATCATTTTACCATAGTACAATGCCATCTGCAAGTGCTTTGAAAAGAGCTCCAGTGTCTGGGTTGATGGGCAGCACGTGTTTACAGTCTGGATCATTTTCCAAAACGGAGTTAATGAAGTTGGCAAAGGCATAGCGCTCCTGTTCTGGAAGACAGTATGGCCACGTGTCACACCCATAGACCCATTTTCAGATATCGGTATTAAAAGGGGTTCCCACAAGAGACTTGTGGGTTATATGGCTATTCTTACCAGAGATTGAGTGTTGCGTTCCTTCACTTGAGATTTCACTGGTACCCCCAATGGCAACAATGCCTTCCTTCTTGTTGAGAGCTTTTCTGAATCCTTGGGCGATACGGTCATCTTTCAAGTCCCTAAAAACCTAAACAAGCCCACAAAAATAACTAAAACTGAGATTAGTGACTTTTCCTTATCATTTTAGAGATATGCCCAATGAGAATAAATACAATATTTGTAAGACAATTCAACAATATAATAAGGTTCTAAAGAGTTGTGTGCTGTATTAGATTAGATAACTTTATTCATCCCATATATTTGGGAAATTTCATTGTCACCGTAGCAAGAGGGTGAGAATACAGACACAGGAAAAGACATTTTAGACATAAATAAATAGGTAAAAAAAGTTAATTAATAAATAAACAAACAAATGAACAAATAAATAAAAAATAAACAAACAAATAAAAGATTAATCAAAATTAATAAAAAGTAAATAAATAGATAAATAAATAAATTGCTGAAATTATAATCAAGTCAACTGTTTTTTTGTTGTTGTTGGTTAGTTAGAGTTACCTACAGCAGTGAACTCTTCAAGACTGATGTGGCTGTCTTTATCCCGGTCAAGTTTGTGTATGATTTCACGAACCCTGTAGCCGGGCACGGGACAATTGAGATCACGGAAGAGATCACCAAGTTCAGAAGCACAGATGTACCCATTGCTGTCCACATCTGCACAGAATGGATGAAGAAAGACATAGAAAGGGGGGACAAAAAAATGCTTTTTTGGTCTTATGTCAGATAATAGTCTCCACCCATCCTAGGTGACCGCCACTCGCCATCATTGAACATTTACTGTAATTCCCGCTGACCCAAATTCAAGCATAGCTGACTGAGAGGTCCTAAATACAAAGAACAAAATCACATTTACTCACCTAGTTTTTGGAAGCTCTCTCTGATCTCCTCCATTTCCTCAGTGCTTATTTCTTGTGACATGGTGACACCTGAAAAAGGAGGCCATTGCAGAGCAATATAGCTTTTGGATGTTATAAACTCACATTGGAGAAAAACAACACGATAGCACCATATAGTTTTTACACTACATTCTTAATGAGCATGGATGCATTCGTCAAGTCAAATGTTTAAAATTGTGCAGTATTAACACGAATTAATCGAATACAATAAGTGCTTGTATGTACTTTTATTACCACCAGATGGCACTGTGCCAGTGAGGGAACCTGAAAGTGGATTTCCTTTTTAAATGCTCATTATTTTTCATTTTTTATGGGATGCCATTTATCTTTGCATGAGCCTCATAAGATATAAAATAATATAAATTACTGATGAATTGAAGACTCCTTTCCTAAAAACAATGTCGCAGTCAAATTAATAATATGAACATGACTAACTCAACCCAAAAGAAATCTCCTATACTACACGACTTTTAAAAAAAATAATCGATTTCACTACGATAAACACATCCACGAACAAACGGTGACGATGACACGGCGATTTATCTGCATGTGTCATTGCAAAGCACACATACATTTTCCTGTTAATGTTTTTTAATGTGGTTTCATTCCTTCTTTTCACATGTGCATGTGAATGACAAATGATTAGAATGTCAGGAAGACACCACGTGCAAAATGATTTCATTAAACACATTGGGGGGAAAAATGGATAACCAATGATGCATTTGCACCTGTGCTATAAAGTGTCACGCTAAAGGTGTGTTATAATAAAATAAATGTCTTACCTGAATCGGCCAAAGTGACTCAAGAAAAATTCCTCTGAGATGAAAATACTTGTCAGTGCTTTAGGAAAGCTCCCCGTTTTCATCTCTCGACCCCGCCCAGCAGGAAAAGTAACCCCGCCCAAATATCGCTAAGCCCCACCCTTTCCGCCAATTCCAGCCACACCCTCTTCCTCTCCTCAGCAGCAAATTAATCAACGTTATAATATGAATAGACGTGAAAGTGGTGATCAAATGAGAGGTTTTTGTATAATAAATAATAATATATGATAATTACAATATATAAACTTTTTGGTAAAAGTATTACTTTAACCTCTGAATGCCAATCTTGAAATGATCTGATGTTAGAATGATGTTTGTGACAATTTAACTGATTGCCTGCCGTTGACAACGATTGGCAAATGAACAAACTTTTCCTTTGCCCCTCCTAGTCAAAATGAATTGGACATCTAGCAGCGTCAATGGCAGCCAATGTTTTTTTTTTAATCAGGCCGCAATTAACCATAATCACTGTTAAAATCTATTTTGACTGGGAGGGGCTGGCAAAATAATTTGGCCGTTCAACTCCTTCAATGGGGCGACCCGCTAATGCGAGTGGTTAGTGCGCTGGCCTCACAGCGCTGGGGTCATGGGTTTAAGTCCAGGTTGGTCCACCTGTGTGGAGTTTGCATGTTCTGCGTGGGTTTCCTCTGGGTACTCCAGTTTCCTCCCACATTCCAAAAGCATACATGGTAGGTTGATTGGACACTCTAAATTGCCTCTTGGTATGGGTGTGAGTGTGCATGGTTGTCCGTCTCCTCGTGCCTGCGATTGGCTGGCCACCGATACAGGGTGTCCCCCGCCTGTGGCCCGGAGACACCTGGGATTGGCTCCCTCATCCCCCCACGACCCTAATGAGGATAAAGCAGTTCATAAAATGAGGTGAGACTCCATCAATGGTAGTGCAACTAGGAATTCCATACTTAATCAACTAATCAATTAGTAAATAACATCTATTTTGATAGTTGATGAATCCTTTAGAGACGATTGATTATAAAATGGACAAAATCCTAATTTTAAGCAAATTTAACTGAATATTTTTCTTTTCATTGTTTTTCATTTGTGCAGTCTGATATTTATACTCTATATCAAGGGTGTCAGACTCGGGTTGGTTCGCGGGCCGCTTTAACGTCAACTCGATTTCACGTGGGCCGGACAATTTTAGATATAATAAAATTTTTTTTATAAATGGCTTACAAGAATTGGATTAAAAGCCCTGAATATTCAGTTTTTTTATAGATTTAAAACAATTTTCATTTTAGCTTTTTTATTTATTTTTAGATTTTACAAAATGATTTTTGAACTAAAAACACAGAAAAAATGGATTAAAAAATTACAATTATTGATTTAAAAGGGGGAAAATCAGGAAATGTAATATACATCTATACTCTTCATTTTAATTTGATCCTAAAACAGAGTCGGCACTCATGATTTACTTTCCCGGGCCACACAAAATGATGCGGCGGGCCAGATTTGGCCCCCGGGCCACCACTTTGACACAGGATCATTTTACTTCTTCCAGAATCCTGACTTTTGACCATATATATATATATATATATATATATATATATATATATATATATATATATATATATATATATATATATATACACATATTTTTTGTACTAAGTGTAGCACTTCTAAAGCAATGTCCGATTGACACATTTTGCAGAATGGCTCTAACTGTAAAAAAAATCTGACTGTAATGGGGTTTTGCAAAGTTTCCTGCTGCTTCTACCAGTCTCTACATGCATGAATTCCTCAACCTTGCTCTCCTCATACCTTTCTGAGAATCACCTCCTTGGTGTTTTCAATACCCCCCCACACACACAAACACACACATACACCGTTCATCTCACCCCACAGTGATGTGCTGAATCTTGCTGAGGTAAATTCCTCGTCTGTGGCAAACTACCACAATAACATTTTGAAATGGCCATATTCTTGCTGATCAGAAAGATGGCACTAAACAGCCTGGGGAATTTGTTTTCCCACGAACAAATAGCTTTGTTTTTCCCATGTATTTGTTTAAACTTAAATGGTTGTTCTACTATGTGCATTTCGATTGATCAGTGACCAATCCACATGCCTCCAATTCAGTGCAATCCCAATGCAGGATAGATCCAATGAGAAAATGAACAGATGGCATTCGAGCAACTGTTTCGCTTCATCTGTCTGTCTTTTTAAAATGATCTATTCGTAAATCTGGTAACACATGACCTTTACAGTGTACGTTACGCTCCAGAGCAGCACGTTCCCATTAATTCTAATGAGATCATTTTCTTAAGGCTACACAAGTGTTTTGTCGCAATTGTTTGATCTCTTTGCAATGTGTAAAATTCTCTTACACTTTGCCAGTGGGTTCTGTTACTTTCTCCATAAACTCAGTGGAGTGGTATTACCATATTTTCTTGCATTTACACCGTATTTGTCGCTCAAAAAATGACGACTGAATCAAGGGTACAGCTTATATGCGCACAAATTAGACTTGACATCCATGAAATTGGCGGCCCGGCGGCTGAGTGGTTAGCGCGTCAGCCTCACAGGGGTCCTCATTAAGGTGGCAGGGGGTGCTGGAGCCAATCCCACCCTGAATCGGTGGCCAGTCGATCGTAGGGCACGAGGAGACGTACAACCATTCACACTCACACCCATACCTAGGGGCAATTTAGAGTGTCTAATCAGCCTACCAAGCATGTTTTTGGAATGTGGGAGGAAACCGGAGTACCCGGAGGAAACCCACGCAGGCCCAGGGAGAACATGCAAACTCCACACAGATGGACATGACCTGGATTTGAGCCCAGGACCCCAGAGCTGTGAGGCAGACGTGCGAGATTGAAAACGTTAATATTTTTTACTCTGACGGACCGGCACTAGGTGGCTCGCCGGACCAGTCCTGGTCCGCGGACCGGTGGTTGGAAACCACTGGTCTAGAGGTTTGTGGCTGTTTCATATAGTTTGGAATTTGGAATTGAACCCAGAACCCCAGAGCTGTGAGGCCGGCGCTCTAACCACTCGCGTCAACGGGGCAACCCTTTGATTCATACAGAATCCCACATTTATGATCCCTACTAAAACCATGAATATGGAGGTGAAACTTGTGAATCAGGGGGCGTCTTATACGGGGGAAATTGTAAAATTCAATGATTTTAAGGCAATTTTAAGGGTGCGGCTTATACGCGGACGCAGCTTATATACGAGAAAATACGGTATTTCACATCTGAGGTTCTTATTTGATACTTATTCTTACCGGTTCAATTAAATAACAATTGGAATCCATGTTGACACAATTTCCCACAGGGTTGTGGAGTGAGCAAGTCAAGCCACTGCTCTTTCCGCCTTTGCTGGCTCAAATGTTTGTCAAATAAACACAGATTCATTGACTGATAGAGGGGCTAAAGAATTAAAAAAAACATGGGCAATGGTGAGGAAAAACATTCACATTGTTGGGCTCTTTACAGGAATAAAGACACATTAGGTTTATGACTTTATGCGATTAAATCATCAAATGCAAAAGTCAACAGCTACTATCTATGTTCAACGCAGTAGGTGTTCAATGTGAAGACCAGTAAGCATTCAGAACTGTCTTAATCCTTCAGAAAGGTAATGGAAATACTCCACAGAGAGTTTGATCAATGTTGACATGATTGCATCACGAAGTTGCTGCAGATTTTGTCAGCTGTCCATCCAGGATGTGAATAACTCAGTGGCTCAAAAAGCGGCTGATGAGTGTATATTGAATACATTGGCCAACTACGAACTGCGTTACCTCCCAAAATTTTTCTTACAGTCCCCTCTCTTTGTGTTTCGCCATCTTCCCTATCCCTCCTTCTTCAATTTCAGGAAGTCACTTTAAATAGCCCATCTTATTCACTTTTGTTTCCTCTTAAATGCTGCAAACCATAGAGAGAATAATGTCATCACGAGGGAGAAGTATTAAAAGCGCTGGAGGACGTGCCATCACATCCTGTGTTTTTTGTGAGCGTCCAACCGCCATCGTACTATACTAATGAGTATAGAATAAAGGAATGTTGGTGAAACTGGTCATCTTTGCAATCTCGCAAGAACACGGATGTGTTTACCTTTCCTCCAAGCCCATTATATCTGTTTGTGGTTAACAATGTAACATTCTAATCTTGACTGAGCAACTTTGTACTCATTCTCAAAGCATATTTGAGTTATGTTTGAGAAGACATGCCATCTCAAAAAAGACATATTTGATGTATTAAAATAAAAAGTCAACAATGAGCAGTGCTGTGATGGTTGATATGTTTTGGGTCAGTTTGTCCAAAAATATGCAGTTTACCACACTATGGAGTATAATACCACACCCATCAAAATAGTGCCATACTGCCAACCCCCCAGAGTAGAACACATGCCCTTATTTGGCTGTGCTGTCAGCACAACTCCTGATTGGTGGACTAAATCGAGCGCTTTGACTCACACCTGTGTGCTGATGTGCACACACCTTCCTGACTTTCTGACAATTTTTGTGATCTACAAACTGACAGGCCTGAGAAAACAATTTCAAATTGAATTGAATATTATTTTTTACTACTCTTTTTAAAGCATTAGGGTTGTGAATCATTGCTAATGTGACTTTATGCTGAATAGATGCTGGAATGATTCAAAATGTTTAGCATTTCACTGTGCTTAAACTAATTCTCATACTCAAAATGTATTCAACATTCTGCAGGAAATAGTCCGTCCCAATTTTCAGGAAGTCTGTGATCGGCAGATGAACACTTTGTTTGTACATTATATTTATATCGTGCAAGATGAATTTAACACTGTAAACAAAAACACATGCACACACACACATAAAGAGGACTATAATTGTAATATTCAATGAAATCATTTAAAAATACAACAATGTGACAACATAGATAATTAATAATTTGCAGAGAAACAGTGACCTCTAGCGCATCTAAATAATTACACATCTTTAGCGGATTTTTCCCCACAAATGATTTATACTGTATGTAATGTATATATAGTGAACTAGACACAGGGGTGGGCAAACTATTCCACAAAGAGTGCAGGTTTTCATTCCAACTCATAAAGAGGACACTTTTTCACCAATATGGTGTCCTACAACTGCAATCAGTGAATTGCAGTCAGGTGCTTCTTGCTTTCTGAAGAAATCTCATTGGTTAAAGTGTCTTTGCTGGATTGGTTCCAACAAAATCCTGCACCCACAGCAGCCCTCGAGGACTGGTTTGCCCACCCCTGATCTACACCACGAGAGAGATATGTCATGGAAACACTTGGGAAGTTACCACCTTTTTAACAGTTGTTTGTGATAGTTTCATTATGATTACTGACCCTTCTCTTCAATCTTCAGGCTCTGGAACAGTCTCCAACTCAGACAAAATAGTTCTACACAGAAGACAAATAATTTATTAATTTGATGAATGCAAAAAAATGTGTTTAAATTTTTCTATATATGAATTCAACTACTGAAAGTACAACTGAGTCAAAATAAGAAATATATAAAACTGTATCAAGCCATATCTAATATTTTGTAGTTACAAGAACATGTACATAATCTAATACTGATATAAATATAGTTAAAGGTAAATGACTCAAAATCAAAATGAAATACATCAATAAATATTGCATATTACATAAGAAATGTTTAATGATCCCAGGACCATTATATCTAAAATTATTATTATGATCATTTTTATATAGTGATAAAAATTTAACAACAACAATTTTTGGCCATATTGCTCCCAAGAACGCCTGCATTTTAACAGCAGTCAAAACTATATTTAAACGTTTTTTTGTGTAATATTACACTTTACAATCAAAAGGTTTCCATTTCAGAATAACTGATCTAAAAAATGAATTCTAAAATATTGATCCCTTTCAATTAACAAAAACACTAGATATGAAGGTGTTGATTTGTTGACCAAGTCATAAAACACTGGAACTGTCTTCCTCACCTTTGCTCCTCACTTAAATGAAATTCAGCAAGTGTCATTTTGGCCAGACTCGGCGTTCGCTGAAGACAGAAGGCTGCCGACAACTGAACAAGCTCAACCGCTTTTTGGGCACAGCCCTCGCTTCGGCACAAGGACAGGAAGTCTTCTAACAGGTCACCACTGTCCAATCACATTGCAAAAACAAAATCTGATATAAACGTGAAATGCATTACTGTATACAGCACCAAGGAAAACTATATACAGCCGCCAAGTCTAAAGAGATTCAATGCAATCATTTGCCAAAGCATCACTTACGAAGGAACTCTGTTCTTTTCTCTGAAAAGCTCTAGCATTTTCCTGCGGAGAAAACAAAAGCATTTGGTCACTTAGGTTTTTATACTTTCCTCTGAAGAGGAAGACTGGCATTGAATAATCATATTTCACTGCCATTGACAGCAATAGACATCCAATCCCTTTTGACTGGGGAGTGTAACAGCCCCTCCCAGTCAGAATGAATTGGATCTCTATCACTGTCAATGGTAGCAAATGAGTTTCTATAAATTGTGACATTATTCACAAAGGAAAAAAACTATTAAAACTACCTGGCTAGCTTTTAATAACATTTTTTTCAACTTTGATGGCAAAAAACATGATTTAAGGGTCATAATATATTTGAATGAAACGCTACTGTATATCTCACCATGCCTCTTGGATCTTGTTGGCTCGCAACAGAAGTGAAGTGATATGTGAAAGTGTTCCAGTGTTCCATTCTAGACTGATCTTAGTTCTGTTTGTATCAAAGGCCTTCTTTACTTCCAAAGCACATGTAGCAAAAGACTCTTGGACCTTAAAGCACAAGCATGGTTGAGAAATTAAGAATAATTAAGGGACAGGGTAAAATTGGAAACATGTCTATACAGACGCTCCCCTACTTACGAACGAGTTAGGTTCCGAGCGATTGTTCATAAGTTGAATTTGTTTGTAAGTTGATTCAGTGCTATATTTTGTATTGTAATTTATGTTTAAGGCCTATATAAGTATATTGAAGGTTTATATAAGTGCATTTGTATGTTTAAGGCTTGTATAAGTAACACGCATTGGTTTGTACTGAAAAAAACATTTAATAAAATGGAGAGAATATGTACAGTACTGTAGAGAGAGAGAGAGAGAGAGAGAGAGAGAGAGAGAGAGAGAGAGATTTATGTATTAGAAACTGGCCGAAAGAAGCGATCTAACGACGATTGCACAGTTTTCTTCTTTTTTTCATCATAAATGATGCGGTAGCACTGTATGGCATCATTCAATTGATTTGCAAACTTTGTGCAACGTTCAATATTTGGGTCCTGCTGCTCGATCTTTCTGTTTATAAATGGTACTGACGGTCGAACGATTCAAGTTGTATGCCCGTGCAACGCTCACCACTCTCACGCGCATCAAGCTTCGTTATTATTGCCACTCGTTTCAAATGAAATGGTTTGCTTCTTCCTTGCACCTCCCTCACTAGAAGCCTTTCGCTTTTCACCAACCATATTGAATAATGGCTGCACGAGATATTTCATGATAAAAATGAAAACGGTTCTTTGCGCACTGGAGATACGTCACACAACTTACGCACTGCAACAAACTGGGGAGAAGAAAGGGGGATGCTGGGTGAGCTGAGCTCACAGCGCCAGGCGTCGGTATTAGCGGCGGAAAGAAGCACTACTCGGGGAAAAAGGTGCGCAATACAAAATCGAACTTACGAACATTTTTTGACATAAACGCAATTTGCAGACATGTTCGTATGTACCGTTGTTCGTAAGTCGAATGTTCGTAAGTAGGGGAGCGTCTGTACTAGATAGTGCATGCACTGACCTCAGGGCTGTGTTTTTCTCTGGCCATCAAGGTGAGTAGCTCTTCAATCAGTTCTAATTTATTATCATGACCCAGAGACTTTATATCTGAGGGAGAGATAGTGACCATAGAAAAGGTGGTGTCAGGTTCATAAATTTGTTTTGAAGCACAACAACTAAAACATTTTGTCCGAATTAGTGCATCAGGTCACAATTATCATCTCTCAGCGACCTTTCCATATAGTTGGCAGCATGTCCAAGCGACTGTCTGTGTCCAGAGCCTGCAGGAGGTCTCTCAGTGAATGAGAGTTTGGGTAATACAACTGCAAAGTTAAAACAAATGAAAAAATGGTCAGTATTTTCAAGGCAGTTAACATTACTACTTTCATTTTCCGAGCAGAATTTAACACAGTAAACATGGTGAGAGAGAAGCACAGTGGCAACCCAGTATGCTTTTGCATTTTTTTAATAATACATGAAAATATAAATATTTCATTGACAGGACTTTTTATAAACCGTATTTTAACAGAATCTCACATAAAGGCACAGTTCTAACAAAAACAATGCAATTCATTGCAAAAGCAGAGAGCTGGGAAAGGTTTGTTTAAATAAAATGTTTTGATTTACACACATTACTTGTAATCTATACAAAAATGAAGATGCACTGACCGAGGGAACAAGCTCTTTAAACCACTTTAGCACCACGTCGATGTTTTCCATCATGCATAAAAGGTTGAAAAAGCGACCACTAGAAAGGGAAAAGGGGAGTCTACTTAATTATTTAGGCTGTGTGATGATTCTTTGCAGACAAAATATGAATGCATACTCACTAGTAAGCATTCCTCTGGTAGGAATCACCCAGAAGCCTCCAGTTTTCCCCCACCTCGACAAGACTATGGACTTTATACCCAAGTTCCAGATCTTTAAAATCCACACACTGCAGTACAAACATGGGGAAATCAAAAATAAATAAATTCATTTATTTTCTGTACCTATTATCCTCACAAGGATCGCCGGCAGGGGACACTCTGAATTGGTGGCTAGCCAATTGTAGAGCACAAGGACACTGACAACCATTCACACTTAAACTCATACCTAGGGGCAATTTAGAGTCTTCAACTAGCCTACCTTGCATGTTTTTGGGATGTGGGAGGAAACGGGAGTACCCGGCGAAAACCCACGCAAGCCCAACAGAGCATCCAAACTCCACACAAGAATGCCCGAACCTGGGATTGAACCCTCGATCTCATAACTGTGAGGCCAGTGCGCCAACCACTAGGGCATGGGTGTCAGACTCGGGTTGGTTCGCAGGCCGCTTTAACGTCAACTTGATTTCATGTGGGCCGGACCATTTTAGATATAATATTTAGATATATTTTTTTACAAATGGATTAAAAGAACTGGATTAATAGCCCTGAATATTCAGTTTTTTTATAGATCTAAAACAGTTTATCTTAGCTTTTTTATATATATTTTTAGATTTTACAAAATGATTTTTGAACTAAAAACACAGAAAAAAATTGATTAAAAAATTACAATTATTCATTTAAAAGGGAAAAAATCAGGAAATTTAATATACATCTATACTCTTCATTTTAATTTGATCCTAAAACAGAAAGTCGGCACTCATGATTTACTTTCCCAGGCCACACAAAATGATGCATGACCTGTGCACTAGGGCGAAGCACTAACCACTCGTCCATCAGGGTACCCGAAATAAATACATTAAGAATGAAATAACCATGTTAAGAAACAAAAAATAAAAATGACTTAGCGGCCCGACGGCTTGAGTGGTTAGTGCGTCGGCCTCAAAGCTGTAAGGTTCAAATCCAGGTCAGTCCACCTGTGTGGAGTTTGCATGTTCTCCCTGGGCCTGTGTGGGTCTTCTCCGGGTACTCCGGTTTCATCCCACATTCCAAAAATATGCATGGTAGGCTGATTGGACACTCTAAATTGCCCCTAGGTATGGGTGTGAGTGTGCATGGTTGTCCATCTCCTCGTACCCTGCGATCGGCTGCGACCCTAGTGAGGATAAAGCGGTCTAGGAAATGAATGAATAAAAATGACTTACAACTCTCATGGCACTGGTGAAGAATAGCACTGATTGAGGAAAAAACACGGTTTACTTCATACATCCACATAGTATAAAACAGTAGTTTATTTCTTTTTTTTTGATTATTTTTGGATTACACAGGTAAGCACACTACGTACCGTCATCTGGATCCTGGCAGGTGAAGCTTTTCCCTGCCACTTCTGATATAATCTCCTGTAAAATGTCAGCATCACCTTGTCTAATTGATGCTGAATGACAAAACATTGATAATGTTATGAAACACTGTCATTTTAACTAATATGAAATAAGCAATCTCTCAATCTTTTATAGTATATGTAAAAATAACTGCTCACCAGATTTGTAAAATATACCCAGGATATGGTGAAAAGTAGCCAGACTTGGAGCTGAACAACAATTACAAATTAAATTTCATGTTCGACAAAGGATTAAAAACAAAGAAAAGAAGGGTGTTTTCAAAATTACCTATCCTCAAAGTTGTCATCTCACTTACAGTCTGCAATGCTATCGATTTAGCCACAGAACCACATTGTCTCAAGGCTTTGAGAACGCTGTTAAAGGTATGTAGATTGGGCTGGATTTTTTGTTGACTCATCTGTGTTAAAATCGTCTACAAACACAAAATAACGGGGTTACAATATGCTTGAGATGATCACGAACATACTCCATAATGATTATCTTTAATGGAACTCATAATACATGTAATAGTTCAATTCAAAAATAAATGAACCAATACAACATTAACTGTCCATTTCAGAAGAAGACCAATCATTTTATGTGCTTGAAAGATTACAGGTTGTCTGAGGCCTTACAGTGATGAGGTCACATCTCTCAGCGTATTTGTCCCTGACATCTGGAGCAGCTATGATCAATGAGTTGAAAATGTGGATATCACCTGTGAACAGAGTGCGAGGTTGGTGGCTGTTTGGAGGCAACAAATTGCTTCAGTATGCAAAGTATTGCTTACCCAAAAATGTTTCTAAAATATCTCTTTTAAGACAAATATTCTAGCAATCACGCTACCATCTTGAATTTAGAGATGGAGACTTTATAATCCTAATTGTTTTAATGCAAGAGTGCTACCACTTACTTTGCATATGGCAGAATGTGACATCAACTATACAAAACAAAAGCATCGCTATATGCCTTTGAATGAGATAATTCATTGATCAGTGGCTGTGTAAGAATATTAGTTCCCAACTAATTTTATTGCATTTGTTTCATGGAAGCAGAGTTCCCCCTTACATATAAATAAAGAGCAACAATGTGTGTCTACTGTTCCAATTATTTTGTCCATTATTTATGTATTTTTATATAACTCCTTGGTCCACTTACCTGTCAGTCTGTTGTTAAGCAGGTCTGTGTACACACTGAAGGCCTTGGCATAGGCTCCATGCTAAATACATACAGTAAACATTTTGAGAATCTGACCAAAAAGCATTTTTTAAAGTACATCAATTAAGTACATTATGACAATTTGCCAGTTATGATATCCAAACCACCAAAATGTATGACAATGTTCATATATTTTGGGGGATCGAAAATTGGCCAACTGATTGTTTGGTGGGTGCACCTTCACTTCAGAATTTTGAACCAACCCAATGTTGACATAGCACAACAGTTAAATTACATAATGTTATTTTGATAGCTGTCATAATGGTTTGGTTGGCCTACCTTCACCATGCCCCTTATGAGAGCAGAGTAACATTGAGTATCTTTCTCTGGCAACAGGTTAAATATCCTTTCTGCGTTGTTATTTTCTCTCCAGGTGAGCTTTAGCAACTCTGAGGCCCGACGAAATTTCCCTTTTCTCTTCCTCACCTCCCATACAGGTTCCTCCTGAAAATAAAGCGAACAACAGGTCAAAATGGTACATTTTTAAGTCGTAACATTTCATTGTGATAGCATCCATTTAGCAAGAAGGTAGAGATTAGATCATTTATCATGATTATTGTTCCCCACACAATTTCCTTTTAATATATATATAGATATAGGACTGAATTTACAATGACTCACCATAGCATCCTCTGTCTGCATCGCATCCTCTGTCTGCATCGCATCCTCCTGGACAGGGTCTCGGTCACAATAGAGACAAATCAAGTCTAAAAGGTCATGAGTTGTCTCCATAGACACAGATAGCCCTGAAAGAGAAGTGTTGATGCCATAAACTTGCACCTACAAACAATAATATGAACCAGATGTAGTCTTGGTGAAGGTATTTTTGTTTGTAAAGTCTTCTCACCAGCTTGTAACAGTTGATCATACATGTCAACAGCAAGTTTGACTTTCCTCAAGCTGATCCTTTCCTTCAATGCCTCTTCGCTCATTTCTTCAAGGCGCAGTGTTACTGTATCTGGCATTAAGCACTACACAAGTACACACAGGTCCATCTTCATTTACACTTCTTGAACGTAGATACAGTATCCCCCAAAAATGAGCACACCCCTTGGTTTCAGCAATATTTTTTCATGGGACAACACCAAACAAGTGACACTTGAATACAATGTAGTCACTGTAGAGCTTTGATAATAACAAATTTATTGTAACTTCTAAAATAATTCACACACAGCAATTAATGTTAAATGCTGCCAACAAAAGTGAGTACAACCCTAGTGGCAATCTCTAAATCAGGTCCACAATTTCATTATTTTGTGTGGCCATGATTATTGTCCTACACTGCTATGACCCTTTAGGCATGGAGTTCAAAGATTACTGCTGGAGCTGGTGGAAGTTGGAGTTATTTTGAAAATACAATACAGTATTTATTCGAGTATAACGCGCAAAATGTTGTACCAAAAAAACTGAAGCAAAGTTCGAGTGTGCGTTATACAGGAGGTCTTCACTGAATGACCAAATCCTGATGAAAAATTCCCCGCCGCGGCCGTTATAAACGGAGACGTAAAACCTGTCTTTGTTCGCCAGATGGCGCGTGAGAGCCCGTTCTACCAAAAGCCAGCCCTCTCCAAATAGTCTTCAGCAAGTTTATAGAGGAAAGTAAGATTAAAAAAATACAAAATGTTGCTCCAGAGAAACGTTAGCGGGGCAGCTGCCCACTCGAGTCTGCCCAGGGACCGCTATCCTCGGATAGGCTTTGCGGCTTGCCCCGCCGACATTGGCCAGTGCTCACACTTAGAAAAAATAAATATTTTGTCATGGGGACGTGTTTTCAGACTTTACCAGTTACCAGTACCGGTAAAATCCTTGGTGTGAGCGGAGAAAAAGTGAAAAAAATAAATTTATACCAATTTTGTCACAAATTTTGGGTGCACGTTATACACGGGTGCACATTACACTCGAATACGGTAAATTTCTGTTATTATCCCAACCCTACAGTGACTACTTTACATTGCGTCAAAGTATCGTTTGTTCAGTGTCGTCTTATGATAAGATATACTAATTAAAAAAATGCAGAAATAAGGGTGTGCTCATTTTTATGAGATACTGTATGTTCACATTGTTCTACTATTCCTTAGTCAATATATACTGTACTGTTGTTTTCTTACGGGTATATGTGGTTCAGCAAAATCTTTGGTGAAGAACTTTGGATAAGTGTTGACAAAATATTTAGCTGCAGATCTTCCTGACTCTTGTGAGAGAGAGTACAATTTCTGCAAAGAGAAAGGCCGTGGGAAATTAGAGGCCATACACAAATACACAAATGTTGTAAAATTCATTGGATTTCTGAGTTAAAATTTTGCATTGTTCATGTTGTTTTATCAAATCAAATGATTCTCACAAACTCAGCAGAGGTCCTTGGAGAGAGGTAAGCATCATCTTGGAATTGGTAAGGATATGCTGTAGGATCCTTGTAAAATAAAAATAAAAAAATCAATCATATTTGTTGCCATTTATTTTACAAAGCTATTAACATGATTTGTCCACCACATTTAAAGCAAGACAATGTTGAATGCACACTGAAGCAGATTTCATTACTACTATTATTTTATTAAAGAATTTCACTGTCTTGCTCAAAGGCACCAGGGTGGGAGGTGGTTCTCTTACTCAACTATACATTAGCAAATATAAATAGGGAAAGAATAACAGAGGTACTCACAGAACGCACAGTCATAGCCAAAGCCTTCAATACTGACTCCTTGTTCCTTTTTAATCAAAGAAGACAGCAGTGATTATTTCAAATGATGTATGAATTTTATTTTATTTTCTACTTAATTATATATTTCCAGGATTCAGGCTTGCATGCTAGAATTTACGATGCCCCGAAATCAATAGTGCCATTGATGAGAGTGATGTTATACCAAAGAGCAGAGTTACCATTCTTTCTTTCTGGGGATGATTATTGGCTCTGAGGAGTCTGCTGCAAACGAAAACATTTGTTTATGTGAAAAACTGGAAACTTCAATAGAATGTATTTTTGCCATGTCAGGAAATATCTTTAGATGGCATGTTTAAGAACTAAATGACATGCATGCGAAATCAACACAAATTTAATTGGAACATATGCAACATGGTAAGAAAATGAATAGCAGGTACATTTGGCATTACAATGTGAAAGGTTGTTCATCACTTGTAATTTAATTTATTTTGTTTACTTACTTTTATTTGCTTCTGCAGCTTGCTGGTGGAGAGCTGAAACCCCAACAAAATTCCTAGGAAAAGAGGGGTGGGATCAATATGCAAACTCGCAATTTAAACACAACTATGTAATCTATAAAGATAAAATGTTTCTTGTTTAAAATTAAATTTATAGAGACAGTCAAATTAGCTGGTATATTGTTTTTAAAATAATTTCTACAAACGTGTGTGGAAAAGAAAATGAATCAATTAATAACAGATAGCCTGCAGTGAGTTCCACTGGTGCAGAATGACCTCATGTCAAAGGATGTCAGTCGTAAATAAGAGAAGACATACGAAAATAAATAAATCTGGATAACAGTTTTGTGGATATAAAGGTAACCTTATCTTACCTTTGGAATGACGCCCATTCTAGGTTAGTGAACAAAGCTCTGTTGTTTTTAGAGATAAGTTGCCCTACTTGCCTACAGGACGCCGCCATGTTGCCCAAAAGTACAAAGGAGTCTGGGAGGAAGAAACCATCTAGCTGTTGGAGGGGGGTGAACCCGTAGAGTCGAAAATACACGAATATATAGCATTACCGTAGAATATTTAACTTTAAAATAGTCTTAATTTTATTTTTTATTATTTAAGTTTCAATTGATATTCAATTATGCAATTTCTTCTCTCAAATCGTATTCATATTTATGTATCTGCACCCCTACCCATTTTGAGAGTCTGCAGACCCGCCGCGACACGTGGGAACCTCAGCACGGCCTCATGTCGCATGCGGCCAGAAAACCCCGTTAGGATTAAAAACATATTTATTTTATCGTAAAATGAACAAACTGAACTCTGATTAATCATTCATCATGTTATTTAAGAAGGATTCACCATGGCGGCGGTTGGAGGGCATGTCTTTTGGCATGTACTCTACCGAAGAGATCAGGTGAGGTTAGCTTTTGGCTTCCTGCTAAAGTTTCACTTTATATAAAAATTCATTTAAACATAGACACGTTTTTGAAAATGTCACGAATCATTTTGTAAAATTGCTACTTATTGTATTTATTTTGTTGCGGACAGAGGTATCGCTAATATTTCGAATAAAAGTTACATTGCAAAAGCTCGATGTATTTTGCTGTAATTTATCTAGGAGGTCTAGTCGCCTGTCGGGTATTTATTGGGAGTAAATGACCCTGTTTTGTTATTAAATCTAGAAAGTTGAGTGTAAAAGCAATCACCAACCCAAGATTGCTCGATGGAGTTGGCAACGTGGCCCTAAATGGCCTGTATGACTTGGCCCTGGGGCCAGGGGACAACAAAGAAGTGAGTTTGAAAGAAGCCGTGTTTTGGTAAAAAAAAGAAAGAATTATTCACTGGTGACAATCACATTCAAAACTTGGTGACCATTAATCTCTTTTCCTGTTCCATCAGGCATGTTCAACTTGCTGTCAGGACTTCAACAACTGTCCAGGACACATGGGACACGTTGAACTCCCACTACCTGTATACAACCCACTGTTTTTTTATGTAAGAATCACAAACGGACATCCAAATGCATTGTAACATTGTTAACTCTGTGAATTAATGTTGTGAAAAACTCATGTTTTGCTATACAGAAACTCTATCTTTTGATTCGGGGTTCATGTCTGTCGTGCCACATGTTGGTATGTCCGCGGGCACCCATTCACCTGCTTTTAAACCAGCTCAAGTTACTGGATCATGGAGCCATGCAGCAGGTTTACCAGATAGAGGCGGTTCTTGGGCAGGTGAGGTTTAATTTTATGATATAAAACATACAAAAACATTTTTTAAAATTACATTCCGTAATCAAAAATGGTATAAACTTTAAATCTTCACGATGAATAAAATATTGTAAATTTTCCAATTTTGTAATGCTTGAGTATTAAAAAAACATTTTGTCCCATATAATGTATGTTTTTCATATAGTATAAGAGATGGAACAAAAAAATGATAAAAAATAATAATTATTTGTAATACATCCAAATAAGACTTTAAATCAATATGTGCATATATTTGATTTAAAAGTCCATCATCCAAACTAAATGGCCGAATTATGGATTGTTTGAAAATTGTTTCCAACACCAAAGCTTTATGTAATTAAATGTGTAGAGCTCACAAAAGTGATTACACTATTCCTCAAAAGTGATACAATGTGTGATATATATATAAGATTTTAATCCTTTTCTCTTGCTCCTTTGTTAGTTCCTGGAAGAAAATCAGAAGCCCACAGGTGACGAAATTGCAGCGGTGCTGAAAAAATTCACTGATTCAATTGATGTTACTGAAAGCACAGGAAATAGCAAGCCGGTCAGTAAAAACATCCTCTCTTTCACTTCCCTTAATATTATATTACATTGGTGTATGGGTTAACAAGTAAATAATATGGCGATTTTTGTATATTTTTCCAATTTGAAGTGCCTGTTTTTGTCTAATAGTTAATTTACAACATTATATTTAATTAAAAGTAGCAATTTGTCTGATTTTGGAACATGATCATTCTGTCTTTTTTTCCAGGTAAAACATCTTGTTGAAAAGAAAAGCAGTTTGATAAATGAATTCTGGCGGCTCCATATGCAGAGTCGGAAATGTCCTTACTGCAGGTAACGTATATAAAAAGTTTATTCTGAAATATATTCTCCATTTTCATTTTGCAAAAAAAGATTGTTTTTCGTTATCACTACTTTTTGTTGCCTTAATTGTTGACCTGATGTGTGCTCATAGGCACAAACGGTCTAACATACGATGTGAGCACAATAGTAAGCTGATTGTCACAATGCCACCTCAAGCAGGATCCGATAAAGAAACTGAGGGTGAGTCTGTTAAGTCATTCAAATCAACTCTAGGTCTTGGTGGATACTGAATTGTCCTCCCCACTTTGAAGAATCCTCACAATCTTAATACGTATATATTAATATTTTGGTTGTATATCTCAATTAAAGGCATGGCGGTTGGAGACAAAGGTTACCTGACTGCAAGTACTGCTAGAGAACACATTAACAAACTGTGGGAAAATGAAGGTACGGCAACTCTATCTTTAGGCTGAGACGCACGGGAGGCGATGGCGAAAGTCATTGCTATTGCGCTGAAACACACAAGCCGTGACTGCACGGTGGGCGACAATGACAAGCCCTGTGCTGTACCTTCTGCGTCATCCCTTGTTTCTGATTGGCTATGAATTTGAAGAGAACCGGTGTCTTTTCTGAGCAAAATTATGCCGAGGCAGAACATTTTGTGCGAATTAACGGAAGTACCGTATTTTCACGACTATAAGGCGCACTTAAAAGTCTTAAATCTTCTACAAAATAGACAGGGTGCCTTATAATCCAGTGCGCTCTATATATGGACCAATACTAAAATTGTCCATATGTTTAAGCTGGTTTATGTTTTGCCATGCCTGACTGCGTCTTTAAAAACGGTGCGTCCTGTGTGTGTGTAAAATACAGAAATAGCACTCGTTACTGACACTGCGCCTTTAACTGTGATGCGCCATATAGTCGTGAAAATACAGTAGTTTTTCACCTTGGTTAATGAAAAAGACCAACCATTTCCCATGCGGCTTTTTTTAAATCCCATAAAACATGCCGAGACGTATCATAAGGTAAGTGCTGGTCGCACGCTGCTAGAATAATGCTCTCATCTATATTGACAAGCTGTCCAGTGCCCTCGCAAGTAATTTGTCGATCATGTCTGTGAAGTTGCGCTATTACCTGTGAACCTACACGTGCTAAAATTTTACATTCACTAATTGTCGCATGTCACTTAGCCTACTCGCTAGTTCTATAGAAAATTAATTGATCGCCTCCCATGTCTGTCGTCCAGTAGCTTTACACAGGTACCAGTGAAATGTGAGATTAAATTAATTTTCCAAAACAACCTGTCTTTTCTTGTTAGGCTTCTTCCTCAAAAGCCTGTTTTCTGGGTCGGTAGAGATCCAAGGATCCCAAAAACGGGATGTTTTTTCTCCAGATCTCTTCTTTCTAGAGCTACTGGTGGTTCCACCTTGCAGGTAAATTGAAGCCCGTTAAATAACACTATTAGCTTGATTTTCTTAAAGATGTGTAACCATCATGTTTGTCTTTTTTTCTGCCAGGTATCGTCCAATAAATCGCCTGGGTGAACAGATTTTTAGAAATGGTCAGACGGTCAATTTACAAGCTGTCATGAAGGACTGTGTAATTGTAAGAAAACTGCTTTCGCTCATAGCAGCTGAAAATGATACAAAAGAAGATGTGGTAAGATTTTTTTTAGTGTATAAACCAGAACAAGAATGAATTAACTATTTAATTTTGTACCTACTTATTACCTAATTTCTGATTTTATCAGTCACAGGAAAATGAGGGGGAAGACCAGTCAATTCAATTGGAGATTCCTGGAACGACATTAACAGAAAAACTTTACAATATCTGGATTCGCCTTCAGACTCATGTCAACATCGTCTTTGACAGTGAAACAGATAAAATGATGACAGATAAGTGCCCTGGAATAAGACAGGTATATAAAGAATAGACAAACACAGGCAAACTACGTCTTTTGTACAATTAAGGTAATTTTTTGTCTTTGAAGCTCCTGGAGAAAAAGGATGGTTTGTTCCGGAAACACATGATGGGGAAAAGAGTTGATTATGCTGCGAGATCTGTCATCTGTCCGGATATGTACATCGAAACCAATGAGATAGGAATTCCTATGGTATGTTATAGTATTATAGTTCACATTTTAATCCACCTTTGGTGGAAATGCATCATTGGCAAATGCCTTGATTAGGCTACATTTCTCCTTGACAGTCATTCACTTTGTTTTTTCAGGTGTTTGCCACAAAGCTTACGTACCCACAGCCCGTCACACCGTGGAATGTGAAGGAGCTTCGTCAGGCTGTTCTGAACGGGCCAAATGTTCACCCAGGTGCTACGATGGTCATTAGTGAGGATGGCAGGAGAACCATCTTGACTGCCGACAATTTTGCACAAAGAGAAGCAGTTGCTAAGCAGTTGCTGACGCCCTGCCCCGGTCCACACAGTATGCCAATGAAAATTGTAAGTCAATTCAGAGTTTTTTCCTCATTTTGAACAATCTGCAACATAAAGTCTTTGCTTCTCCAGGTGAACCGCCATATTAAGAATGGAGATGTTTTGTTGTTGAACAGACAGCCAACCTTGCATCGACCATCAATCCAGGCTCATTGTGCACGCATATTACCTGGAGAGAAGGTCTGTCTATTTTAAGATCAATCTCGATCGGTATGAACCATATATGACTCGGTCAGTCATTATTAACTCATATTGGTTTACCATGTTTCTGTGCAACAGGTCCTGAGACTCCACTATGCCAATTGCAAAGCGTATAATGCAGACTTTGATGGAGATGAAATGAATGCTCACTTTCCTCAAAGTGAGCTTGGGCGAGCAGAGGCCTACACATTAGTCAGCACCAACCAACAGTACCTTGTACCAAAGGTAGATTGCATTGCCGTTGCAAGAAAATCAGAAACTCATGCCTCAAACATTAAGCAATCGTTGAAAAAAAATTGGTTAGAGCTAGTTTATGATTTGACAGCGTTTCTCCTGGAAAACTTGCAAAGCCTGATCGTGGATAAACCCATCGGTGGCCCACCATGTTTTTTAGAAATAATTCTAAAATGATATAAATTGGGCGGCCCGGCGGCTGAGTGGTTAGCGCGTCAGCCTCAGATTGGGAAACCTGAATTCATATACAGGTCAGTCCACTTGTGTGGAGTTTGCATGTTCTCCACAGGTCTGCGTGGGTTTTCTCCGGGTACTCCGGTTTCCTCCCACATTCTAAAGACATGCATGGTAGGCTAATTGGACACTCTAAATTGCCCCTAGGTATGAGTGTGAGCGTGAATGGTTGTTTGTCTCCTTTTGCCCCGTGATTGGCTGACCGCCAATTCAGGGTGTCCCCTACCTCTGGCCCGAAATCAGCTGGGATAGGCTCCAGCACCCCCGTGGCCTTAGTGAGGATAAAGCGGTTCATAAAATGAGATGAGATAACATAAATATTGAAGATTATGTGCTATTTTAAGCATTTTACTAAAGATGCTTAAATGTAGAATGTTATAAAATGACACGGTATCACAGTGCCAAGTCAGAGAATGAGAATAGGAATATCATATATGGACCATAAAATCTTGCCATTGTGTCTTCGTTTCTTGGGGGCAGGAAAAGTGGTGGCCTGCCAGGCTTATAAAACCCATAGAGCTATTACATTTTTGTATAGGGTCAGAAACATTAGCTTTTATTTAAAAAAACAACAACAACAAAAACAATGTACTAGTTTTTGCATGTACAGAACTTTGGATTTCTCTGTGGGGTATCTAAACTGCCTTGATGAAACTAAACATCAAACTAAATAACTAAATTTGAGTGAGTTTGTTTTAACCCTAGTTCTTGTTGTTCCATAGGATGGAAAGCCTTTGGCTGGCCTCATTCAGGACCACATGGTTTCGGGTACACGAATGACAATTAGAGGCTGCTTCTTCACAAGAGACCAGTACACTGAACTGGTCTACCGAGGATTAACTGACAAACTAGGTCGAATTAAACTGCTCCCACCTGCTATACTCAAGCCAAGGAAACTCTGGACTGGAAAGCAGGTATTGTGAAAAGCTTGGCGGCTCGCTAGGCTTATCAACGAGCGGTAAAGCCATTAGTATTGTCAAACTTTGGCAGTTTAAAAAGGTTCATATATCTTTCCAGTTAGTTTAATGAACGCAAAGTTGGCATTCTATATAATGTGGGTCTAAAGATTGCTTTGCCTGATTTTAGGTGGTGTCTACTCTCCTCCTCAACGTTATTCCACACAAGGCTGTGCCTTTGAACCTGATTGGGAAATCGAAAATCCCCAGCAAAGCATGGATTCAAGTTCCTCCACGAGGCATCCCAAATTATCAGCCAGAATCCATGTGTGACTCGCAGGTGCACATTTATTTCAGGAATATAAACATAGCAACAAGGATTCAAATTATATCTAACACCAGTTTTCTACTTGTTAGGTAGTGATCCGCGAGGGTGAGTTGTTAGTGGGTGTTCTGGACAAAGCTCACTACGGCTCCTCAGCATATGGTCTGGTCCATTGTTGCTATGAACTTTACGGAGGGGAGACCAGCGGAAAACTGCTCAGCTGTCTAGCCAGACTCTTCACTGCTTATCTTCAGTTATATAGAGGATTCACTCTTGGTTAGTGAAACTATTCTTTTCCCACATGCATATATGTAAAGCATTTGCTGTCAATGATTTTTTATTTTTTCTTATTAGGTGTTGAGGACATCCTGGTTAAATCTAGTGCGAACAAAAAGAGGAAACAGATTATTCAAGAATCCCTAAAGATTGGTACTAAAGTGAGTTTGAGCATCTTCAATCGTTCAAACGGCAAACAGGATTGCGACAATCACTTTGGAAATTGCATTGCAGCCTTGTCAAATTCAGTGCATCCTCCTCAGTGGGTGATACTGGCCAAAATGGCTGCAACAGTAAATGTGTAGTCTGTGGGCCCCATTGGGCTTCATCATGACTTATGGGCATAGATGTGGACTACACACAAACAGTTAATGGTGATAGCTGACTTAGGTTTCATCTGTTAGTCTTTCAGCATTGTGTTTTCAACTTTGCATTAAATACTTTTGTTTCCAAAGTTAAAAAACAATGAGTTCTATTGTTTTTATGATGACAATATCCATCTTTCCATCTCTCAGGCTATACAGAATGCATTCAACCTACCCCACGACGTGGACGAGTCAGAGGCCAAGAGCCGCTGGCAAGATGCTCATCTCAATCCAGACCAGAGAGATTTCAGCATGGCTGACCACAAATTCAAAGAAGTGGCCAACCAAGTGAACAATGATATTAACAAGGTAACATTAATACTTTTTGAAAGTTTAGTTTATTTTATCCATGCCAGCATTGGTCCACATATGAATATCTCATTGTGCATGGTTTCAATTTGTCTCTACCTTGCCCCGGTTCACTTCTGAATTTGTATGGCAATGCATAATACCAGTGAATCCATTTCAAGTCTTTTGTAGGTATGTATGCCTGTTGGTCTTCACACCTCCTTTCCTGACAACAACCTCCAACTAATGGTCCAGTCAGGCGCCAAGGGTTCCACTGTCAACACCATGCAGGTGCATTTCCCCACTCTACTGCTTTCAAAGAAATTGAAATGATTTGAAAGGTTGTCCAGCAAGCTCTTGTTATCTATGTGCGTGTATCAGATTTCATGTTTACTAGGTCAAATTGAGTTAGAAGGTCGTAGACCTCCGCTGATGCCGTCTGGGAAAGCATTACCCTGTTATCAGCCATATGACCCAGCGCCCAGTGCAGGGGGCTTTGTTTCCGGGAGGTTCCTCACAGGGATCAAACCACAGGTGTTTGTCTTCAAGATTGGTCTAATGGCTCAACGCTATGCATTTTAGGTTAGTGTTAACCTATTACTCCTGGTGCCCTCAGGAATTTTTCTTCCATTGCATGGCTGGGAGAGAAGGACTTGTGGATACTGCTGTAAAAACATCCAGATCAGGATACCTTCAGAGGTAAATTAGCTTTTTTGCTCAGCTCAAATGGAAACATGTTTATTTCGTCAATTTCTATAATTTTTTTTAATCTGTAGATGTATCATAAAACATCTCGAAGGTTTGGTGGTACAGTATGATCTCACGGTGAGGGATAGTGATGGATCACTAATTCAGTTCCTGTATGGTGAAGATGGGCTTGATATCCCTAAGACACAGTTTCTGCAACCAAGGCAGTTTCCTTTCATAGAAGATAACTTTGAGGTAAACAATCAGTTGTTGAAAATAGAGCATCCTCTCTTATTATGATTTCCTGACGCATCTAAATGAGCTTAAAACATGGCAGCCTTGTCAAATTCAGTGCACATTTATCCATGTGTGCCACTGGCCAAAATGGCTGCCACAGTAAAAGTGTAGTTGATGGGCCCCGCTGTGCTCTATTTTGGCCTCTGGGGATAGTTATTTACTACACACATTGATTGTTGCTCTCATTGAATGAGGTTTTGATATGTTGTCTAACATGTGTTTGCAGAATCTTTCAAATATGAGTGATTAATTGCACTAGCACACCATCTAAAGTAGCAACCTGTTTTTTTTGGCTCATAAACACGAAAACTCAGTAATGGTGTATATTCTTCAAAATTAAGAAGTTAACTATGAAACCTTGCTTTAGGTAATCAGGAAGTCACACCACTTGGATAAGGTGCTGGAACGATTGGATCCTCAAAGTGCCCATCAACATTTTTCAGCTATACAACGCTGGAAAGCAAAGAGAGAACAGGGTTGTCCTCGAAGAGGTACAAAAACAATGTCCACATTAAAAATGTCACTGTTTGTTATATCACCGCCATTACTAACCATAGCTATTCTATTTTATCTTAACCTCTTATAGGTGGATTCCTGTTATTTTCACAAAAGAAAATGGCCCAACTGATGCAGACCGAACAAGAAGCAACACAACATCATCATGGCAGATATAATGCTGCCGCGAAGGTATTCCTGTCATATAGTTTCCATTTGCACCTAAGATGTGATCAACTTTACAAATTTTTCATTGGCACTGTTAAACTTTTTCCCTAGCTGATAGAACAGTGGCAGGCTCTTGATGATCATGGACAATCAAAATACAGAAGAAAATCCTCCCGCTGTCCCGATCCCAGCCTGGGCTTGTTTCGGCCTGACGTAAGCTTCGGATCGGTTTCTGAAAGCTTTCACGACATGACAGAGAAATATTTGGCAAATCGAGACACAGAGTGTCAACACGGCCTGGATAATGACAGGTGCATATAATGTAAAGCATTAGATTTGATTGTTTAGATTGGTTTGAGTTTTTTGGTAGCACTTTGTCAAAGGACACGAAATGTTCACCCACATATTTTTGACATGCATTTAAGGATTCAAGTGTTTTATGCGGTTTTCTTTATTGTCCAACCTTTCCGTATGCTTACATGAGCATTTCTGTCCTTTTAAAGTAACAGTAGATTCGAAAACCCTAATCCTAAAAAAAAACGGCAATCTTGAATTTAATTTTTACCTTTTGGCTCTTGGGTATTTTTAGGTGTTTTTTTTCCTCTCACTTGAGGCAACAATTCATTTTTTTTTCTTTGCTGGCAGACTGCGACAACTTTTGCATTACAAGTGGCAGCGATCACTCTGTGATCCAGGGGAAGCTGTGGGTCTGCTGGCAGCGCAGTCTATTGGTGAGCCTTCCACCCAAATGACACTCAACACCTTCCATTTTGCTGGCAGGGGAGAGATGAATGTCACATTGGGAATACCTCGGTAAAGTCAGTTTTACAATTTTACAAGTATGGCGTCAAAGAAAAGTCGGTAACTTTTATCTCTGGTTATGTCGCAGGCTGAGAGAGATCCTAACGGTGGCCAGCTCCAGCATCAAGACTCCAATGATGAGTGTTCCAGTGTTGAACAACAACAAAGCATTAAAGAGAGCTCAGAAACTTCGCAGGAAACTTACCAGGGTCTGCTTGGCTGAGGTGGGAATGGACACACTCTTATTCCATTTCAGTGTGTTACTTCATGGCTTCTCATGCGACATTTTGTTTTCTCCTTTATTTTCTGGCCTGTATGAAGAGCAGGTACTACACAAAGTTGATGTAGTTGAGGCGCTGCGCATCGGGAGTCCACCTCGCTCAAAGATGCGGACATTTAAAATCACTTTTAACTTTCTTCCACCTGAACTTTACACTGAAGATAAGTTGCTCTCACCCCAACAAATCCTACACTACATGGAAACCAGGTTTGCTATTAACATTCTTTCATCCAATACACGAGTCATGTAAACAGCATACTAACATACTATCAATGATTCTTTCCTCAGATTTTTCAATCTCCTCCTTAAAGCCATTGAAAAGCATAACACAAAGCTAGCATCCATTGCTCTGGATGTCAGGAAGGCCACCATGAAGGACAAAAACAATGATGGGGAGGGATTGGCCGACGCAACTGAGGTAGATATTGACTGATGTATAATTATTATGACACATTGTTTTGTTAATTGTTTTCCAAATTGTCTATTATCAGGCAGATGACGAGATCGAAGAGACTGAGCTAGAGATAGTTGATGATCAAGGGAATGAAGGCGATGCTGACGCATCTGATGCCAAAAGAAAAAACAAGCAAGAAGAGGAAGTATGGCAATGAATGATAGATGTTCTATAGTATTTTTAAAATATTCAGGGTTTCCCTCAGGCCTTCATATGCCTGGCAGCTTTCTGGGCTTTTTGTTTTTGCCCCCCTGTCAAGCTAAAGATGTGTTATAAACAGTTATTGACCGGTTGTAACCGCATTGTAGTCGCGCTATAAAAGGCCTTTCAGGGGAAACCCGATATTAGTGGACATTTCTTTTCAGAATGTTCTGTCCTTTTAATTACCAGTATTGACTGTCAATCAGGTATACACGCTATTTTTCCCCTGCAGGTCGACTATGACAGTGAAGAGGAAGATGAGACAAAGGATATAGAGGAAGAGGAGGAGGTGAATAAAGATGAAATGAACATGGAGGAATCCCAAATGGAGTCAACATATGTGAAACCAAGGATGAGAAGGAGAGGGGAAAAACACGGGGGAGATGAGATGAGAGTGAATGCTGTTCTGAGTTCAAATCCGGCCATAGAGGGTTACCGATACGACTTGAAGAACCAACTCTGGTGTGAAGTAAGTTTGTTTTAATAACACAAATACAGTGGTAGCTTTACTTGCGTAATTAATTTGCTCTAAAAGTGGCTTTGTAACCTGTTCCACATTTTTCATGTAGTAAATTCTCTTAATTCCTTCCATAATCCTTAATGTAGTAACAACTAATCCTTTTAAAAATGATCAAAGTGTACAGTTTTTGCATGAAAGATGGGAGAAACACCAAAGAGAAAAAAGATGAGTTTTTTTTATTGACGGGCAAGTGCGTCGGTGAAAAGAGAAGGCAAGCATTTCGCAACAAACAAATACAAACACAGACACACTTCAACACACAGTTTAAAATGATTAATTCAACAAATTAAGTTGCTTTATGCACACTCGGAAAAACAAACACCACGACAGAACTCTGTGATGACAAATGGCATTCTTTGAAGGTACACTTAAAGCAACATGGAGCATGGGATGCAGGTTCCTCCTAGCTAAAGGGGGATGTTTGATTTTGCGTTTCGTCACTTGAATTTCTTTTATTTCTTGGAACTAATTTTTCTCATTGATGCTTTTCTTAACCTGAAAAAGTCATAAGAAAGTAGAGATACCACTGTATTCTTCAAAGTAATTCCCCATCAAATCATTCATCCTGTACTGTGTTCACTCCCCCATTCGCAGGTGGACCTGGCTTTGCCACTGAGTAAAATGCACTTTGACCTGTCTTCAATCGTGTCAGCCATGGCTCAGAACGCAGTTATCATGGAGACCATGGGATTGACTCGATGTCTTCTGAATGAGAGCACAACTGCGACTGGAGACAAAGAGATGCTTCTCAATACAGAGGGCATAAACATGTACAAAATGTTTGAGCACAGCGACGTACGTGGACCATTTCATTCAAATTATGTCTTGTAATTGTTCCAAATATGAGAATGATCAGCTAATAGGCGATTTCCTCCAGATCCTTGATGTCAACAGACTTTATTCTAATGAGGTCCACGCCATGGCGACCACATATGGGATTGAAGTGGCTCTCAAAGTCATAGAGAAAGAAATCAAAGATGTATTTGCAGTTTATGGTAAGCTCACACACACACACTAACAACAAAGTCCTAAGCTCAGGACAAACCCTGCCCATCTTCCTCTAGGAATCGAAGTGGATCCCAGGCATCTTTCCCTAGTAGCGGACTACATGTGTTTTGAGGGGGTGTATAAACCACTGAATCGCCACGCTATCGTGTCCAACGCTTCCCCTTTGCAGCAGATGACTTTTGAAACGGGCTACAAATTCCTCAAACAGGCAACCATGCTGGGTGAGAAAACTCTCGGTAGAGAATAGGGAAGCTTACTGGTATTTTTTACTTCCAATCCGTGTTTTCTTGATATGTTTTTCCAATGCCAAACCAACGTCCATATTCTTAGATCAGGTAGAAATTATGCAAAATATTATGTAACCAGTTAATGATAAATCACTTAATGTTATTCCAGAAATAGTTTTATCAGGCTGAGTATCAAATCGGAACATCGCGATTTCCAAATGTACTCTTTGTTGCGGGGTGCTATGGCGCATTAAACACATTTGTTGGTCCATTTTAATTTATGAAACCAAGAAATGGGCAATATTGACCGCCTGGAAAAAACTCATTTAAAGTTTCAAATTAGGACAATCAATTTTTTTTAAATAATATCCTGTTTGATTGTCGTTTTCATTGACTTTTTCGTGTGCATGAATTGTTAATGTGTAAAAACTAAGCTAACTTTAAAGAGTAATCAACACACACCATGATTTCAAATACTTCCATATACTATATATTTAATTTAAAAAAATTCTGTCACTTAAACTAGGCCTGGGCAATATGGCAAAAATTGTTATGACAATTTAAAAAAAATCACTATCAATAATTATCACTAACTGTCAGTTTCTTTCAAATGTGATACTTCAAACTTCTTTGAATAAGTACTAAATAAATACATTAAAGGAGAGTATCAAATATGATGATTTTAAAAGTATTTTTGTTGTGCAACAAAGAGAAGACAACTCACTTACAATGTGAAATCTTCGAAATCTGACAATCTTTATTTTTATAAATTTGCCTTCAAACCAAAAGTTGCTATGAAATAAGGAATAAATAAAATAAACAACTAAAGACATTAACATTGGCAAGCAGACTATTTTCAACTTCACAAAAAGAAACGATGTAAATTTACTTCATCTGGCCATTTAATAAATAAAAAAGATAATGAACTTGACCCATTTTAACCCAAGTCAACAAGTTTTACATTTTTACAATGTTTTCATAACGTTTGCATAAAATGGGGAAACTCCTTGATATCAAGTAAGAAAATAATAACAGGCTGTGCTCCAATGAGTAGAGTGGATTAAAATGGGTCAAGGAAATTTTCAATAAGGCTGCCGTTTGTGCACAGGTATTCAAGAGACATTAAAAAAAAGAAAATGACAGAGACTTCATCTTTTAGTGGATCGGCTAGGTGTTATCTGCATCTTTATAATTGCTCATTTTGGCTGTGTTATATTCTTTTCACTTTCATGCTGTGTTAACTGCTCTATAGCTGTTTTCTTCGTCTACTGAACATTGGTCTGAAACTAGCATTCACGTGGCATCAGTGCCCCTGTTGTTTGTGATTTTCGGGTGGTGTAATTGCAGTTTAAATCTATCGAATTTTATCAACATTTTTCTTATTGTTGACAAAAAATATTTTTACGATAATTATCATTTATAGTTTAATCGCCTAGGTCTAAATTTAACCGTACCCAGTGTTCTCACTCTTACATATTTTGAGAAGTACACTTGAGTCTCAGGAAGCCCTACCTACCTAATTATTTTTACCCATTAAAAAAAAGGAAGTGGATCAAGTTAAATGTCATTACTCACTTAATTTTTTTTGCATGTTTTTCAGGTTCCCAAGATCAGCTTGCGTCCCCATCAGCCTGCCTTGTTGTTGGCAAGGTTGTTAAAGGAGGAACTGGACTTTTTGAGCTCAAACAACCTCTGCAGTAGAGATGTTTTTTTTGTAGAATGCCCAAACATTTTTGGGGACTCATACTTTTTTTATTGGACATTGACTGTGCTGATGATTAATCAGTTATGATCATGAGAAAATAGATTTAAAAAAAATCTTGAATTGTTGTTGGGTAAAATACAAATCTTTACATGAACCAGTTTGTACAGTCGGGTTTTGAACCTGGTCAGGATAAATGCAGTGTAATAGATATATTGTCTGTAAAGACGAATAAACTTTTTTTTTTTACTTTATCACATATGACCGAGGTGAAATTAAAGGTAAGACAGGAAACTTTTTACTTGCATCCTTAATATTGAATTATATAACTTTACTTGAAATATTGTGCAGCGGAGTCTGTTCATTCTTTTCAAATAATTATGTAAATGTACATGTACATATTTGTATCCTGAATTAAATGCTGAAGTGTTAAGTGGAAATCTATTGATTGGTACTGTTAGACGTTAAGTTTTAGCATCTGACTCCAACGGCTAAAACTGTCTAATCTTGTCTAACAATGGAGCGTATTCGGCATTGGAGGAGACAGACCAGGGTTCAACGGGTTAATCCACAGATGATTTATTCCTGACAAATATATCTATACAGAGCTCCCCCCTAACATAAACCACCTTTGTGTCTCTGCCCAGTGGAGGAAGAGAGAGACAACGCCCAAACCCGAGTTTGCCCAGTTATAATAATACAAATATGAATAATTAGCTGATTAAAGGTATGATGTTGACTGAGCCACGACTGTCTTGAAGGGTGCCATCCTCTTAGGGATTTTCCACTCTCCGTCCACGTGCCTCCGTATCACCGCTCGCCTTGGGTGTCCACTCCGCTCGCCTCCTTATCAGTTGGCCTTGGGTGAAGCTGTCTGTAATCAACCTCAAAAGAATATCTCATACTGAAAGTCTTTAATCATTGTGCAAGCATTGATATAAGGGAACATTCTGTTTGTGTGGTCATCAACCTGAAAACAAGTGTTTAATCATACAGTAGTAATATATAAAAATAAAGCCTTGTGTTTTATTGTAATGATCAGCTGTAATAAAATACATACCTGTCAACCTCTGCCGATAACTGCCCTTATAAATGATTATTGATTCCCCTTACAAACCCCCCCAAAACCTTACAAACACCGTACGACTCGTACGGTGTTTGTAAGGTTTGTGGGGGGTTTGTAAGGGGAATCATAATCATTTATAAGGGCAGTTATCGGCAGAGGTTGACCGGTAGGAAAATATATGATTTAAAATGTCATAGTCTTCATTAGATTATATGATTAAAATATATCATAGTCTTCAGTACAGTGGTGGTAAATGCATACCTGTTAAGTTGTAAACATTCAAATTTGAGAGAATTCTGTCAGCCGCATTTACACGATTTTTTGAACTGCTTATCCTCAAAAGGGTCGCAGGGGGTGCTGGATCCTATTCCATGCAATGTTTCCTCTAATTTGTCATATGTCGGCATACAGACAACCTCCCTGACCACACAGACCAGTGTGACCAACATAAATGCTCGCTATTGGCACAGAGTAGTATCACACCTGCAATAAGCAGGTGCATGTCTACTACACATAAATGATGTAGAAATAGTGATTAATATCTATGAATAAGACATCTTAAATGTCACGAGAATATGCACAAATCTGACTTAAATTTTCATTTATTTTTCACGTCGTCCTAACCTCTCATTCAAATGACTTAAAGGCTTTTGATTTGATTTGAAGAGGTTCAAATAATTAATTCAAATAACACCAATTTTGTCACACGCAGTTTCTGCGTGTGATGACAAGTAGGCTTTTTGTGTTGTTGATAATGACGACAGGGCCTATGTCCGATTATTATTATTATTAAATATTTTCATTCATCAAAATGTAATTTGTAAAACAAAAACCAAAACAAGAGTAATTCATCATTATTGACCGCTATGTATCTGTAATAGCAAGTGTTTAACGACTACGAAGTGAATTGAATGCTTTTATTGTCATTATACAACTATAATGAGATTTAAAGAGTAGAAGATAGTCTCGCGTGATCTGGACGAGTTTTCGTTGTAACGTAATCTGGAGGGTGGAGTCCGACTGCGGAGACGACGCACGACTGGCCTTAGTTTGACTCGAATTTATCTTCGTTGTCGAAATCTACACCGGAAAAAAAATCAGACGAAACCACCGTCAGTTTTGGGGAACACCCATAACCTCTCCCCTTCGAAGGGCGAAAGGCGGTAGACGTCTCCTTGGCGGACTTTTTTTATTTAATTTTAATAATCACCGTCTCACCCCACATCTCTACATGTAAGCATGACCTTTTCATTTGTCAAAAATGTTTTGCATTGTTTGCATGTAAAAGTATTCATTTGCATTTCCCATGTAATTTAGGTGACATTGGTACATTCGGAAACATGCAAAATTGGTTAAAAAAAATAATAACAATGCAGGTTTTTTTCTTGTTTTCTTGGATTTCCAGTACAAGATCCTTCCCTCATCGGAGAAAGCAGAGCAGGTCTTACTATGATGTGAATCCCGTGAACATGAGGCTCCCGAAACACAGGTAAGCATCTGTCAGACTCTTTAATGATGGTCGCGAAATGTAAGACAACTTTATTGTATACCGATCATCGAAAATACTCACCCAGTCTTGTCATTCTTGTTTACATTTAAAATGTTCTCTTAATCAGCGATATTTATGTCTATGTCTATATATATACTATATCAGTGGCAGTCGGTGAATTTTCTCGCAGCGCCTTCAATGTATCAATCCAACCCTCAAAAACTATTTTATGGCTATAAAACCTCTACTGCAGCTAGAGCTGCGACACATAAAAAATAATCAATACATCAATGCACAAAAATGGGGTAAAATCCACTTCCTAGCAGCATTTCATGATTAAATACAAATACTGGAGCTTTTCAGACATTAAAACCAGGCCAGGGGGGCGATTTTTCCCGGGAAAAGACAGCGATAAACGTCAATGGCGTACGGGCAAACATTGCCCGAAAATGGGGTAAAATCCAGCCGAAAACAGCATTTATTGATTAAATACAAATACTGGAGCTTTTTAGACATCAGAACCGGGCCCGGAGTATCATTTCCCCGGTAAAAAGACAGCGATGAACGTCGATACGTCCATACGTGAAATGACAAAAAATGCACTAAAATGAGGTGAAATCCACTTCCTAGCAGCATTTATTGACTGAATACAAATACTGGATGTTTTGAGACATTACCACCAGGCCAGGGGGGTGATTTCCTCGGGAAAAGACAGCGATGGACATATATATATATATGTATGTGTGTGTATATATATATATATATATATATATTTATATATATATATATATATATATATATATATATACATACACACATATATATATATAAAATCTAACCTTACACTAAACTTAATTTTAGTTTTGTTTTACATTTTTATAAATTTCTCCCGGCCGGGTTGGCTCTGTTTGCCCCGCTTCCACACTGACTTTCAGTCAATGTCAAGGGTTATTTGAGTTTGTATTCCCTTCAAAATATTCCGAAAATGATGCACACAAATGTCCTCACAATAGGATAACGCACGGCCACTTGCCAACGAGAAGTTGTGATCGCTCCGCCAAAGAGAGCTAACAGGCTAAGGGGGGAAAAACACTGAAAAAAATGCAGTGCTCGCAGAGACATTACAAAGAGGGAGTTGCGACCAGAGACATTACAAAGAGGTAGTTGCGACCAGAGACATTACATGAGAGAGTTGCGGGAGAGAGCCAGTGCCCCTGATGTTCTTATGAGCAGCAAACGAGAAGTAATATATACTGCTCGTAGCGATCGCTCCGCCATCCGCGCTGAGTGACGGAAAAAACACTGAAAAAAATGCAACGCTCCGCCCAGTGCTCATAGATATCTGTTACACACGAAAGAGATGCGGCAAAAAAGACAGTGAGCTACAATGATAAACAGCCTCTCATGTCTTGGCCACCTGGCTTTCTCGTATCTCGTAATTTTTCTCGTATCTAGAGATAATTATTTGCTCGAAATTTTTCTCGTATCTAGAGATAATTATTTGCTCAAAATTTTTCTCGTATCTAGAGATAATTTTTTGCTCGAAATTTTACTCGTATCTCGAAATGCTCGTATGTCGGGGTGCCCGTATGTCAAGGTACCACTGTATATATGTATATATATATCATCTCATTTTCTGAACCGCTTTATCCTCATTAGGTTAGTTATTTATGTGCTGGAGCCTATCCCAGCTGACTTCGGGCCAGAGGCCAGCCAATCGCAGGGCACAAGGAGACAGACAACCATGCACACACACCCGTACCTAGGGGCAATTTAGAGTGTCCAATCTGCCTACCGTGCATGTTTTTGGAATGTGGGAGGAAACCGGAGTACCCGGAGGAAACCCACGCAGGCCCGGGGAGAACATGCAAACTCCACATAGGTGGACTGACCTGGATTTGAACCCAGGACCCCAAAGCTGTTAGGCCGACGCGCTAACCACCCGCGCCAGTCTGTCATGCTTCAATTTCTATTCTTTGCTTCTATTAACTTATTGATTCCCAATGATAGGAATAGACTTCTAATCCATTTGAACTGGGTGGAATTATTAACTAATGTTCATTTGCTGCCAGCCCTCCCGGTTTATAGGGAATGGACGTCTATTATTAATAAACTAATTCAAATTCAGAGAACAAGGATGAAAATGCGATGCATTGATTGTGGGTCTCTGATTGGCAATGACACTGAAAGAGTTCAGATGAATGAAAGCTTTTCTTATTTTAGAGACTTGCACATTGATCCAGGTTAATAGTTTCATTGTATGGATCCACACCATTCATTCATTTTCCAAGCCGCTTATCCTCATGTGGGTCGCAGGGGTGCCTGCCACATATCCCAGGCTACACTTAATTACGTAGTTGAAACAGTTTTTGACAGTGAACAACCACAGGTAGTTCCTTTTCCCCTATTATTTATGGTATACAGATCTGGAATGTGGTCAGGTAAGCTACAGTAAAACGGAATATGGGTGTGTTAGTCTGCGTTGTTAATTTCACACAAAGAAACAGCAGAAGCTTTGAAAGTTTATTCACGTCCTGGTAATTCAAGTAACGTATTATCAACGTCTGTAAGAATTCCAAGAAAACTTCTTCAACCAGTTCCGCTGTTTCCATCTCAAGTGTTATCAGTTGTATTTGTTTGACAGTTTGACAAGGTTGCGAAACTGATTTGCTTGGGAAGCATTTCAAATTCAAGTCTACTTTCATTAGCGTGCTTATTACAGGGTTGTGTGTATAGTTTTTAGTAGTGTATTCATTACATTTTTACCTTTAAGTTATTCTCGCTTGGCTAAAAAGAAATTGTTTGTATTTGTCTCTTTTTGAAGGTCTAGATGTGCATTTCTGTTGGGAGGAATCTTCTGTGTGCTCTTTCTGATGTTTATTACATCTTGGTCTGAAACTGAAAGATTTCAACCTCTGGATTGGCATGTCAGTCCAGATTATAAAAAGGTGAGATGATTTTTTTTTCTGCGTAAGTATGGTGCACATTTACCCAATGTTTTTATTATACATTGTGGAAAAAAATGAGCCTGGGATGAAGCAGATTTTCTGTTGCTCCTACACTTTAATTTCTTAAAAATAAAACAGCCAGTGCATTATATTTATTCATTTTCAACACCACTTATCCTTGTAAGGCTCACAGGCCTTAGACTGGTTGGCAGTCAGCCATAGGGCACACATAAAAAAAGACAACAATTTACACTCAATCACCCGGATGCCTGCACTGAAGTCAGGCAAAAGAACCATTGGGTGGCCCAGGAAGTGCAGTAGTTATTATGTTCTGATATTCAGCAAGCGCCTAGCATTTATTGATTTTATTTAAAAAATATATATATATATTTTTTAAATGTATTGTTTATTTATTTATTTTTTTATCTTTATTTTTATTTTTATTTATTTATTTATTTTAATTTATTTCCGTATTTATTTTAATTAAAAAAAAAAACGTATTTATTTATTTCCGTATTTTTTTATTTTATTTATCTAGTTATTTATTTATTTTTACCCCCACTAAAACGTACTTATTGATTATATGTTTGTCTGTTTGTTGATGTTATTCGTGCACTTTGTGGTGAAGCTTTAGATCTCATTATACTTGTATAATGACAATAATAGCATTCAATTCAATTCAAATGTGCTTTCCTATGGAGCCCCAGACATTACATGAATTCAAAAAAAAATCTTATGTGCACATTTAAATAGTTTGTGCACATGACCTTCCACTTTGTATCAACAAACGATTACTTCATGTGAACAAACTAGTGCGTCATGTGAATGAACTAGTACAGGGGTGGCTCTCAGATCTTTGAGGATGACGTGCTAACCAGTCAATCTGCTGCACCGCCCTACTTTATTTTCTGCTTGTTATTATTACACATCATGTGCAGCTATTTAACCCTGTAAAAAAATAAATACAATGAACACATTCATTCCAAGATAAGAAGAGTGTGAAACAAAAAAACGACCTTATACTTCTAGGCCAGGGGTGGGCAAACTATTCTACAAAGGGCCGCAGTGGGCGCGGGTTTTTATTCCAACCTATAGAGAGGGCACGTTTTCACCATTCTGGTTGTGCAATCAGTGGATTGCAGTGAGGTGCTTCTTGTTTTCTGCAGAAATCTCATTGGTTAAACCAGGGGTAGGGAACCTATGGCTCGGGAGCCATATGTGGCTCTTCTGATGGGTGCATGTGGCTCTTCGCTAACCTGTGAGGTAAAATATATATTTAAACCGCTGGTGACAGAGCCGAGTCCCGAATGCACCAATAGGAGCGTCACGTCGGCACTATGGCGATGACAGTACCTCTAACTTTAATCATTTTTTTTTTAATTATATTTTTATTAGATTTTTCTGCATGCATATTTTCATTGGTTAGCAACTGCGCAACCGTGCTGTCAAAACAATTCATTTAGTACTTTAAAAGTGGTAAAATGACCCCAAAAAGTCACATCTCATTTTCACATTTTTACGCTAAAATTCTGAGTAATTCAAAGAAATACAATTTAAAAATAGGAATTGTTTATGGCTCTCTCTGTCAAAAAGGTTCCTGACCCCTGGGTTAAACTGTCTGTGTTAGATCCATTGGAAACTATAGTTCTTCAGAAACAAGGAAAACCCCTCAGCAAAATGCAACACTGCAATTGCAACCACTATTAACATTATTGTTTGCAGAATCAGATTTTTACCAAGTTATGACATTTTTTTATTGCTTTTTACTGTTTTGTAGCGAGTACACCAACATGTCCACAAAGTTTTGGGTCGTGAATGTCACCGCGGAAGCACCAGGCTGGGTTTCCTGGCTCAACTCTCTACTTCCAGTCAGATGACCCAACCATTCTTATGGAAAAACACACCACTTCCAGAGAACCTCTACCAGTATCCACCTCCCTTTGGGTTTAGGGGTCTTAAGGGAAAAATTCCTGCACTGCTTCAGCAGGTAATCTCTGTTTTATATCCATAGATTTCAAATAATTCCTACTTTGTATTCATTCACTCATTTAATTTCACATATAGGCCATCTGTGTCTCCTCACTGTTTTATGCTTACTGATTCAGGAAAAGCCTTGAGTAGTTAGTTATTAACAACATAACACTGTCCAATACTGCAACACTGATATCTTTAATGAATGACTTGTGAATATTTTAGTGTTGCTAATTTTCTTTATTTTTAAGTTACCAGAGCCCAATGAAGTACCACAGTTTAAAAAGGATCCCGATAAATGTCAGCGATGTGTGGTTGTTGGAAATGGAGGCATTCTGAAAGGCCTGCAGCTCGGACCTTTAATCGATCGTTTTGACACCATTATAAGGTAGGTATAATAATTGAAAGACATTATTCCCGAAGTTTGTTGTTTACATAGGGATTTGTTGGCTATAAAAGATGAATAAGTTTGTCTTCAAATTGTGTACCAAGTTGAAGCACTTCTTTTTATCCTGTTAGTAATGATGCCAGCTCGTTGAGCATTCCTACCACAAAAAAGAAAACTTTTTTTTCTCGACAAAACAAGAAGCCTATTTCCACCAGATTTCTTTTGTTAAGTGGATTTTTTTTACTTGGACAGCATGTGCCTCTTTCCATTTGCGAAAATTAGAAGATTTTTTTTTTGTGTACTTGCTGGTGCCGCTGCTCATTTCCATCACTGGAAGAAAAAAACCCTCAAACTGGCCTGCGCCAGTATGAATGAAAAATGTTATCACGATAAAAAAAATCAATTGAGTTAAAAAAGTGCAGTTATCTTCACAGCTATTTAAAAAAATACTTACTGTGTGACTGAAATGATTGTCATCATGACCGATATGTATACATATCCTTTCCTCTGCTTGTGTCCCTGCTCAACCAGATTGAACAGGGGTCCCTTAGGAGAGTACATTGCTGACGTTGGAAATCGAACCAGCATCAGGATGAGTTATCCAGAAGGTACACCCTTTCCCTGGCTTGACACCGACCCAGCAACAGTCTTCGTAGCTGTGGTGTATAAAGGTGTGGATGTCAACTGGATCTCCACAATGATAAATAAGCTCGCAGTGGTGAGGACTGATTTTTTTACGTATGTTTTTTTTGCTAATACATGTCAGTGCTGTTCTGAGTCAACACAATACTTCAATGTAATATGTGGGACAGAAGGTTAAGCAATACCTTTATCAAGGGTTCAAATTTTTTTCTCACATCCACCTAACAGGAATTAATTTGAACTTGTCAAACAAGTGAGAAGAAATATTTTGGATTGCTTGAGGCTTCTTCCTTCATTGTAGGACAAAAAGTAGAATATAGTTTTCTAAATCATACTTTTATAAAAGGGCAGGAATTCATGCCCCGATGACAGTTTGCTAAAATCATATATATCTAATATTAACACATTACCAATTACCATATGTTTTGGTCTAGAAGTGCCAGCCAAAGAATGCACAATGAAAAGGGAAAAAATATGTTTTATGTATAAGTAACACTTTTGAGGGGATTTTTTTAAATTGTTTAAAAACCAAGAAAAACCATTACACACTAAAGTAAAAATAATTATCTAACATTGTTTCATTTTTGGGATAGCCTACATCCTAAAAAAATCAATATAACATATCAATTTCACGTGTGTAATTTTCTGGCTCAGCCAAACTATACCAAAAGTGCGACTTAATATGATTTCTTTTTCTCTGCCGTTCCCAAAAATCAACCCCCCAAGTTTACTACATGCTTCTGTGGTATGAAAATAAATAAAGTATGTCTGCTTTGTCTTACAGCCTTTGTGGGATTGGTTATTCTTCTGGCATGATGTTCCAAAAGAACTCCCCCTTGAACGCAACAGGATCAGAGTCTTAAATCCGCTTGTCATCAAAGAGACTGCATTGGATTTACTCAAATTCTCCCCACCAACAACCCGTTTGTGGGGTTGGGACCAGGTAAGAGATTTTAAATCAATGAAGCACTTCATAATTCAAAGATGACACATTATTTCATTTGTAGATATTCAATGGAGACAGACAGACCAGGGCGTTTAACCGTTTTATTTATTAGGCGTTTCTGCATTCGGTAAAATGTCAGCAATAAGACTAATAATAATAATCGGACATAGGCCCTGTCGTCATCATCATCATCATCAACAACAAAAGCCTAATTGTCATCACACCCAGAAACTGTGTATGACAAAATTGGTAGTGCTTCTCTATAAGGTGTGTTTTCCCGGCTAAAGACCCAAATAAGTGATAGTTTCGGACTCGTAATTTGGCATTCTGCCATTATGGATACATCGCATCACCCCCCCGAGCGTGGTTGCACGAGATATTTAATGATAAAAATGAAAAAGGTTCTTTGCGCACTGGAGATACGTTCACGCACTTCCGCACTGCAACGAACTGGGCAGAGGAAGGTGGATGCTGGGTGAGCTGAGCTCTCACAGCGCCAGGCGTCGGTATTAGCGGCGGAAAGAAGCACTACTCGGGAAAGAGGCGCGCAATACAAAATCGAACTTAAGAACATTTTTCGACATAAACGCAATTTGCAGACATGTTCGTATGTACCGTTGTTCGTAACTCGAATGTTCGTAAGTAGGGGAGCGTCTGTACCTCACCCCGAAGTTATTACACAGAAGGGATTGTGTGTTGTGTTACCGCAAGTTTAGAGTTCTGATGGATGTGGGGAAAAATTGTCCTTAAGGCTATTTGTCCGTACTTTGTGGGGCCTATAGCGTCTGCCAGAGGGCAGCAGCTGGAACAGATTGTGACCAGGGTGGTATGGGTCCCCGATGATGTTCCTGGCTCTGCTGAGGTAACGAGGGCTGGCAATGTCTTCCAGTGAGGGCAGAGAGCAGCCGACGATCTTCTGGGCTATAAACTATAAAAACAAAATGAACATTGGAAAAACAGAGTTAAGTTTTTTTTGGGGGGGCAGATCACTTCCTGTCAAATTAGTTCATTTCTAGATAATTACAAAAGCTACATTCAAGTTTTATCTGGCAAATGCCATCTACCCAAATACTTCAATTTTTTAAAAAAAGCCAAGCCACAGTTTCATCCATGTGAGGAGTAGCACTGCCACCTAGTTGTGTGGCATGAAGAGGTTATTACTGTAGTTAAACAAAACAACAGTCCTAAGTTACCTAAAAAAAATCACGAATTTCAAGTTAAATCACTTCCAAATTTGAAGTGAGTCAAGTCATGCAATCTTGCCGTTCACAAAATATGTTGGATTGAGTAACACAATTTCTGAATGTATCATTCATAAAGTAAAATTGGACGTCTATACTTTAAGAAATGTAAATACACTTTCATTATAATTTAAAAGCCAACATATCTTTATTTTCTAACCATTGCATGTGTTTGCAATATACTGTAAGTAGTAGTAAATGTAAGTAATCGGATTCAGTCTGTCTCCCAAATGTATCATGTAAATGTGATACCGTGACCGGACGTTTCATCGAAAGGCGTTTGGTCCCCGGACTTTTGGTCAACCGGGATACCGTGACCGGACGTTTCGTTGAAAGACATTTGGTCCCCGGACGTTGGGTCCCCGGACGTTTGGTCGACCAAACGTCCGGTCGACCAAACGTCCGTTCTACCAAACGTCCGGTCGACCAAACGTCCGGGGACCAAACGTCTTTCGACGAAACGTCCGAGTACCATGTGATACATCACATGAGAACAAATGAAGAAATCGAAACAAGCAGACTGCGCACCTACCAATGAATACATAAATATCCCTTAAACCTTGATTCTAGGTATAATGCTTAGTCTGTTATTGTCACTTTGCAGAATGTACCTACCCTGGGTGTCTCTGCACTGGATTTAGCAAGTTTGCTGTGTGACGAGGTGAGCCTCGCAGGCTTTGGCTACAACCTGTCCCAGGAAAGAGCTGTCTTGCATTATTATGATCAGCTGCCCATGAGTTCTATGCTATGGCAGAAGATGCACAATGTGAATGAGGAGACCAGAGTGCTTAAAAGTCTCATAAGAGAGGGAACCATCACTGACCTGACAGGGGGCATTCACTGCTCCTTTTGCCCTTGATAACCTCCGAACTAAAAAAATACGTTAAAAAATCATCCAAACATGCAAGTAATGCTTTTTTTGTATTAAAAAAAAAATTAAAAAAGAATATATATATATATATATATATATATATATATATATATGTATGTATATATATTTATATATATATATATATATATATATATATATATATATATATATATATATATATATATGTATATGTATATATATTTATATACATCTAGATAGATAGATAGATTGCAATTTATTTTTTATTTCTTTTGCATACAGTGCAGCACTTTAATCATATGACCAATTATCCAGTGACCATAAACATCCTTTTACCCTTAATTTAAAAATATTTTTTATTCTATTGACATCAACACATTCCTTTACCAGACAATCTTCTGGTTGTCCATTACTTTTTTTTTACCTCACATTTTTAACTCACATTCAAAATGCTTTGTCAAAGTTAAATTGCATTCATTCATTTAACTAGATAAATCTGGAACATTATTTTTAATTGCTACTGATAAGGAGAACTTATGTTTGCTTAAGATCTTTTGGGTACAAATGGATAACAAATACTCAAGTATTCCATCAGCACCATGTACCTTTTTATTTTTTTAGACCATCACTATCTAATGTTTACTTAATTTATGTAGCTAAGCTATTTTGTGTGTGTATATCCATGATCTTTTTGAGCTTATGTCAGTTGGAACATTAACCTTCCCCCCCAAAAAATGAGAATAAGTGATGTGTGATAAATAAGTTACCAATTCAAAAAAAAATGTTAATGTCTGTAATGCCTTTCCTGTGACTTTTAACATCAGGGAGATTTCTACTACTCTTCTAGTGCTCAGTTTGTGTTCAAGTTTGAAAATGGAATTGTTCTTTTCACAAGATAATATTTAAAGTACACATGCTAAAAATGTTGGCGCTTCAAATTGTGTAATAGCACTTTGAATACCTTGAAGTTAGAAAAGTGTGATACAAGTGAAAGCCCGTTATTGATTCATTTTCTGCACTATGCCATTGCACTGAATTGCATTTTCTATATTCATTCATTCATTCATTTTCTCAACCGTTTATCCCCACAGGGGTTGCAGGGGTGCTGTAGCCCATCTCAGCTAATTATGGGCACCAGGCGTAGTAAAAGTAACCCTAAAGTGGTTACACAAAATTAAGTTGTGCACCTCAAGGTACTATAATTTCTGTTGAGGCCTTTTTTAATGTATTTTTTTAAACACCTTTTCCTGGTAAACTTTAGTTATTTTTGGAAGTAAAGATGTCATTCATTTGTATAAACAGTGTTGCTTTATCAACAGATCATAGCATAGAGCAGGTTCACATTCCAATATTACTTGCATGCACTGATTACAATTTGTTAAAAATAAGATATGCTATGTATGGTCTGTTAGTTGTTGCAAATTTTATTCACTGTTTGTTCTTGTTTTTTGAAATAATTAAATGTCTTTATATGGATTTTTTTTGTCTAAACTCTCATGGGTGATTAGATATTTATATTTAGGTGACATTTTACTGTACACCATAGTTCCAGGTAAGTACTCACTGAAAGTAAAACAGGTCTCTTGTTGAAGAATTAGTTACTTTGTATTCTTTTCTTTTACATGTATTTATGTGTATTTCTAAACTTAAAACAGTTCCTCCATTTTTCATTATTCACTTTTTTTTGTGAAAACGGCGAATATGGCAAAACGGGGGAAAACAGCAAACATCATTCAGGTTGTTGCCCATTTTTTGCTGGGCATTTGTGATTTTATTTTATTTTTTTGTATAATCCACGATTTTGCAGTTTGCATGATTTTGAACCAAAATATACAAACATTGCAAACAGCAAAGGGAACTTGCAAAAACTTTATTTAATTTTGTTCCCGTTATGTCAGTTTTCACAGTTTTTGCCTGCAAAACTGCAAAAGCTGTCAAAACGGCCAGCTTTTGCAGAAAACATTCCTTTTTTATACGAAAAACGTGAAAAAATGTTACACAATTTTTACCAAAAATATGTATATACAATATCTCCTACTCATACTTTTGCATACTGTACAGTAATTACTTCTAAGCACTTTGTAAAGGTAATCTAAACAAATATTAGGCACTGGCAAACATTTATCATATGCTCCCCCTCAGTCAAAATAGATTGGACGTCTAATGCCGTCATTGGCACTGAAACATGAGCATTCACAGCTACTTCTCCCAGTTTTAATGAATTGGATGTCTATGGTATTTATTTAAATCTATTATTTCTCAACCTTGAATAAAGGGCATGAGGGCCTCATGAAGTTTAAATCAATTGGATATCCTCATTAATGGCATGCAATGAGTTAAATATGAAAATAAATCTGCTTTACAGTCTTACATCTGTTTTTATTTATTTAATTGCGTTTTTACTTTTATGCTCTTGATTTTGATAAACATCCCTAACAAACTTTTAGAAGAGAAAATGCCTAGCAGCAGCAAAAATTGAAGGTAATTACAACCAAATAGCTCAATTTATCACATTCGTTGATGAACTTTAGTTTTTATTCATGCAAAACCAATTCAGGGTGTCCCCTGCCTCTGGGCCAAAGTCAGGTGTGATTGGCTCCAGCACCCCCCGCGACCCTAGCGAGGATAAAGCGGTTCAGAAAACGAGATGAGATTTGCATTTTTTTCTCCTTAGTAAATTTCTTTGGTATTGGATCGTGAAATCCCTACTATAAAGGGTTAAACGTCAAACTGTAGTGACCACAGTCCCTCAAAGACAAAATGTAAATAGTTTCCTCATACTTGGAAGGGATAACGTTTCCTATTTCCTTTTACTCACTGGAAAATAAAGTGCAATTTGCTTTGTTAGCGTTAACCGGAAGTTGTACATTGTTACACGCCCACTGTCCAGTGAGCAAGCGTGGATGAGCCAGAAGAACACGCTGGACAAGAAAGAACTACCAGTAACAGGTGAGAAGTCCGTTAAACTTATTCTTTAAAAAAAAAATTAACACCGAGAATGTTGTGACAAAGTAAGAATTGTCTATCTTTTGTAACGGAACGCTTAACATGTTAGTTATAAATCATATAGTACCGGCGAATCTCGATTCCACGTGTAGTAAGCGCAGCATATTGTTATATGTACTGCACATGCGCCGTCATAATGTAGAATGATGGACATTTTTTTTTTTAAATAGCGCTTCCTATAATCGTTTTTCGTCAAGTGTTATAACGAAGTCTACTCTTAAATTTCTGCGGATTGTTCGCCATGGTAGTTTCTTTTAGTTCAGACTGTCACCACACACAGGTGTAGTTAAATCGCTCAAAGTCACCTTTAAAGAGGTCTACAATGGGAGAGGAAACAATGCTTTTATTTAGGAAGTGGTATGACACTGGTTACAAAAGACCATTGTTGCCAGACAAGACACGTGGGTACACATGGATACACACTGAAGTAAGTTAAGAGTTGTGGTGTGCAGCTAAAATCCGTGTTTTAACACTTCTCTATCAGTGCCTGGTCATATTTTTTAATTTTATTTTTTAAATTAATTTCAGTCTGGATTTCCACTACTTCACAGAACTAAGACTGTGTTTATTGAAGTTAATGATGCATGCAAATAATCTGTTCTGTTAATACAGGATCTCAATGCTGTAGTATTTTATACGGTTTATCATAATTTACGAGTCGGCAGACGGAAACAGTGTGTAGGCCTCAGTGACGCTGTACTTCCGTGGATCAAATTATATTGACAAGACAGGGATTTCTTTGTGTCCGTTGGAAAGTATAAGTCTGAACAAATCATATCGTGTGAGGTTCCTCAAGGATGCGTTGTAGGACTGCTTTTATTGAACATTTATTTGCTTCCTCTACCTCAGATTATGGAACATCACAACATTTATCATAATTATTTATGCAGATGACACACAACTCTACATTTCATTGATCCCACATGACTACCGTCCTATACTCTCACTCAGTAAATGCATTTATCAAATTGTTGCAGGGTTGATTTTCATCAGCTAAATACACTAAAGACAGATATCATCCTTTTGGGCCCTTTGAAAGGTCAAAGGTCAGTGCTCACAGTCTACGACAGCTATCAACCACTGAATCTGCTTATTTCCACCTAAAAATAAATATCCACAATTAGGGCTTCTGTAAAACTAGTGATGGAAAACTTATTCCTGCGTTCATTTTTAGCAGATTGGATTATTCCAGTGACATTTATATATAGATCTTAACAAAAAATCAATTAGGATGGTACGACTAATCCAGAATGCAGCTGTCAGATTCCTCACCAAATCAACGAAAATGGACCGGTCATGAAATCACTACACTGGCTTCCGGTGAGTTGAGGATGAACTATAACTTCTTACTGCTGGTCTACAAAACACTTAAATTTGCTTGATATCCACGAAGCATCCACATCTCAGAACATCTGGAAATTGTTTATTTTGTGTTCCAAGAGCAAGAATCAAGGACGGTGAGATGGTGCTTTGTTATTTATCAGCATTTGAAAGCGTGCTAGTCGCTTTAAAATAAAATCTGGAAAGCTTCAGCATTTTGTCCAAGTGTGCACTCGCCCCTGCTAAGCGTTTATTTGCCATACCCTGGGCCGTTTATCCTCCGTGCCAGGGCAGTTTATCCTACGTACCCTGCCTGGTCATCAGACCCTTTTCCCAAGGATAGCCGCAGCTTTAATACATTTTTAGAACACTTTGACAGAACGCTGCCGGTGTGTGTGTGTAGTCTGCCATCTTGCCTACTCTTCTCGCCTGAAATCTCGGGCGTGACGAGAGTTGGGCCGAGAAAGGAAAATTCAAAATGGCAGACGTCAAAACCTCCGAACACCTTGCGATTCCGAACTTTGCTTCAGTTTTTTGGCACAAAATTTTGCATATTATACTCGAATAAATACAGTACACACATTTGTCCATCCTACAGTTCAAACGTTGGTAAAACTCTGTTTTCTGTTAGGGCTCCCATTTGACAAAAACAATCCTTTAATAGTTACCTTGTGTATACTGCATTTTTAAAAGTTGTTGCATAGAATGCTAGATAATTAAGACCCAGTTATGGTGAAATGCATACCATATAGTAACCTATATTTTGTGATAATACCATAATTTATTAAGAAGTTTTGGTGTCCTGAAAGCATGGCTGTGTTGTCTTTTTTCTGATTGAGCTACTAGTTCATCCAGGTTTTTCCGTTATTAAAAAAATATTTTCTTTACAACTTAGACCATTAAAGCTGTCTCTCATGTCTTCAGTGTGTCACAGCTTCCGTAAAAGAGGCATGAACAGGAAAAATTACATCAGCTGTCTCTGCAGAGAAAAATGACTTTCTCCAGAAATCATTCTGTAGTGATTGTGAAACACTAGTTTGATATTTTGGACTTTGATTTAGAAAACAAGTGTCGAGTGAGCAACTATTCTGCATAGTCATCAATTAACAATATGTTTTCAGTCCCCTGACCTTGTCTAGCTGTTCAATTATCTAATTTCCCAAATATTAATACTGTAAAAGAATTATAACAAATGGGTTGGTTAGATTGAAACATAAGGCTGTCAAAATATGTGCATTAAAACATTCTACAGTGACTTAGCTCTATCACTCATTGTATTCCTTTTGCTAATCAGTGTTTACCTCATTCTTTCTAATCATCTCAGCTGACCACAAAGGTCATAGGTCACTGGAGTAAAGTTGAGTGGGCAGAGCAACTCGTTTAGTTCTGTGCTAAGTACAGTGGACCCCCGCTTTTTGAGGGGAGTAGGGAACAGGCACGACTGAATAACCAAAATCCGCAGATAATTGACTCTCATTGGCAAACAAATCATTCCTATTTCCTATAAACCTAAAAGATTATTGAACAGGCAGAAAGTCCACCACCAAGCACTCATTTTACAATCGGGTGTTTTCCTGGGGTTGGTCTCCTCCAGTATAAAAGTGAAAAATGTAAAAGTAACAACTAATCATAATGTTAATTATATTTATAATAAATATCATGCGTACAAAAAGCCACACAAATTTGAAAAACGGATTGGCTCAGACTTTAAATATGTGGAGGTGCAATGTACTTATATTGTAGAAATACACTCGAAGAGACTAAATAAAATGAAGATACACATCAACAGAGATACTAGTATACTTGATAAAATACTTGTAATACTCTGTTATGTCGATATCAAGTTCATTATGTCTTTATATCACATCTCTGAATCAATCAGGCATTATTGTCTGGTGCCAAACAGACAATAAGAACCCTCACTGGAACCAGACTGACATTTGAACGATAGATTAAATCGATGAAATGAGAAGACAACCAATAAGAGAAAAAGCAAAATGGGATTGTTGTTATGTAAGAAACAAATGATTGCATCTACAGGGAGGGTTATAATGTTCTGGTTGCTGTAGTAGCAGTCACAAACGAGAGAAGCAGAGGTCGTATCAGTCTGTTGCAGGTAAGTGGGGAACAATTTCTTAGACCGTGTGTGGGTGTTCATATGTGGGAATTATATTAATATGCAAATATGAACAATGCATATTGCTCGGACAAAGTGACACTTTTGTAAATTAAGAATACATTGTGGAGGCTTATTGAAGTTTTCCAGTCACAACATTTTCGACAAACTTAGAAAGGAGTCAACAACCTTTCTGAAAATGAGAGGTAATTCTTAAGAATCATTAATGCATTATTAGTTTGATACTTGTGAAATAACCAGTACCTTTTAGCACTGCTCTTTATTTGTGAAATGTATGTTGCGAATCAGTCTTTTGAAAAATCGCTTCAGACTTAAAGCTTTATTCATATGCCCCTTAAGATTTTTTCTTGCCAAACTTAAGTGATCTGAACAGGCATTGCACAATGTCTCAGACAGTTTAAAGACAAGAAGAGGAAGCACTTGTGTTTTTAAAGACAGAAGTTATATGTTAACCTACATTTGCTTTTAAATGTGGAATTCAAGAGATGTACACACATTGTTTAGATTGTTCCTTCTTTTTTCTATCAAACAATTTTCTTGGTGTCATATTTAGAGAAACATGGTTTTATTCTCCCTTTCTGGTTGAGTTGTTTTATTCAAATCTGGGTTTTAGGTCATTTTTTTCCATCCCTCAGGGTTGGAGGCAAGCCTGTCACTAATCTGCTTATTGTCAAACAATTCTCCACCATTCTTCTAGTTAGGTACCCTTTTGTTTGTGTGTGCCCCAATGTAAGAGCGAGCAAGAACTTGCTTGTCAAGCTTTTGAGATAAACATTAACGCAGGCTTAAGGGTGTTTGGTGATTAGGTTGCAAGAGAGTAATTGGATTTAATAGATCCTGGTTGTCCGTTATACGTATTTGTTACATTTCCCCGGGTAACTCATTGAAAATTAAATGAGCACCCTGTGAGAGGCAGATTCCAAGCATTGCCATGTTTGTGTCCTATCTAACCTTTGATCCTTTCTGTTCTCACCATATCAGTTACCCTTCAAATTTGAGGTTGAATCGGCTATAGGCCGTTATCAAGTTATCGTGAAATTCCTTCCTGTGACCTTTGAGCTCATTTGGTCCAAATTTTCAACACCTCTTCCGATGCAGATTACAAACATGTTTTGCAATGTTGAAATAAATTCCAAATTTATTCTTAAGTGATTTTTTTAACACAAATGTGCAAACAGGATCATATACAGAGAGTTTTGAATTTCTTCGGAGGTGTGTATGTTACAATATTGCTAAGTAGTCAAATTTTTCTTTGCTGGTCCCTCACATTGACCTTAACTCTGAGAAACCTTAGCTAGCAGGTATGCTGTGTTCTCATTTTAGTTGTTTGTAATGCATTGTCATCCTATTTGCTCACCAACGTTGACCAATTTCCTGTTCTTCTACAGCTACACCACTGACCGAAAACGCTTCGTACACTCCTTTATCTCAGGGCGTCCCAAAACCACTCCACCTCCACCAAGTGCAAACCCTAAATATCGCCATTTGATCCCTCCTAATTGAAATAATGCTGAGCCAGGAGTTCTTGCAGAAGCTGATGCTGCCAGATATGGATTATGTCAGTCAGTATGTTAGGGGTCTCTCTACGTCAACATTAATAAGCATGGGGGCCATCACAGCTGCAACCACCTTTTACATGGCAACACGACCAAAGGCCCTGCCACCTATCTGTGACCTCAATATGCAGTCTGTAGAAATTCCGGTGAGTCATTGTTGTTCTTATCACATTCTATTCAAATCTGTGGCCTGACGTCTTAGATGTTGCATTTTGAAGTTTTAATGCTTTCTAAAGTTAATGTGTAATGTTCTTTAAAGTACTGTACAATAACCAGTCACTGTGGCTGAGGCTGTATTAAACATCAACACATGAATGAAAACACTAGAGCAGAACTGACGTTCGACACAGAGCCAACATTTGAAACTGTCAGAGTCAACATCCAATCTGCCAAATTATTTTTTGAATATAATGTATTGCTTGTTTTTAAATAATGAATGATGCATTTGAGTGTGTTTTTAGAGACAATAAAAATAAGAGAACCATGAAATGAGGCAAAGAGCCTCAGTATATACAAAATATGATAAGAAGCAAAGAGGGAGCCGCATGTGGCTCAAGAGCCATGTGTTCGCCACCGCTGCACTAGACGATGAACCTTTGCTTATATTTTTGCTCTTTTATAGGGTGACGAGTACATACATCAATCACCTCTGCTAAATGGTGATAAGCTCCTGACACATCTTTATGATGATGCAAAAACAATGTATGAATTCTTCCTCAGGGGTGCTCAAGTATCCAGTAAGCGTACACTTTACTATTGCCTTGATTAAATGTATCCAAAAAGTTTTGAATTTTTTTTTCAGATTTTTTCCTTACCCTTAAACATTGGATTAGGTTTTAGACTACACTGCTTATTTGAATACATCTTATTTTCGTCAATCCATTCCTTTTTTTTCTTCCAGATAATGGTTCATTTTTGGGATCAAGAAAACCCAATAGTCCTTATGAGTGGATGACCTACCAAGAAGTAAGCCCTCCCTTCAAATCCATGGATCTACAAGGCACCACAAAAAATACTTAGCGCTGCAGTGTAGTACGTCGAAACCCATTGCACATATCCCTGACGCATTGTATACATGTTTTAGGTAATGGAGCGAACAGAAAATATTGGGTCTGCTTTCCTTCATAAAGGACACTCCAAGACTACAGACCCAAACATCGGCATCTTCTCTCAAAACAGACCTGAGGTGAAAATACGTACCCTTGTCGACTATTCAAATGTTACTTAACCGTATATGGGGCACTTATTTGACCCATTGAGCCCTCTAGACCAGTGTTTCCCAACCAGAATGCTCAGGTGTGCCGCGGGAAATGACAAGTAATCATACATCGTAATAATCCAAGAGAGTGTTAGGATTGTGTTCATATTGTTATTTCACAGTTTCCTCCATGTCTGTTTATGTTTGTTTTCCTACTCTTGTTTCTCCCTCCTGTCTTGCCGTTCCTGACGCGCAGCTGTGCGAGAGGAATGGCAAGACAGGAGGGACAAACAAGAGTAGGGAAACGTACATCAGCAGACACGGAGGAAACTTAAATAACAATGTGAACCCAATCCTAACAGAGAGAAATCTCAATATTAAGAGATTAAAATTGAATTATTACGAGGTTAAAATTGAAATATGAAATCATAAATTGTACTATGACAAGATTCAAATCGTAATATGAAGTCATTTGGTTGCTTATTTTTATGTAAAGTAAACCGGAAGCTCTTTGGTTTTCCAGGCTTTATGAGTTTTGTTTTTTAAATGACCAAAACAATCACCTGTCATTTAACGTCTTAAAATCTCTGTTGTCTTGTCATATTGGTCTTTTATTTTTGTGTGTGTGCTGTGCGGTAATTTAGTGGACTATCACCGAGCTGGCGTGCTACACCTATTCCCTTGTGAGTGTCCCACTCTATGACACACTTGGTGCAGAAGCCATCAACTATATTATAGAGAAAGGTAAAAAAAGAGTAATTTTTTTCTAACAGCTCACGAATGTCTCAACTCATCTCATTTTCTGAACTGCTTTATCCTTACTAGGGCCGTGGGGGGTGCTGGAGCCTATCCCAGCTGACTTTGGGCCAGAGCTGGGGGACACACTGAATTGCTGCCCAGCCAATCATTCACGCTCACACTCATACCTAGGGGAAATTTAGAGTGTCCAATCAGCCTACCATGCATGTGTTTGGAATGTGGGAGGAAACTGGAGTACCTGGAGAAAACCCACGCAGGCGCAGGGAGAACATGCAAACTCCACACAGGTGGACCGACCTGGATTTGAATCCGGGTCCCACACTGTGAGGCCGATGTGCTAACCACTCATCCGCCGGGCCGCCCCATTGCTAATTATATTTACATATTTTTCTTTTCTTTTTATATTTTGGGCACTAATCTTTAGAAATGCTTTGTGGCACTTAATCATCGCTCATGTAAATATGTAGGCGGCGCAAAGGAATAAAATAGAGCGCTCTGATTGAGAGCAGAAGTATGTAAACATACACTTTATTTGTTCTTACATTTCCTTGAATACAAACACAAATAAACAGACCAAACTGAATACATTACCTCCATTTGTAGGGTTCAAATGGTGGAAGTAAAAATCTTCTGGCCCACTATGTTTTTTTTCATAGTTTGCACTGTAGCAGGGATCAACAACTTCAGTCCTCGAAGGAACCTAAGCAGTTTTTTTTTCTATGTCTCCCTCCTCAAGCTTACCTGAATCAAACAACCAACTCTTCTGCAACCTCTCCAGGAGCTTCATAATGATCCTGATTAATTGATTGATTCAGTTTTGTTTGGAGTAGTATATTCAAAACAGACTCAATAGGGGCCCTCAAGGACCAGAGTTGATGACCCCTGCACTAAAGGTAGTGCTTGCCATTTAATTGTGTTTGTTTTGTTTTCTGTAGCTTCCATCTCAACCATCGTATGTGATGTGGCGGAAAAAGTCAGCCTGGTACTTGACTGCCTACAGAACAAGGAACACACTGTGAAAACCATTGTTTTAATAGAAACACCCAGCGATGGACTGGTGGAAAGAGGCAAACAGGCGGGAATTGACATCCTTGGTCTGCATGAAATGGAGGTCAGTGAAATGCTTCACACTTAGCTTGGGCCTTTCAAATGTTTATTTCTGACACATACAGTTGTGGTCAAAAGTTTACATACACTTGTGAAGAACATAATGTCATGCTCTCTTGAGTTTCCAGTTATTTCTACAACTCTGATTTTTCTCTGATAGAGTGATTGGAACAGATACTTCTTTGTCACAAAAAACTTTCATGAAGTTTGGTTCTTTTATGACTTTATTATGGGTGAACAGAAAAAAGTGATCAAATCTGCTGGGTCAAAAATATACATACAGCAGCGCTCATATTTGGTAACATCCTTGGCTTCAATTAGGTGCTTTTGGTAGCCATCTACAAGCTTCTGGTTGAATCTTTGACCACTCCTCTTGAGAGAATTGGTGCAGTTCAGTTAAATTTGATGGCTTTCTGACATGGACATGTTTCTTCAGCATTGTCCACAAGTTCTCAATGGGGTTTAAGTCAGGACTTTGGGAAGGCCATTCAAAAACCTTAATTCTAGCCTGATTTAGCCATTGCATTACCACTTTTGATGTGTGTTTGGGGTCATTGTCCTGTTGGAACACCCAACTGGGCCCAAGACCCAATCTTTGGGCTGATGACTTTAGGTTATCTTGAAGAATTTGAAAGTAATCCTCCTTCTTCATTATCCCATTTACTCTCTGTAAAGCACCAGTTGCATTGGCAGCAACACAGCCCCACAGCATAATACTACCACCACTGTGCTTGACGGTTGGCATGGTGTACTTGGGGTTAAAGGCCTCACCTTTTCTCCTCCAGACATATTGCTGGGCATTGTGGCCAAAAGCTGGATTTTTGTTTTGTCTGACCACAGAACTTTCCTCCAGAAGGTCTTATCTTTGTACCTGTGATCAGCAGCTAACTTCAGTCAAGCCTTAAGATGCCGCTTTTGGAGCAAGGGCTTCCTTCTTGCACGGCAGCCTCTCAGTCCATGGAGATGCAAAACACGCTTGACTGTGGACACTGACACCTGTGTTCCAGCAGCTTCTCATTCTTGGCAGATCTGCTTTTTGGTGATTCTCGGTTGAATCTTCACCCTCCTGACCAATTTTTCTCTCAGCAGCAGGTGATAGCTTGCGTTTTCTTCCTGATCGTGGCAGTGACAAAACAGTGCCATGCACTTTATACTTACAAACAATTGTTTGCACTGTTGCTCTTGGGACCTGCAGCTGATTTGAAATGGCTCCAAGTGACTTTCCTGACTTGTTAAAGTCAAGGATTCGCTTTTTCAGATCGATGCTGAGCTCCTTGGACTTTTCCATTGTAGCGTTTGTGGGCGTTTGCATCCAATGAGCCCTATTTAAATGGCCTCAGAGAAGTCACCAGCTGTAGTCACTTATAATCACTCACAAGAAGTTAAGAGGCCATGCTATGAAGCTCATTTCACTGACACAACTTTCTAAGTCACCAAAATTGCTAATTCGTTTTTTCTGTATTTATATTTTTGACCCAGCAGATTTGATCACTTTTTCTGTTAACCCATAATAAAGTCATAAAAGAACCAAACTTCATGGATGTTTTTTGTGACAAAGAAGTATCTGTTCCAATCATTCTATCAGAGAAAAATCAGAGTTGTAGAAATAACTGGAAACTCAAGAGAGCCATGACATTGTTCTTCACAAGTGTATGTAAACTTTTGACCACAACTGTATGTGTCTCTTGGAATTTCTTACTTCTGGACATTTTTAGACCTAACGTTTTTTTTCTGTTTGGTTTTACTTTGATCGATGCCAATCTTTTTGTTGGGCAGGCCATCGGAAAGGCTAACTATCACCAACCCGTGGTAAGTGGCTGTTAGCTTGTTAACACATTTTTACCAACCAACACTCACATGGATGTGTAAATAGAGGGAATTTTCCTTTCAAATGTTTACAGCCTCCCACACCTGAAGATATGGCCGTCATCTGCTTTACGAGTGGAACAACCGGTAGTGCATTTACTGTGACCCCTCTTCCCCCAATCACAATGTAATAAATGTACTCTGTGTGCTTTCAGGAAGCCCAAAAGGAGCGATGTTATCACATCGGAATATTGTTTCCAACTGCTCAGCCTTTGTTAATATAACACAGGTGATCATTATTTGGGGAGAAATGACTGGTATAATATGTTTTTTTTATTGGAGAGGAAGTAAAACAAGTGAAAAGATCAAGGAGCCATAAATAACAAGAAAACAATCAGTTTAGTAGTTAATTTACCATGCTGTCTGTGCCTGTTTTAATGTGTACTTTTGATTAATTGGAAATTCTATTTTGTGTATTAGGCCAACTGTCCACTCGGTCCAACAGATGTCCATATTTCATTTCTTCCTTTGGCTCACATGTTTGAGAGAGTGGTACAGGTAGGTTTATTTGTTATTTTTTACTTTGACAACTAATTGAAGACAGTGCCATACATTTTTAACTCAATGGCATTCAGTCAAAATAGATTGATGACCCAGTTAGTCCTCATTGTTAAAATGAATCCGATGTCTATCGTTGTCGATACCAGTCAATGAGTTAATATACAATGTAGATTTGTTAACTAATGTCTGAAATCTATGAAAATACCACTGTATACTGTAACGCATAATGCCACAACCACCCTGAATTTACAACCACCAATCAAACGTTTGCTTTCGTTTAATGTCAATACTGATTAATTTCTAAATAATCCTAATTTGATTTTGTTACATAACAGAAATAAAGAGCATTCATAAGTTTAAATAAATGAAATGTAGCAGGTCAGATATGTTTTTTCCTCTTTTTTGTTTTTTTACAGTCACCCAAAAAAAAATGTATTTTCATTTTTCTTGCTGATATATATTACTATATGCAGAGCTGCCGACTACTCCGGAATTTCAGGAGTTTACCCGGAAATGCATGGCAAACTCCGGGACTCCGGATAACCTCCCTAAAGTCCGTAAATCCCCCCCAAAAATGTCACTTAAATTTTTTGGGAAGCAACCATTTCGGAAAAGTACCAAATTTCCAATTTAAATGTCTCGAAATTCACACCATCACTACGGCTTCCGCCATCTTGATTAAACTGTACTGTAAACTGGAAGAATTCGGTCAAACAAGTGCATTGTAAATCATCCGAGTTACAAGTTCTGACAAATGATTTGTCTTGTGCGACTTCAGCGCGTATCGATTTTGCGTGAATCGCATTCACTCCGGATAAACAATGGGACAAGGTTACTCCTGAAATGGGGTCGACGGAGGTTGGCAGCTCTGTATATGTGAAACACTATTTTAACATTTTGTTTGTCATCCATTTTCCTGCTGGATGTTCATATTTAATGAATAGGGAGTGATGATGGTACAGGGAGCCAAGATTGGGTATTTCCAGGGAGATATTCGTCTTCTGATGGATGACCTCTGTACACTAAAACCTACTGTGTTTCCAGTGGTACCTCGACTTCTTAACAGAATGTATGATAAGGTGAGTGAACTTAGTTTTTTTTTTTACATTTCTTTCTTTCTCGTTTTTAAAAAATAAAACTCCTTTGACTATGAACATTTACAAATATACTACAGATCTTTGGGCAGGCCAATTCTTCTGTGAAGCGGTGGCTACTGGATTTTGCATTCAGACGAAAGGAGGCAGAGATGTATAAAGGCATTGTAAGGAGAGACAGCATTTGGGATAGATTAATCTTTAGAAAGGTCCAGGTTAGTTGTAACTCCCCGATGATCATTAGGAAACTGATGATTATACTGCGACTTGTAAGGGATACAGCCAGATTTGTTGATGTGACATATGTTGTGCCCCACTCTAGGCTAGCCTTGGGGGTCGCGTGCGTCTAATGATAACAGGGGCTGCTCCCATTTCGTCAACTGTTCTTACATTCCTCCGTGCTGCTTTGGGATGTCAGGTAACAACTAGATCAGCCATAAGATTTTCTTTGCCTACAAACCTTTCACATCCAAATAAAAGTAATACAAAATCAAGATGACACTACCTCGGTTTTATCTAATTTCAGTTCTATGAAGGCTATGGACAGACAGAGTGTACTGCTGGCTGCACCATGACCATGCCAGGTGACTGGACTGCAGGTATGAGACTCATTCGTAGATACCAGTAAAATATTTGTGTTCTGGCAGTAAAGTGAGCGTCCACTTTTGCTGAAGTTTACTAAAATAAAGCTCTTTTTTTAGGTCACGTTGGTGCCCCTCTGCCCTGTAACTCTATCAAGTTGGTCGATGTGGCTGAAATGAACTACCTGGCAATAAATGGCGAAGGAGAGGTGACAATTTAAAAATTACTAAATGTATATTCCTCATTACAGTTTTCCTGGTGGTAAATTGTATTGAGAGAAAAAAAGACATCCGAATGTAAAATATTTGCATCCTGCAGAAATTCTTATTCTTACATGATACTGTCTTATAAAACACTGTATATTTTGTTTCTTTTGGCCAATGTATTTGTACATCTGCAATATTTTGTTGCTTTGTAACCCTTAAAATGTAAAAATGAAAATAAGTACAATTGTTTTAAAAACTGTTTATTTATTTTACCCAATTCTGATTCCCCTGTGTGTGTTTTAGGTGTGTGTGAAAGGTCCGAACGTGTTTCGCGGCTACCTGAAAGATCCAGAGAAGACTGCAGAAACTATCGATGCTGATGGATGGGTTCACACTGGAGACATTGGCAAATGGCTTCCTGTAAGGATGGGAAAATACTCTGCTTGTAGTCTGGAGAAGTAATGTAATGTGTGCCATGCAATCATTCACATGGTTGTTTGCAGAATGGAACACTAAAGATTGTGGATAGAAAGAAGCATATCTTCAAACTGGCACAGGGAGAATATATAGCTCCTGAGAAGATAGAGAATGTCTATGTGAGGAGTGACGCAGTGGCACAGGTTTTTGTGCATGGAGAAAGTCTTCAGGTTTGTGCTGTAAAAAAAGATATTCATTCGATATAATAATTCCATAATGTTGTAATAGGGCATCCAATGATATGTTATATATAATGACTACAATATACTATTACGGCAACTCAACTAGGATTTTTTTTTACTCTTCTCCAAAGGCTTTCCTGGTCGCAGTAGTTGTTCCAGACCAGGACTTCCTGTGTGGTTGGACCAAGAGGACCATGGGAGTGGAGGGCAGCTACAATGCACTTTGCAGCAGAGCGGTAATAACAATGAAAAAAAAATAGTATGAGTTAATACTACATTAAAAGCCTTGGTAAATATGTTGTGTTTTTGAGACATTTTTTCTGTCTCTGCAGGATGTTAAGGCAGCCATCTTGGGGGACATGGTACGACTCGGAAAGGAAGCAGGCCTCAAGTCCTTTGAGCAGGTTTTAAATAAATCAACTCACTCTACACCATCATAACAGTCAATGTTTGCATTTGATTGATATGCTCATTTTTTATGGTCCAATATAATGATCCTTAAAGCATTTTGGTTATGTGTCTTTCAGGTGAAGGCCATATATGTCCACACAGAGTTATTTTCAATCGACAATGGGCTACTCACACCAACACTGAAAGCCAAGAGGAACGAACTGAGACAGTACTTTAGATCCCAGGTAGATGATTTATACACCAGCATCAAGATGTAGTCTCGAGCAGATGAATATGTGTAAATAGAAAAGAGGAGGGAAGGGAATATACACACCAAATAATGAAAAGTGCCTTTTCACTCCAATGAAAATGTTCACTTCATACCTCATACTAAGGGCATCAATGTAGCTACTGTATTAATGAAAGACCTGCCTTTTATTTTACAATTTAAACCATGTCTTAATCTTATGTCTGTGATATGTTTTTATCAAATTACTCGGGGATAATGAATTTTAACACCCTGGGTGAAATTTCTCAATTTACCTGAGATCCTAGACAGCAAAATACTAATCAGGGGAATTTGTCACCATACTGTTGAATGTGCCAGTTAATGTGGTAGATGGATGTTCATGTGGTTAAGACAGCTGAAACATTGTCAAATTAAATTATCCACTATTATGCAATATGCATATGCTATTGTTTGATTTTATTTAGAAGTTAACACTAAGCTGACATGGGTGGGGTAACTGTTTGTAGGTTGTCATCAGTAAACTTGCCAAAATGCCCATTTTACACAATTAAAATAGGTACTACCTCACAAAATATTGACTTCAATATTTTATTTAACACCAGGCACTCCAACAGCCAAATGTTTGTCTACAAGTAATCCAGAAATACTGTACATTATTTGTGATATGCAAATGAATGAATGTTTATTATGTGTTTATGAACACATGCACATGTTTTACTTTCAAATTGTATTCATTTGCACTAGTAAATAGGTTTGATGAACAACCATTCCATTTGAGGAAATAATGTTTTTGTGACCATTATCTTATGATTAAACTCGATTCAAGATTTAAGCCACGGGTAATTCTAATTCTCAGGAACACCGGGAAATGAAATTACAGTACAAGGGGGAATATGTTAATATATGTATTTTTTGATTTGAACTAATGTGAAATGAGACTGAAATGTTTCTTTCAAATTGAAAGACACAATTAATGAAATGTGTGTTAATTGAAATTTGTTGTGTTTGTTATATGATTGTTTATACTATATTTACTTGTACTTACATTGTGATTTTGAAATTAAAAACGTGCATGTTAAACGTTGGACACTTATGTCTTTGTTCCCTGTCGAGCCCCTTTTCGAGGCGGACCTGTCAGCCACTCGGAGCGCCATTTTGTGTCTGTGCCAATAAGTATGTACAGACATTACAGTCAATTGAGGCCGGGCTTTAAAATAGCCATGCATAGTTAAATTTTCAACCAAATTTCAAGGCCACAAGAATAATCTACTGGTTTAAGATGGTCACCGGTTACCCACACTGCTGACTCAGATTTCTCACATCTAGTAACACAATTCTTATTATTCGGATTTTTTTTTTAAACTGACACTTTCAACCCAAATAAAATTCATTGTACTTTATACAATCTTTTTCCAAGTACAAAAATTAGGCTATTGGTATTTATTTGCCATTGGTATTATAAACGTTGCAAACTATTTTCCATTGATAGTTTTCGATGGCATTTTATTTTTTAAGTACATAAACTTAAAACAATCTGTTTCCGGCTATGTACTGAACTTTATTCCCACAAATGTTTCATTTTGTGAGTGCTACAAGTAGAATATCGCTGAAACTTTACTTAAAACACGTTCCGACCCTTTTCTTGGATTTATATTTTTATTGGACACAAAAATGACTTTCAACCACCTATTAGTATATACGTACATATAAGTAAGGGTACAACCCGGAACTTCAAGTGGAAACATTTTGCGGGAAGATTTGATTGCTGGACTTTGATCTCCAAGATGAGGTTAGGCAAGTTTATGAATTACATGAACATTTAATGTGATACTGCCTCGTGATAAATCGTACATACCACGAAGCAATGTGGTGTTTTATTTCATTAAAAAATACGTGGTGATTTTGACTCTAAACGAGTGTTGTCGTTGTGCGGGATTTCCGTTTTCCGTGTTATGCCTGGTCCGTTGGATTGTTTGTTTTTCCTGCTCTCGACAAGCATTTAATCATTTTCGTTGCCTTGCGCAAAGTATTAAAAAACAACAACAATGCCCTTTTTTAACTCACCGGTTTAGCGCACATTTGAAGAGCGAGAATTTCTTCTGGCAAACTGCGGAATTACCTACATTGAAAATAAGGGACATTCTAGTTTTATTTTGTCTTTTTATGTTTTTATTATCATCATTATTGTTAAAAAAACAAACAAAAAAACAAAACAAAATGCAGGATTACCAGAGTGTCACACGAAGTATTGTGGAATTTAAACACAGCAAAACTGGAAAGAAAAAAAACATAAACAACCACCCACAAATCAAATGCTTTCACAGTATCTTATAATTGTATATAAGTTAAATGTTTGGAATGTTTTGATCTGTGCCCAGGTCTCTCTTGCAACAGATTGATATATCATTGAAAAACCCCAATTTGAATTTCTCCTAAATTGATCCCTTTTCTTCCTATAACGTGAAACAATCATTTTTCTAAACTTATCTTTAAATATTGAAATGACCTGAAGTGATTAAATAATGATGAAAAACCTTTTTCTTGATTTTGCAGTACCAGAAAAGGCAGAAGAGCCAAGATGGTGCCCGTTGCACCAGTTGGAAACCAGGTGACCTGTTTGAAAAAGTTCCATTTTCTTTCAGTGTCAGAATTTCAATTTTAAGACTATTTTATGGTTACTTGGGCAACACTAAACAAGCTTGAAATCAATCAGTTATAAAAGATAAAAATGTATTTTTCCTTATTTTGTATACAGAAAATCTCTTTGGAACCTGGCAACCAGTCTTCTTCCATTGATGGTGCCACCAGTTTCATACAAGGGCTACAACAACAAAATGGTGAGTCTTAATTCGGTCGCGATGAATGCTAAAGCAACAGGCTTATGCTACATTTTGTTGCCCAGGTAATTGTATGCATAGTACTGCCGTTGAAGAAGATTTAAATACATCACAAAACAACCAGACAGTAAAACGTAAAGTGGGGGATACACTGAGAAAGAAGAATGACGTTAAAGCCAGGTAAATTTTGTTGTGTAATCACGTTTACTTTTAGTAAAATTCATGTTCTTAACAGTTGTTTTAATATATAGACGTACTGTACATTATAAAAATGTACAAACACTAAACCTTGTGAATAAGGAAAAATCCACTTGTAGATTTTAGGTTCTCTAGATTTCACTAAGCAGAGATGTTTTGTAGACTGAATTTGTATTTGATTTTGGTAATGCAATTGGTCTCAATTTCAATTAAGTGCAACAATTACATTGAAGCACTCTATTAACGGGAATGTCTCCTTCTAAGCCCTTTGAAGAATGAGCAAGCAAAGATGCAAAAGAGTGTCCCAACCAGGAAAAGAGCAATTAGTTCAGAGGTACCAACCAAAATCATCTTCATAAAGAATACACTGTGTACCAGTGACTATACTCTTGGCAAATATCTGTCCTTAGGACAAATCAGACTCTGAATTTAAATCTAAAAAGAGGCAAAATAGATTGCTGACTTCAGACGATGACACAGATCACGATGAAAGCTGGGTATGTCCTTCCCTTTTTGTTTTGCAAGGAAATTACCTTCCTTGATTATTGTTGTTTTTAACTTTTGATTTATTTAGAAACCAAGTCCAAAGAAAGGCCAAAGGCAAAATAGATTGCTGATTTCAGACGATGACACAGATCACGATGCAAGCTGGGTATGTCCTTCCCTTTTTGTTTTGCAAGGAAATTACCTTCCTTGATTATTGTTGTTTTTAACTTTTGATTTATTTAGAAACCAGGTCCAAAGAAAGGCCAAAATAGCAGTGTGAAGAGAATCCCAACAAAGTTGTCCACAGGTAAACAGTCAGCGGTTTATATTTCAAACTCCGAATGCTTGTAAGAATTGTCTGTTGATCCTGAAAATAATTTCTTTTAAAAAGCAGACAAGGTCGTAAGGGATCGGAAGAAAAGAGAAAGACCTCAGGGAGAAACAGAATTAGATGTGGTGTTGGCCACCTTCCTAGATTTCTGTGAAGAATACAGGTACCTGTATTGTAAAACATGGTCACTGTTAAGAAATACCAATTGAGCTATTTGTCCATACTTCAAAATTACTTTAATAACTATTATTTTTAGGGATTCTGTAGAAACTAATGCCATCAAACAGACCATTGATTATTTCTCAAACAATGTCAAGGAGCAACTCTTAGAAAAGGTTAGTGTACTGCACTCTGTTTTTTTCTGGAATTAAAAAAAAAGCATGTTATCTCATAATACACACAAAAAAACTCAGTGTTTTGTTCATTGACTAGTGTTGGATTTTCTTTCAGATTGCTTTATTCAAGGAGCTCAACGTTCTCAAAAGGAAAAATGCTAAGGTGACTAGGACAACATTTGATTGCCGTTTGCTGTTTTGGAACTAATCTTTGTAGGGAGATATACATATTGTATAAATAACAAAAGTTGTTATCATTTTTAAACACGTGGAGTGATTTTTTTCCTAGTCCAATGAGATATGAAAATAATTGCATGCCAGTCATTGTGCCTGTAGTAAGTATGTACTCACATTAGGTGAGTATACTGGACAACCTAAGTCCACTGATTATCTTAAGGATTTTTTAATGCTCACCTTTTATTTGTAAATTATATGGACTGTGTTTTTCGGATTATGAGTCGCAGATGTGTATAAGTTGAACTAGCAACAAATGTATAAATCGCATTTTTGGGGGAATTTTATTTCATGAAATCCAAACCAAAGAACAAATGTCAATTTGAAAGGCATTAAAAAATAAGGATAGAAATAGAGGCAACAACAGGCTATTATATATATTTTTACAATTAAAACAAAGTCTTTACAATTTTTTGGTAAGCCCTTCTCTGTTTTTTTAAAAAATAAATTACAGGCACTACTATAGGTTCGCCGTACCGACCTTTCAGGGCATAAGACAAAAGTCCACCCACTAAAATTAAAATGAACACTGACCTAAAGCGTCCTCTTGCGGTTCAGTAAGAAAATAACATTAGATGATATGTGTAAATAATTTCAAACATAAGTCGCACCCCCGGCCACCCAAACTCATTCATTCATTTTCTGAAACGCTTTATCCTCACAAGGGTCGTGGGGGGTGCTGGAGCCTATCGCATCTGACTTCAGGCAGGGCACGAGCAGACAGACAACCATTCACATTCACACTCATACCTAAGGGCAATTTAGAGTGTCCAATAAACTATATATAAAAAAACGGATTTATAATCTGGAGAATACGGTACTTTATTACGTTGTTTTAACCTTTTTTTGTGTGTCAGGTGTGCTCCAAGATCCGTACAAATACACACAAACTATTGGATGCCAAGAAGGAGCTAATTAGGTGAGGGGACCGTACACATTTCCACATGTTTAATATACAAATAAACAACTACAAAGTTGTTGTTTTTTTCAAGGAAGCGGTGTTATATTATCAAGTAATGACGTTCATTTGTAGATATTCCAAGATCCTTGACTTGTTAATGCTACCTTTACAGTACACTATCTTGTATCTAGTTATATTTCTTCTGTTACCAGATACTAAGTTCATAAAGTTGGTTATATAACTTACATTGTTAACAAACTGTGTGCACTAACATAAATAAAAAACGTTCCAAAGGTATTATTTTCCTTTAATAACTAAACATGAATATGCAATACTGGCAAACTGACGGGGGTAAAATAAGTGCTGGTCATGAGTAAGGGCCAATATGTTGTGTAAGCCGTGAATTACACTTAAGAATTTATCAACTTAGTATCACTTTTTATCATCCAATAGGGCAGAAAGACAGGTCGGTTTACTGCAAAAGGAGAAAACTGACATGGAAGTCAGAATACAAGATCTGCAAGTAAGCCAGACTTTCCTTCGAGACATTACAGAACTCAACAAGGCTTATTTGGACTACCGGAGTGCACATCCCGAAGAGGAAGAGACGGTTTGAACACTCATTATTTGGTTAAAAGACAAAATACATGCCCATGATGACACACATTGCTCTTCTTTCACTTGCAGTATGATGTGACCAGTTTACCAGCCTTGCTATTGGAGACCAAGCATGTTCAAGGAATAGGAAGCTAGTTGAAATCCATCAATAATATAAACTAGAAGGAAAATGGTGAGTGATATGTATATACATTTGCAAAAAAAATCAAAAGCATATTTTTCATGGTGAAGGACTGGTAAAAAAAAATGAATGCATCATTTTAAACAAGAGTGGTTGTCTAGTTTTTTCCCTACTTCTAAACTGAAATTCACACCCATACCTAATGTCCAATCAGGCTACCTTACAAAAAGGTCAGATTTGTATTCAGTATTTTAAAATTATATGTAAGAAGTTTTTGTATCAATGCAAAAATGTCTTTTGTTGACCAGCATTATTTCATTAAATCTTAGTCCGAATGTCTTGAAAGCGCTTTTGAATCAATGAACTGAGTTAAAGATTCTTTTGGCAAAAAAAAGATTATTCTCACATTTCACCTGCCTCTTCTGTATTAAAGTCCAAAAAAAACTTGGCTGAAACCACAGATTTCTGTGGAAATGGGCGAGGACACCGTGGATGCGCGGAAACTATTTTCAAGGAGGTACACACAATACACATGAACGTTAGCAATCAAGACGAGATTGAGGAACCCGCTTTGCAGCTTCAATCTAGAATGTTCCCTTTAACGTGACTTGGCAGCTAATTGGCCCATTTTTGTGGTTTAGTCAAAACTAATAATTAGGCTTGTCTTATAGTACAGCAGGTGTTTTTCCATGGGTGGCAGGCATAAAAGGTAAAACAGAAGAAATATGTTTACTTTGACCATTGGACAATTTTATATTACATTTGTTTCATCTGTTCCGATAATGAAAAAAAATCTCATATTTTACATGTTCAAATAGATAAAGAATAAAAATAATGACATTAAATTATAGGAACTTGGACCTTCTTGTGAATGTCTTCCCTTGTCACACTGCCACGATGCTATGCTGAGTGTAATATAAAATTGTCCAATGGTCAAAGTAAACATATTTCCTCTGTTTTACCTTTACCATGTTACTTGCATCTTTTTCTTGGTAAATGCGAAGAATAAGACATATACAGTGGTACCTCGTGATACAACATGCTCGTCCTACGACATGCTCATGGTACGACGAAAATTTCGAGATGCGACCAAGCCAGGTGGCCATGACATGAGAGGCTGTTTATCATTGTAGCGCGCTGTCTTTTTTTGCCGCATCTCTTTCGTGTATAACAGATATCTACGAGCACCGAACGATTTATTCAGACGAGTTTCGACCAGGAAACGCACAACGCGCATGCGCGGGCAAAAAGAGGGCTTTCTGGGTAATGAAGTATACTCGTGCACACAACACCGATTGCCAATGGCACCCTTTCTCAGAATAAAACTTCATTACCCACAATCAATACGTGGATAGGAGGTTGCAATTCCTGTTTCCCCCTCTTAGCATGTTAGCTCCTGTTGGCGGAGCGATCGCTAATTCAAGACTACTTCTCCGGAGTGCACATCCCGAAGAGGAAGAGACGGTTTGAACACTCATTATTTGGTTAAAAGACAAAATACATGCCCATGATGACACACATTGCTCTTCTTTCACTTGCAGTATGATGTGACCAGTTTACCAGCCTTGCTATTGGAGACCAAGCATGTTCAAGGAATAGGAAGCTAGTTGAAATCCATCAATAATATAAACTAGAAGGAAAATGGTGAGTGATATGTATATACATTTGCAAAAAAAAAATCAAAAGCATATTTTTCATGGTGAAGGACTGGTAAAAAAAAATGAATGCATCATTTTAAACAAGAGTGGTTGTCTAGTTTTTTCCCTACTTCTAAACTGAAATTCACACCCATACCTAATGTCCAATCAGGCTACCTTACAAAAAGGTCAGATTTGTATTCAGTATTTTAAAATTATATGTAAGAAGTTTTTGTATCAATGCAAAAATGTCTTTTGTTGACCAGCATTATTTCATTAAATCTTAGTCCGAATGTCTTGAAAGCGCTTTTGAATCAATGAACTGAGTTAAAGATTCTTTTGGCAAAAAAAAGATTATTCTCACATTTCACCTGCCTCTTCTGTATTCAAGTCCAAAAAAAAACTTGGCTGAAACCACAGATTTCTGTGGAAATGGGCGAGGACACCGTGGATGCGCGGAAACTATTTTCAAGGAGGTACACACAATACACATGAACATTAGCGATCAAGACGAGATTGAGGAACCTGCTTTGCAGCTTCAATCTAGAATGTTTCCTTTAACGTGACTTGGCAGCTCATTGGCCCATTTTTGTGGCTTAGTCAAAACTAATAATTAGGGTTGGCTTATAGTACAGCAGCTGTTTTTCCATGGGTGGCAGGCATAAAAGTTAAAACAAAGGAAATATGTTTACTTTGACCATTGGACAATTTTATATTACATTTGTTTCATCTGTTCCGATAATGAAAAAAAAATCTCATGTTTTACATGTTCAAATAGATGAAGAATAAAAATAATGACATTAAATTATAGGAACTTGGACCTTCTTGTGAATGTCTTCCCTCGTCACACTGCCACGATGCCATGCTGAGTGTAATATAAAATTGTCCAATGGTCAAAGTAAACATATTTCCTCTGTTTTACCTTTACCATGTTACTTGCATCTTTTTCTCAGTAATTGCGAAGAATACAACATATATAGTGCTACCTCGTGATACAACATGCTCGTCCTACGACATGCTCATGGTACGACGAAAATTTCGAGATGCGACCAAGCCAGGTGGCCATGACATGAGAGGCTGTTTATCATTGTAGCGCGCTGTCTTTTTTTGCCGCATCTCTTTCGTGTATAACAGATATCTACGAGCACCTAACGATTTATTCAGACGAGTTTCGACCAGGAAACGCACAACGCGCATGCGCGGGCAAAAAGAGGGCTTTCTGGGTAATGAAGTATACTTGTGCACACAACACCGATTGCCAATGGCACCCTTTCTCAGAATAAAACTTCATTACCCACAATCAATACGTACGTGGGTAGGAGGTCGCAATTCCTGTTTCCCCCTCTTAGCATGTTAGCTCCTGTTGGCGGAGCAATCGCTAATTCAAGACTACTTCTCGTTGGCAAGTGGTCGTGTGTTATCCTATTGTTAGGACATCTGTGTGCATCATTTTCGGAATATTTTGAAGGGAATACAACAGCAAACAGCCCATCGATAGCGAACGTGAGGCTGGAGGCGTGGCAAACAACTAACCCGGCCAGAACAAAGGTAAAAAAAAAAAAAGATTAAAACAAAATTAGAATTCAGTTTAGTGTAAAGTTACACTAAACGTATGTTTGTGTGTCTGTATTATATTAATCCAAGTTAATTTAAATGTGTTCGTTTACGGGTGCGTGTATGTCGCTGTCTCTACCCTCCGCGAAATGTGTTTAATTTTACTTCTATTAAACACGTTTTATTACTATTAAAACACTAGTTATGTTTTACTTTGTTAATAGATGGTGAATTAGAAGAAATAAAACATTTTTTCCAATCCAATATCCTTTTTTTGGTGTTTTTTTCAGAGGGTTGGAATGAATTAATTTGTTTTTAGTTCATTTCAATGGGAAATGTTCGCTCGAGTTACGAAAAGCTCGACATACGATTTCAGTCCCGAAACGGATTAAGATCGTATGTCGAGGTACCACTGTCCTCAGTTTGGTCGCTCATTGGGCATGCAGTTCTGTCATAAACTACAATAATCAGGGGTGTCAAACCGGTCCTCAAAGGGCCGCAGTAGGTGCAGGTTTTCATTCCAACTCAACAAGAGGATACCTTTTGCAAGTGTAATCAGTTGATTAAAGTCAGGTGCTACTTATTTTAGAAGGCACCTGATTGGTTAAAATGTCGGCACTGGATCGGTTGGAACAAAGACCAGGACCCACTGCGGCCCTCGGTGGAATCGGTTTGACACGTGAACTACATTATAGGGATGGGTGATTTTGCCTCCCTCAGAAAGATCACGATATTTTTTTGTGGTTTGATCATGATTCTTTTAACTATTAAAGAAAAACTTGAATTCTAAGTTTTTCACGAGTTTTTTTTTTACATTGTTGCATCTAACATTGCATAAAAAGCAAGTGACACTAAAATTATTTAATGAATTTAATGCACAATATGTGCAATTTTTGGGTGGAGTGTGTGGTTAGCGCGTTGGCCTCACAGCTCTCGGGTCCTGGGTTCAAATCCAGGTTGGTCCACCTGTGTGGAGTTTGCATGTTCTGCGTGGGTTTCCTCCGGGTACTCCAGTTCCCTCCCAAATTCCAAAAACATGCATGTTAGGCTGATTGGAAACTCTTAATTGCCGCCTAGGTATAATAATAATAATAATAATAATAATAATAATCGGACATAGGCCCTGTCGTCATTATCACAACACAAAAGCCTACTTGTCATTGCATGGTTGTCCATCTTCTTGTGCCCAGCTGGCCACCAATTTAGGGTGTCCCCCGCCTCTGGCCCGGAGTCAGCTGGGATAGGCTCCAGCACCCTAATGAGGATAAAGCGGTTTAAAAATGAGATGAGATGAGTATGTGCAATTTCTTTGTGTCTACAACTTTGGAGTAGGCCTTAGCTGCAGTGTAATAAGCTGTTGGAAAACTACCGTAATTACTCGAATATAACGCGCACTCGAAAATAACACGCAGGTATAACTTTGGGCCAAAAAAATCTGGAAAAACGCAGTACTCGAATATAGTGCGCACCTAAAATTTCCCGCTGACGAAAATCAGAAATCTTACCTTTTTTTCTTCGTTTCACGATTGTTTTGTTCAAACAAATTTATTCATTAGAATCCTTCAAATGAAAAGTTCCTCTCTCTCTTTGTCTGTCCTCTCATACATCTCTTCGTTGAGAATCCTATCAACGTCCACGCTTCCTTCATCCACTTCCTCTTCCTCCCACAACACATCATCCGATTGGCTTTACGAGATGACGTAAAATCCGTGCGTCAAAGTGAGTTTGACAATGCTTTTTTCGATCGAAAATTTGTAATTTATTTTAGTTATTGATTATAACACTGAACTGAGAGAGGGTGAACTGAGACGGGTACGAGGCTAGAGGGGGGCAGTGGTGGTCTCGGCTTCACGAGATGACGTAAAATCCGTGCGTCGGCTCTACGAGATGACGTAAAATCCGTGCGTCAAAATGAGTTTGACAATGCTTTTTTCGATCGAAAATTTGTAATTTATTTTATTCAATTCAATTTCAATTCAATTTATTTGGCAAGAAAAAGCACCAGGCTAAGGGCCATGTAACAAGACACCAAAAAAAAAAAAAAATAGTTTTTGATTATAACACGCACCCCCAACTATTGGAATTAATTATTTTGCAAAAACCTGCGTGTTATATTCGAGTAATTACGGTATGTACATAGGACTCTAAGTGACTGAAAAAAAAGTATTGCCAAACTTTCCATTTTGCATTTGTGCATTTGAAATTTGCATTACATGATACTTGTACAGTATTTTAAATGCACAAAACAAACATGCATAATTTATTCGTATTGTGTACAGTAAAATCTGAAGTTATTTGAGATGACTTTCCTTAGAAAGTGAAATGAAGTGAAACTACCGTTTGTCTAATGTTCTGAAACTTGTATTTGCACATTCCATTTATTTATAGTGTAAATGTCCAATATCGTGCAATTTGTTCCTCTCAATGGTTGAAATGTGTGAGCCTGAGTTAATGGTTAAACAATTAGTGGAATGTTCTTTTTGTATCTTCATGCCTTCTAAAAGAGATTTAATTAGCCGCCATTGATGGCAATACATGCCCAATGGGAGTGGTTGTCATCCGATGATCATTGTATAGATTACATTTTTCCTAATAAAAAGGGTGTGACTAATGTTTGACAGCGAGTTGGCTCACCTTCCTTAAATGAGTGGAGTTGCTATTCCTGTCACCAATATGAGATGAGATTTTCTTGATTGGTTCTACAGTGGCATTTGATCTCAAGATTAGTGTAACAGGAACTAAAAAGCTATTTTATGGTTTAGTAGCACACAATATATTGTTTTGAGTTATGGTTAAAATGTGAGCTAATTTTCTGTAGTAACGTAAATGTATTGAATATGTTTAGTTTTGGGCGGTAAAGTGAAATTGTGGTAGCATATTTTTCATGGTGAAGGACTGGTAAAAAAAATGAAGGCATCATTTTAAACAAGAGTGGTTGTCTATTTTTTTCCCTACTTTTAAACTGAAATTCTGTCTTCAAGTACCTATTTGTCTGTTTAATATAATAAACATTTATTGCTGTTTTATAATGCCTTATCTTTTAATGAGAGTTGATTGGTTCCTTTTTTATCAATTGGGTGTGTCTCAGTCAAAATGTTGCCCAATCAATTGTTCCTTTTTTTAACTTTTCGTGACCTCTTATTGGATGAAAGTTTCAGGTTGTATTCGACATGTAGGTATTAAAGAGACGACCTCATGTAAGTACAGTACCTCTTATTGGGTGAAAGTTTCAGGTTGTATTCCACGTGTAGGTATTCAAGAGACGACCTCATGTAAGTACAGTACCTATAATATTCGTATTTAGTTCAATTTTCTGTCTTCAAACTAATGTATCCCTCTGCGTTTTGTATACTAGGAAGATGATCTAATTTATGTGGCGACCACTTGTTCGCAACCACAAGTGTTCTAGGCTCTTATACTTTGTCAACACACCAGGAAATGCTCTAAAACTGGGGTGTCAAACTGGTCCGCAAAGGGCCGCAGTGGGTGCAGGTTTTCATTCCAACTCAACAAGAGGATACCTTTTGCAAGTGTAATCAGTTAATTAAAGTCAGGTGCTACTTATTTTAGAAGACACCTGATTGGTTAAAATGTCGGCACTGGATCTGTGGCACAAAGACCAGGACCCACTGCGGCCCTCGGCGGAATCGGCTTGACCCATGTGCTCTAAAATCTAGGTTCTTTGCATGCTAAGGGTCGTACAAGAGGAAATAAAAACATTTCCGCTGTTTCACATTGTATTTTCTCTAAGACATTTTTGCACTGAGTTTATTTAATCAAATATCTTACCATTTTTTAACACGAATGAATCATTTACTTTCCAGCAATAGGATGAAGTAGATTATATTTGACGGAAGAAAACGTCCAGTCAATTTGCATTGGAAAAAGTTGACAAAGACCAAAATATGATTGAATGACAGCCACCCTAGTCACAACAACATGAGTTTATATTTCTAAATACTAATTTATCATTAAGATTAAAACAATACCACGCAGATGCGAAATAAAACAATTTTAGATAAATCACGAACTAATAATACTGCATCCATATTGTGGAAAATTTTCATTTCATTTTCTGAACTGCTTTATCCTCACTAGGTTCGCGGGGGTGCTGGATCCTATCCCAGTTGACACCCTGAATTGTTAGCTACCCGATCGCAGAGCACAGGGAGACGGACAACCATTAACACACACCCATACCTAATGTCCAATCAGGCAGGCTACCTTGCATGTGTTTTGGAATGTGGGAGGAAACTAGAATACCCAAAGAAAACCCACGCAACCCGTGGAGAGCTGTGAGCCCGACGCGCTAACCACTCATCCGCCGGGCCGCTTCAATTGACATCTCAATTTTCAAATTAATTACATAAACTAGAGTTTACAGAAAAAAAGGTCAGATATGTATTCCGTATCTTAAAATTATATGTAAGAAGTTTTTGTATCAATGCAAAAATGTCTTTTGTTGACCAGCATTATTTCATTAAATCTTAGTTCGAATGTCTTGAAAGCGCTTTTGAATCAATGAACAGAGTTAAAGATTCTTTCTTTTGGCCAAAAAAAGATTATTCTCACATTTCACCTGTCTCTTCTGTATTAAAGTCCAAAGAAAAACATGGCTCAAACCAGAGATGTTCCTTCGGTGGAAATGGGCGAGGACACCGTGGATGCCCTGAAACTATTTTCAAGGAGGTACACACAATACACATGAACGTTAGTGATCAAGATAAGGTTGAGGAACCTGCTTTGCAGCTTCAATCTAAAATCTTCCCTTTAACGTGACATGGCAGCTCATTGGCCCATTTTTGTGGCTTAGTCAAAACTAATCATTAGGTACAGCAGTATAGCTTATAGTACAGCAGCTGATTTTCCATGGGTGGCAGGCATAAAAGGTAAAACTGAGGAAATATGTTTACTTTGACCATTGGACAATTTTATATTACCTTTGTTTCATCTGTTCCGATAATGAAAAAAAATATCTCATGTTTTACATGTTCAAATAGATAAAAAATAAAAATAATGACATTAAATTATAGAAACTTGGACCTTCTTGTGAATGTCTTCCCTCGTCACACTGCCATGATGCCATGCTGAGTGTAATATAAAATTGTCCAATGGTCAAAGTAAACATATTTCCTCACTTTTACCTTTTATGCCTGCCACCCATGGAAAAACAGCTGCTGTACTACAAGCCAAGCCTAATTATTAGTTTTGACTAAGCCACAAAAATGGGCCAATTAGCTGTCAAGTCACGTTAAATGGAACATTTTAGATTGAAGCTGCCAAGCAGGTTTCTCAACCACGTCTTGATCGCTAACGTTCATGACTCTGTACGTTGAACCTTTTCAGGAAGAATCCATCACATGGCGATAAAACTGACTCATTACCAATCCACATAGAGAGAGCCAGCAACCCATTTCACTACAAGATGGACTACCCAAGTGTGGGAACCTGTGTGATTATCAACAATAAGAATTTCAAGAAGAGCACACGTAAATTCTCCAGTTCGACCTGTCTAGTGAAATAATGTGTATACGGCTGTTTAATTCAGTCAATCGCCACTTTGAGAAATGCTCTGTTAAATCGTGTTCCAACATGTTTTTAGAAGGCAATCCACTGAAATCCTTTTCTCAAACTATCAGTTCTGCCTGTTTTCTAACTTTCTCACATTTTAAATATAATAAAAAGCCTTAGTTTAGGCCAATTCCCAGCCATGGCTGGGCAGGAAGGGCATTTAGTGTTCAAATTGGGTCAAACTAATTTTTATGAGCGACTGTGATGATTCCTGATTGATCAAGAATGAAAGTGCAGAGTTACTCCCAGAAAACATGTAAAGCCTTGTGGCTGAGAAGCCCACTATGGTTGTGGGAAAATAATGTAAAGTTACCAAAAAGGTTGAAATTATGACTAGTAGTATATGTTATTTTAAGCCATTTATTAACATGACCTTAAAGTATAGTTTCTTACAAAAAGTTTCGGTCTTGAAATATGCATTAAAAAACAAACAAAAATATAATACAATGTATTAGTGCAATGATATAGCAAGGACAAGGTTGTTCATATATCGACTATATATACAATGTCGTTCAACCAATAAGGTTGAAATTATGACTAGTATATGTTATTTTAAACCATTTTTAACGTGACTTAAAGTATAGTTTCTTACAAAAAGTTAAAATATGCATTAAAAAAAAAACACAAATATAATGCAATGTATTAGTGCAACGATATAGCAAGGACAAGGTTGTTCACATATCGACTATATATACAACGTCGCCATTGTGCTTTTCATTGTATCACCAGGCATTGTTAAAATACTTTATTTTGAAACACTGATTTAGCCTGCTAGGCTTATCAAGCAGTTGTCTTTTCATTTAGAGATAATACAATTTTCAAATGCATGTTCGATTTGTGTCTCCACAGAAATGAAGACTCGAGATGGGACAGACGTCGATGCTAATCTTGCCATTAAGACTTTTTCTGAACTTGGTTATAAGTTAAAAGTGGCCAATGATCTGTCTGTGGAGGAAATGATGGTTTTTTTGCGTGATGGTAATTGATTTTTATAGTTTTATTTTTTTATTTCATATTATTCATTATTTTCTGAATAGCTTATTCTCACAAGGGCCACAGGGGGTGCTGGGACAGCCTGAATTGGTGGCCAGCCAATCGCAGTAATTAGATATTAGTTAAATTTTATTAAGGGTTCACCATACTACTTTAGCATTAAATCTGCTCTTTTAAATAACTTGAACAAGATTGGTTAAATTCACTTTTCTTCATTTTCTCTGCAGTATCCCAAGAGGATCACAGCAAAAGTGCATCATTTGTGTGTGTGTTGCTAAGTCATGGTGATGAGGGCGTGATTTATGGAACTGATGGATTTGAAACACTTGAAAACATGTCAAAATATTTTAAAGGACATTACTGCAGTGGTCTTGTGGGAAAACCAAAGCTGTTCTTCATACAGGTTAGTTAACAGTCTGGGTTCTTTCCTGTTTGTTTGTCTCTAACTTGCTTCCTGTTTTTTTCCAAACCAGAGCAGATTGTTGAGTTTTTATTGTGTTTAAATGAAATGACAAGAATGTTTTTTCAATGCTTTTTAAATTATTTGATGAATGATGTTTTAAAAAATATGAATATAAAATTGAACTAGAATTAGAACGTCACATAAGTGCAATCCTAAAACTATGCATTAGCACAAATTTCATACTTATGAAAAGTATATTTTTTTCATATTATTATTCATATATATTTTGTTTTCTTACTTACCACTGACAGCCTGTTGTGTTTTTCCTTTTTTTACGCTAAAGTTATCTGAAAAATTTAGTTGATGTTATCTTAACCGATGCCTAATTAGCCTGTTGTTCTCCATTTTGCTATTGTTACTTTCACAAATGTTTGTTCTTGGTTTCTGATAAAATAAGGAATGAACCTACCAAAAATGTGACTTATACCCCAGTGCGACTTAAATATATAATTTTTCCTCTTCAATGTGCGTTGTTTGGCTGGTGCGACTTATTGTCCGAAAAATTTGCCAATAAGTTTTACCTACAAGTCATATGAAATAGTTCTTAGTCTTCTAGAAGAAGGGCGCACCCTGGGATTGCTACTGTTAAAAAGCACCAACGTAAATGTCTGTTTCAGGCATGCCGTGGCGCACAATTGGATGATGGGATCGAAGCCGACAGCATAGTGGCAAAAACATCAGATAAGTTACCCTTGGAGGCTGACTTCTTGTATGCCTATTCTACAGCTCCAGGTAATCTGATTTTTGGAACAAAGGCTGGATAGCCTCTGAAAACGTTATGATACATTTCAGCATTTCCATTTCAAATGCCAAATTGCTCATAGTGTAAATGATCCAACAGGTTATTACTCGTGGAGGAACAGGCAAAATGGCTCTTGGTTCATCCAGGCGTTGTGCGAGATGTTGCAGCGTTTCAAAGGGGAGTTGGAACTAATGCAGATCATGACTCGGGTCAACCACAAAGTGGCAACACACTTTGAATCATACTCCACCGAGTCTGGGTTTACGGGCAAAAAACAGATTCCATACATATCCTCAATGTTAACCAAAGAGTTGTACTTTCCGAAATAAACTGATGATGAATTTTAGTCTGAAACAATATAAAAGTAGCATGCGCGCTATACTCCAACACAACTAGATCTTTTACCATTTATCAGGTATTTCATTAAGTTTGATTTTTCTTTTCATGCAACTGCTCATATCAGAATATTGTTCAACAGTTTGGGGTTTAAAGGGATATAAAATAGTCATATGTGAATGCATGGTCATCGGTTTTTCGTTAATCTGGTTTGTACTTTTCACAACTCATTTAAAAGTTGCCCTGATTCAGCATTTAGGGATACGTCAAGGGTTTTTTCATTTTCAGGGGAAAAAGGCAAAAGAAGTGTTTTATATTCATTATGTTTTAGTTTTTAAAGACATTCATTTCCTTGATGTGCTTATGATGATGCAACATTTTAAAGGTAAAGTGTGGCACTGTCTACGAACACTGAAAATTCATTCAATCCTTTAATATGAGATTGACTAGTGTTGTAAAATGTTACAAATATGTTTCCTGACCTAGAAAAAAATCATAAAAAATTAAGGAGCTGAAATTAAACTGTATACAAACTTTTTGTGCATTGCTGTGGTGTGTCACACCAAATACATAGAGAAGGTATAGCAACACTGAGACTTCTACGTAAATGTAAAAAAAAACGTAGTAATCACTAAAAGAATGTGAGACTGGCCTAAATAATAAGAACATTGTCTTGTATGTTTGGTGGCTTATCATATCAATTTCTGCAACTTTCAGTTTTGGGAGATTCCAGTGGTGGGCTGTCAGGGCCTTCATGGCCTTCTCTGCTGGCCTAAGAAATATCTGAATCATATATTATATTTTGTCCATCAATACTTATTAAATAATTCCAAATCATCTGTTAGCTTCCTTTCATTGCTTTCCCCCTGGTTGCACTGCTTCCAGATGTGTGTTTTCATATTGAAGCATTTAACCAATCACATTTCAGCCATTATTTGTTGCCAGGGTCAGAAATCTGCCTCAAGGCCTTCACAATCAGTTCTGCAGGCTCTGCTGCATTAAACAAGCATCGATAAGACTGTTGCTTTAACCCAGTGGTCACCAAACTACGGCCCGTGGGCCGGATACGGCCCGTCAGCACATTTGGCCAGGCCCTCTGAACAATACCATAGACGCTATCGGATTTTTTTCCTATTTGGCCTCCAGAAAAAAAATCCTAGGCCCGGCCCTGTCAAAGAGAGAACGGAATAATGGCGAAAAAGTTAGGTAAGAGAAAAATTGATGAGACTGTGGCGGTATTCAAAGAATACAATCTTCGCCGACACTATGAATCCCGTCACAAAGACAAGTACGATAGCTTGCAAGGCCAAATACGAGCAGACAAACTCTCAAAGCTAACAAGTGGACTACTATTTCAGCAGAATACATTTGTACGCCAAGCTCAGCTGAACCAGGCATCCGTTCGAGCCAGCTTTCGGGTTGCTAAACTGATAGCAAGCAGCGGTAAGCCTTTCACTGACGGAGAGTTTGTTAAGAAATGTATGGATGCTGTCGCGGAGGAGGTGTGTCCCGAGAAGAAAGATGCATTTAATGCCGTAAGTCTGTCGGTGAGTACAATTACCAGACGCGTTGAAGAAATCAGGAGTAATGTATATGCCCAGCTGCAGCAGAAGACGAAAGAATTTGACTTTTTTTCATTAGCACTGGATGAAAGCACGGACGTGCAAGACAGCGTAACTGCTCATTTTTATTTTATATTCCATGGCTTTTTTTCTATGAAGAACCCAGAGAGAGTTATTTAGTTATTATTTATTTCATAAATAGTGTTATTTATTTCCTGTTTTTTTCTGTGAAGAACTCAGAGAGGGTTATTTAGTTATTATTTATTTCATTAATAGTGTTATTATTTGTTTCCTGACTTTTTTCTGTAAAGAACCTGGAAAGGGTTATTTGGTTGTGTGGCTTTCTGGAACACAAGAAATTTTTTAAGCTCCCCTACTATCGTCACACTTTTTCTGTTACAAACTGACACCGGCCCCCCATCAGAGAAGGGAAAAGTTATGTGGCCCTCACAGGAAAAAGTTTGGGGACCTTTACGACGTAAGGGTTCGGAAGAAAAGAGAAAGACATCAGGGAGGAACAGAATTAGATGTGGTGTTGGCCACCTTCCTAGATTTCTGTGAAGAGTACAGGTAGCTGTATTGTCTTTTCTGGAATTAAAAAAAAGCATGTTATCTCATAATACGCACAAAAAACTCTGTTTTGTTCTTTGACTAGTGTTGGATTTTCTTTCAGATTGCTTTATTCAAGGAGCTCAACGTTCTCAAAAGGAAAAATGCTAAGGTGACTAGGATAACATTTGATTGCCGTTTGCTGTTTTGGAACTAATCTGTGTAGGGAGATTTACATATTGCATAAATAACAAAAGTCGTTAACATTTTTAAACACAAGTGTTTTTTTTTCTAGTCCAATGAGATATGAAAATAATTGTATGCCAGTCATTGTGCCTGTCGTAAGTACTCACATTAGCTGAGTATACTGGACAACTTAAGTCCTCTGATTATCTTAAGGATTTTTTAATGCTCACCTTTTATTTGTAAATTAAATGGACTGTGTTTTTCGGGCTATGAATCGCAGATGTGTATAAATTGAACTAGCAAAAAAATTATAAGTCGCATTTTTGGGGGAATTTTATTTGATGAAATCCAAACCAAAGAACAGAAATGTCAACTTGAAAGGAATTAAAAAAATAATAATAAAAATAGAGGCAACAACAGGCTATATATATTTTTGTTGTTGTTGTTGCTGTTGCAATTTTTTTTTAAAAGTAATTACAATATTTTGGTAAGCCCTTCTCTGTTTTTATTTTTATTTTTTGTAAGTTACAGGTGCTTATATGGGTTCGCCGTAACGACCTTTCAGGGCATAAGACAAAAGTCCACCCACTAAAATTAAAATTAACACTGGCCTAAAGCGCCCTCTTGTGGTTAAGTAAGGAAATAACATGAGATGATATGTGTAAATAATTTCAAACAAGTTGCACGCCCGGCCACCCAAACTCATTCATTCATTTTCTGAAACGCTTTATCCTCACTAGGGTCGCGGGGGGTGCTGGAGCCTGTCCCAGCTCAGGCCAGGCAGCGCACGAGCAGACAGACAACCATTCACGTTCACACTCATACCTAAGGGCAATTTAGAGTATCCAATAAACTATATATAAAAAACAGTGATTTATAATCCGGAGAATACGGTAATTTATTAAATTGTTATAACCTTTTTTGTATGTGTCAGGTGTGCTCCAAGATCCGTACAAATACACACAAACTATTGGATGCCAAGAAGGAGCTAATTAAGTGAGGGGACCGTACTCATTTCCACATCTTTAATATACAAATAAACAACTACAAAGTTGTTGTTTTTTTCAAGGAAGTGGCGTTATATTATCAAGTAATGACGTTCATTTGTAGATATTCCAAGATACTTAACTTGTTAATGCTACCTATACAGTACACTATCTTGTATCCAGTTATATTTCTTCTGTTACCAGATACTAAGTTCATAAAGTTGGTTATATAACTTACATTGTTGACAAACTCTGTGTGCACTAACATAAATAAATAAAAATGTCCCAAAGGTATTATTTTCCTTTAATAACTAAACATGAATATGCACTACTGGGGTAAAATAAATGCTGGTCATGAGTAAGGGCCAATATGTCATGCAAGCCGTGAATTACACTTAAAAATTTATCAACTTAGTATCACTTTTTATCATCCAAAAGGGCAGAAAGACAGGTCGGTTTACTGCAAAAGGAGAAAACTGGCTTGGAAGTCAGAATACAAGATCTGCAAGTAAGCCAGACTTTCCTTCGAGACATTACAGAACTCAACAAGGCTTATTTGGACTACCGGAGTGCACATCCCGAAGAGGAAGAGACGGTGTGAACTCTCATTGTTTGGTTAAAAGACAAAATATATTTCCACGATGACACACATTGTTCTTCTTTCACTTTCAGTATGATGTGACCAGTTTACCAGCCTTGCTATTGGAGACCAAGCATGTTCAAGGAATAGGAAGCTAGTTGAAATCCATCAATAATATAAACTAGAAGGAAAATGGTGAGTAATATGTGTATACATTTGCAAAAAATATTCAAAGGCATATTTTTCATGGTGAAGGACTGGTAAAAAATTGAATGCATAATTTTAAACAAGAGTGGTTGTCTAGTTTTTTCTTCTAAACTGAAATTCTGTCTTCAAGTACCTATTTGTCTGTTTAATATAATAAACATTTATTGCTGGTTTATATAATGCCTTATCTTGTAACGAGAGTTGATTGGTTCCTTTTTGACCAATTGGGTATGTCTCAGTCAAAATGTTGCCCAATCAATTGTTCCTTTTTTTAACTTGTCGTGACATGCGCTGGCGTCTTATTGGATGAAAGTTTCAGGTTGTATTCGACGTGTAGGTATTCAAGAGACGCCTCATGTAAGTACAGTACCTATAATATTCGTGTTTAGTTCAATTTTTCCGTCTTCAAACGAATTTATCCCTCTGCGTTTTGTATACTAGGAAAATGTTATAATTTATGTGGCGACCACTTGTTCGAAAGCAAGTGTTCTAGGCTCTTATCCTTTGTCAACACCAGGAAATGCTCTAAAATCTACATCCTTTGCATGCTAAGGGTCGTACAAGAGGAAATACAAACATTTCCGCTGTTTCACATTGTATTTTCTCTAAGACATTTTTTGCACTGAGTTTATTTAATCAAATATCTTACCATTTTTTAACAGGAATGAATCATTTACTTTCCAGCAATAGGATGAAGTAGATTATATTTGACGGAAGAAAACGTCCAATAAATTTGCACTGGAAAAAGTTGACAAAGACCAAAATATGATTGAATGACAGCCACCCTAGTCACAACAACATGAGTTTATATTTCTAAATACTACTTTATCATTAAGATTAAAACTACCACGCAGATGCGAAATAAAACAATTTTAGATAAATCATGAACTAATAATACTGCATCCATATTGTGGAAGATTTTCATTACATTTCACTTTCTGAACTGCCCTATCCTCGCTAGGTTCGCAGGGGGTGCTGGAGCCTATCCCAGTTGACACCCTGAATTGGTAGCTACCCGATCGCAGAGCACTGGGAGACGGACAACCATTAACAGTCACACCAATACCTAGTGTCCAATCAGGCTACATTGCATGTTTTTTGGAATGTGGGAAGAAACTAGAGTACCTGAAGAAAACCCACGCAGCCCGGGGAGAACATGCAAACACCACACAGGTGGACCGACCTAGATTTGAACCCAGGACGCCAGAGCTGTGAGCCCGACTCGCTAACCACTCATCCGCCGGGCCGCCTCAGTTGACATCTCCATTTTAAAATTAATAACATAAACTAGAGTTTACAGAAAATAGGTCAGATTTGTATTCAGTATCTTAAAATTATATGTAAGACGTTTTTGTATCAATGCAAAAATGTCTTTGTTGACCAGTGTTATTTCATTACATCTTAGTTCAAATGTCTTGAAAGCGATTTTGAATCAATGAACCGAGTTAAAGATTCTTTCATTTGGCAAAAAAAAAAGATTATTCTCACATTTCACCTGCCTCTTCTGTATTAAAGTCCAAAGAAAAACATGGCTGAAACCACAGATGTTCCTACGGTGGAAATGGGCGAGGACACCTTGGATGCCCTGAAACTATTTTCAAGGAGGTACATACAATACAATTTTTTCACTGTTGCTCACTTTCATCTGTTCCGATAATGAAAAAAAAATCTAATAATGTTTTACATATTCAAATATATAAAGAAAAATAATGACATTAAATTACAATTAGGAAATTGGACCTTCTTGTGAATGTCTTCCCGCCTCACACTGCCACGATGCCATGCTGAGTGTAATATAAAATTGTCCAATGGTCAAAGTAAACATATTTCCGCTGTTTTACCTTTTATGCTACTCATGGGAAAACAGCTGCTGTACTATAATCCAAGTCTAATGATTAGTTTTGACTAAGCCACTATAATGGGCCAATGAGCTGCCAAATCACGTTAAAGGGAACATTTGAGATTGAAGCTGCAAAGCAGGTTCCTCAACCACGTCTTGATCGCTAACGTTCATAACTCTGCACGTGGAACCTTTTCAGGAAGAATCCATCAGATGGCGAGGAAACTGGCTCATTACCAATCAGCATAGAGACAGCCAGCAACCCATATCACTACAAGATGGACTACCCAAGTGTGGGAACCTGTGTGATTATCAACAATAAGAATTTCAAGAAGAGCACACGTAAATTCTCCAGTTCGACCTGTCTAGTGAAATAATGTGTATACGGCTGTTTAATTCAGTCAATCGCCACTTTGACAAATGCTCTGTTAAATCGTGTTCCAACATGTTTTTAGAAGGCAATCCACTGAAATCCTTTTCTCAAACTATCAGTTCTGCCTGTTTTCTAATTGTCTCACATTTTAAATATAGTGAAAAACCTCAGTTTAGGCCAATTCCCAGCCATGGCTGGGCAGGAAGGGCATTTAGTTTTCAAATTGAGTCAAACTAATTTTATAAGTGACTCGCTGTGATGATCCCCGATTGATCAAGGATGAAAGTCCAAAGTTACTCACAGAAAACACATAAAGCCTCGTGGACGAGAAGCCCACTATGGTTTTGGAAAAAAATGTTAAGTTACCAAAAAGGTTGAATTTATGACTAGTATTTTAAGCCATTTATTAACATGACCTAAAAGTATAGTTTCTTACAAAAATTTACGGTCTTGAAATATGCATTAAAAGAAAAACAAAAATATAATGCAATGTATTAGTGCAATGATATAGCAAGGACAAGGTTGTTCACATATCGACTATATATACAACGTTGCCATTGTGCTTTTCATTGTATCACCAGGCGTTGTTAAAATACTTGATTTTGAAACACTGATTTAGCCTGCTAGGCTTATCAAGCATTTGTCTTTTCATTTAGAGATAAAACAATTTTCAAATGCATTTTCAATTTGTGTCTCCACAGAAATGACCACTCGAAATGGGACAGACATCGATGCTGGTCTTGCCATTAAGACTTTTTCTGAACTTGGTTATAAGTTAAAAGTGGCCAATGATCTGCCTGTGGATAAAATGATGGATCTTTTGTGTGAAGGTAATTGATTTTTATAGTTTTATTTTTTTATTTCATATTATTCATTATTTTCTGAATAGCTTATCCTCACAAGGGCCGGGGGTGCTGGGACAGCCTGAATTGGTGGCCATCCAATCGCAGTAATTAGATATTACCATATTTTCATGACTATATGGCGCATCGCATTTTAAGCCGCAGTGTCAGTAACGAGTGCTATTTCTGTATTTGACACACACAAAGGACGCACCATTTTTATAGACGCAGCCAGGCATGGTAAAACATACACCAGCTTAAACATACATGCTACACCCACACGCTAAAAACACGTTTTTAAAAAGGCAACGGAAGCAAACCTGAGTTCGGTTGTACTTTATTTAGCCATTTTACAATGTACTCACGTCATCATCACCCACAAATCCATCAAAGTCCTCATTTTCTGTGTCCGAATTGAACAATGGTCCAAATGAGTCATCGAAAACGCTGAGTTTTATACGTTCGTCCAGGCGGCCACAATCCATTCGCAAATGGTAGCTAGCGTAACTAGCCCGACGCTGCCTGCCACCGTTTGTAAAGCTGTGTTGATGTCGATGTCCAGGCCACAATCCATTCGCAAATAGTAGCTAGCTAGTAGCTAGTGGCAGGAGTTCTTATGTAAATCCAGCCGGAATGACGCGAGCACCAAATTAGTGTGCTCGCCGTCATACTGGGTGTTTTGACAAAAGAACTATATATCCCAGCAGTCACTGCGCAGTACTTTTTCTATGGGGAAAATAGTAGAGTCAGGGGCTGCTTGCCGTAGTTGTGAGAGCTGTAGAGGATGGTGTACCCTATCGACTGATTTATTTTATTTTATTGTGATAATTTTAGTATTGGTCCATATATAAAGCGCACTAGATTATAAAGCGTCCTGTCTATTTTGGAGAAGATTTAAGACTTTTAAGTGCGCCTTATAGTCGTGAAAATACAGTAGTTCAAATGTATGAAGGATTCACCATAATAGTTTAGCATTAAATCTGCTCTTTTAAATAACTTGAACAAGATTGGTTAAATTCAGTTTTCTTCATTTTCTCTGCAGTATCCAAAGAGGATCACAGCAAAAGTGCATCATTTGTGTGTATTTTGCTAAGTCATGGTGATGAGGGCGTGATTTATGGAACTGATGGATTTGAAAAGCTTGAAAACATGTCAAGACCTTTTAAAGGAAATTACTGCAGGGGTCTTGTGGGAAAACCAAAGCTGTTCTTCATACAGGTTAGTTAACAGTCTGGGTTCTTTCCTGTTTGTTTGTGTCTAACTTGCTTCCTTTTTTTCCAAACCAGAGCAGATTGTTGAATTTTTATTGTGTTTAAATGAAATGACAAGAATGTTTTTTTCAATGCTTTTTAAATTATTTGATGAATAATGTTTTAAAAAATATGAATATAAAATTGAACTAGAATTAGAACGTCACATAAGTGCAATCCTAAAACTATGCATTAGCACAAATTTCACACTTATGAAAAGTATTTTTTTTTCTTGATCTTAAATTACTTTCTTTATGTGCTATTACATGACAACCAACCTGTTTCACTGCATTGTTATTATAGAAGCCCCTGTTATTTTAAATAGCTCCCTTGCATATTTGGGTCTGGTGTCCGTTATCTTACTCTTGACATCAGCTTCTAGATTTTCTATGGGGTTCAGGTCAGAGGAGTTTGACACTGCCTTATGCCCTTTAGCTAATGTGCTGAAAACTTAATTATTGAATACATATAAATTAAAATATTGAAAAAGTCAGTGGGCCACTTTGTACAGGAAAACATGGTTTAACGGGACAACAGCCCCTAAAAATTCACTCTTGAGGTTGTTTTCAGTGCTGCGTATTTTGCAAAGAAATTGCCAACCAAACCATTTGGAATTTGCAAGGACAAAAAATCAAAGTAGAGTGGTACTTCGAGATACGAGCTTAATGCGTTCCGGGACTGAGCTCGCCTGTCGATTTACTCGTAACTCAAATGAATATTTCCCATAGAAATGAACTAAAAACAAATTAATTTGTTCCAACCCTCTGAAAAAAACACCCAAAACAGGATATTGGATTGGATTTTTTTTATTTGTTCTAATTCACCATCTATTAACAAAGTAACAAATAACTAGTGGTTTAACAGTACTAAAATGTGTTTAATACTACAAAAATTAGACGGATTTCGCGGATGGGAGAGAGGGGGAGGGGCTTTTTGCACGGCAACGCGCTTGTAACAACAAACAAATTTAAATGAACTTGGATTACAATACAGACACACTCAAAAATTATTTTAATCTTACCTTACACTTAACTTAATTCTAATTGTGTTTTAAATTTTTATTTTCTGGGAAATAGTACTCCTCTCGTATTAGCAAACAAGCTCCGCCATTCGCACTGACTAACGGGAAAAAAAACACTGAAAAAAATGTAGGTCATACAAGGTCATCTTTAATCTCATTTGCCCAGTCCCACGCCCAGTGATGTTCTGAACCTGTTTCTTTGCAAGTGTTGATAGCAGATCGTGTCTACTTCCTGCTGGTGGCAGATAGGCAGTTTGTAGTGGGGAGGGGGTTGGATCCAGAGTCTCTGCTAACCTATAAGGAAATAAGGATAATGTAACGTGAAATTAAGTAATACAACGACTGTGCCCTCGTACTTCTATGATTTTTTTTCCATAACATTACTTTACTCTCCTAACATCATGCCAAAGTACTTTTTTTCTTAATGTGTTGCCAAAAGTCCGAGCTCGTAAAACCAAACAACTTCTGGTTCACGTAATGTAATGATAACGAAGAAAATAACGAGATTCTCGTAATGTGTTTTTAATCCTGTGATATTACAACATGATTTCTCACAACATTACGTCTTTAATCCCATAATATTGTGACTTGACCGTCGAAACATTACAACTCTTTTTTCATAATATTACAATGTATGCCTTCATTCTCGTATAATTGCGACTTCAACCTCCTATTATTGTAATTATTTTTTGTAGTCCTATTTTTCTTTCATTCACATTTGACATTTTATTGACTGAATGTCGCGGCCCCGGTGAACGAGTGGTCTCAACGCAGCATGAGGTTGGAGGAAATCCTTCAGTTCCTCACCTAACTTTACCAAGGACAATCTTCATATTCCTCAAGAAAGAGACGTATTCTCAAATGTATAGTTAATAATCAGCTACCCAGAACACCATATTTTTCCGACTATATGTCACACTTTATTAATGGTTTGGCTGGGCCTGCGACTCATATATATGTATTTTGTTTTCTTACTCACCACTGACAGCCTGTTGTGTTTTTCCCTTTTTTTACGCTAAAGTTATCTTAAAAATTTAGTTGATGTTATGTCAACCGATGCCTAATTAGCCCTTTGTTCTCCATTTTACTATTGTTACTTTCACAAAAGTTTGTTCTTGGTTTCTGATAAAATAAAGAATGAACCCACCAAAAATGTGACTTATACCCCAGTGCAACTTAAATATATAATTTTTTCCTCTTCAATGTGCGTTGTTTGGCTGGTGCGACTTATTGTCTGAAGAATTCGCCAATAAGTTTTACCTACGAGTCATATGAAATAGTTCTTAGTCTTCTAGAAGAAGGGCGCACCCTGGGATTGCTACTGTTAAAAAGCACCAACGTATATGTCTGTTTCAGGCATGCCGTGGCACACAATTGGATGATGGAATCGAAACCGACAGCGTAGTGGAACAAACATCAGATAAGTTACCTATGGAGGCTGACTTCTTGTATGCCTATTCTACAGCTCCAGGTAATCTGCATTTTTTTGGAACAAAGGATGGATAGCCTCTGAAAACGTTATGATACATTTCAGCATTTCCATTTCAAATGCCAAATTGCTCATAGTGTAAATGATCCAACAGGTTATTACTCGTGGAGGAACACGCAAAATGGCTCTTGGTTCATCCAGGCGTTGTGCGAGATGTTGAAGCATTTCAAAGGGGAGTTGGAACTAATGCAGATCCTGACTCGGGTCAACCACAAAGTGGCAACGCAATTTGAATCAGACTCCAACCTGCCTGGGTTTACGGGCAAAAAACAGATTCCATGCATATCCTCAATGTTAACCAAAGAGTTTTACTTTCCGAAATAAACTGATGATGAATTTTATTGTGAAACAATATAAAAGTAGCAAACGCCCTATACTTCAACACAACTAGATCTTTTACCATTCATCAGGTATTTCATTAAGTTTGATTTTTCTTTTCATGCAACTGCTCATATCAGAATATTGTTCAACAGTTTGGTGGTTTAAAGGGATATTAATAAGTCATATGTGAATGCATGCTCATCGTTTTTTTGTTAATCCGGTTTGTACTTTTCACAACTCATTTAAAAGAGCTTCTGTTAGGATGCCCTGATTCAGTATTTGGGGATATGTCAAGGGTTTTTATTTTCAGGGGGAAAAAGGCAAAAGAAGTGTTTAATATTCATTATGGTTTAGATTTTAAAGACATTCATTTCCTTGATATGCTTATGATGATGCGACGTTTTAAAGGGAAAGTATGGCACTGTCTACGAACACTGAAAATTCATTCAATCCTTTAATATGAAAAAATTAAGGAGCTGAAATTAAACTGTATTCTAATTGTTTGTGGCTAATGCTGACAGAGGCCAAACCCTTAAGGTAAGAAGGATCTTATTACATACTTCATTTGATATTGGTTTCTTATAAGTAAATTTGAGATGTGATTTTTTTCAATATTTGTATTTTTCTTTGGCAAGATTTAATTCTAAGTATAAATTTGTTAGTAAACAATGTCTTGTATTATTTTGTCTGCACGTGGACAAAAGACTGGCCACACCATTCAACGTGATGCCAACTCCTAAGTGCAAGAGTCAGTGGTGGGCCATCAGGGCCTTCAAGGCCTTCTCTGCTGGCCTAAGAAATATCTGAATCATATATTATATTTTGTCCATCAATACTTATTAAATAATTCCAAATTGTCTGTTAGCTTCCTTTCATCGCTTTTCCCCCTGGTTGCACAGCTTCCAGATGTGTGTTTTCATATTGAAGCATTTAACCAATCACATTTCATTCATTATTTGTTGCCAGGGTCAGAAATCTGCCTCAAGGCCTTCACAATCAGTTCTGCAGGCTCTGCTGCATTAAACAAGCGTCGATAAGACTGTTCCTTTAACCAATCAGAATTCGAGTTGGCAACAACACAATGCAGTTGTGGTCAAAAGTTTACATACACTTGTGAAGAACATAATGTCATGGCTCTCTTTAGTTTCCAGTTATTTCTACAACCCTGATTTTTCTCTGATAGAGTGATTGGAACAGATACTTCTTTGTCACAAAAAACATTCATGAAGTTTGGTTCTTTTATGACTTTATTATGAGTGAACAGAAAAAAGTGATCAAATCTGCTGGGTCAAAAATATACATACAGCAGGGCTAATATTTGGTAACATGTCCCTTGGCTTCAATTAGGCGCTTTTGGTAGCCATCCACAAGCTTCTGGTTGAATCTTTGACCACTCCTCTTGACAGAATTGGTGCAGTTCAGTTAAATTTGATGGCTTCCTGACATGGTTTCTTCAGCATTGTCCACAAGTTCTCAATGGGGTTTAAGTCAGGACCTTGGGAAGGCCATTCGAAACCCTTAATACTAGCCTGATTTAGCCATTCCATTACCACTTTTGATGTGTTTGGGGTCATTGTACTGTTGGAACACCCAACTGCGCCCGAGACCCAATCTTCGGGCTGATGACTTTAGGTTATCTTTAAGAATTTGAAGTTAATCCTCCTTTATTATCCCATTTACTCTCTGTAAAGCACCAGTTCCATTGGCAGCAAAACAGCCCCAAAGCATAATACTACCACCACCGTGCTTGATGGTAGGCATGGTGTACTTGGGGTTAAAGGGCTCACCTTTTCTCCTCCAAACATATTGCTGGGCATTGTGGCCTAACAGCTGGATTTTTGTTTCGTCTGACCACAGAACTTTCCTCCAGAAGGTCTTATCTTTGTCCATGTGATCAGCAACAAGCTTCAGTCGAGCCTTAAGATGCTGCTTTTGGAGCAAGGGCTTCCATCTTGCACGGCAGCCTCTCAGTCCATGGAGATGTAAAACACGCTTGACTGTGGACACTGTGTATGAAGGTACACAGTCGATTGGTCGCCAGTCTTTTGGTCGCCGATCTTTTGGTTGCCAGTCTTTTGGTCGCCGATCTTTTGGTCGCCAGTCTTTTGGTCGCCGATCTTTTGGTCGCCAGTCTTTTGGTCGCCTGGAAGGTTATTGTTAATTACCATTTAAATCGTTGCTCAAATTCCCTAAAAACAAACTGCGAATTACTATTTAGTCATACTTAATGCCCTATTAATTATTAGGCTAAAGAAAAGCTCCAAATTTCCCAGACTTTTATTGTTTTTTTTGTTGGAGAACTTGTTAAGACCCTGACTGACGTACCTTCCTAAGGGGACAACTGATGTACATACAAACTCTTATACACTCACACGTCGGCTCAATTAAACTGCTCAGGGCCATTGTTGGCTTTTATTGATGCGTAGACCGTGTTGTTTTACCTTGTTTTCTCGGTCTTTTGGTCGCCCGTTGTCGCGGTCCGGGCGACCAAAAGACCGGCGACCAATCGACCGCACACGGTGTAGCAAGCGGCCCAGCAGATAATAAGTGTGCACGTTTGCTACGTTGACTACTACTTATCTATTAATGTGACTACTCATTTATTTATTATTATTTATTTTTTGTTTATGTTTTTGTGTTGACTACTTATTTATTGATGACTTTTTTAAAATAATCATTGATTATTTAGTTTCAATTTGTTTATTTTTAATGTTTGTTTATTATAATTTATTTGTTTATTGTTGCTATTTGTGCACTACGTGGTAAAGCTTTAATTCAATTCGATTGAAGATATTAAATAAATAAAATGTTACCTTTTCATCGCAGTGACATTTTGCGCCCTGAAGGTGCATTCATTTTGACAGGTTCATGTAGTAGATTACTGAGTTTTTTAAATTGAAGTTTCTGAGTAATATGAGTATGCACTTCCTGAGAATTGGTGTAATGTTTTAAATTAGAATAACGTGACTAAATGGCGTTCGGTGCTTTCATTTGCTGCGAAATATGCACAGAAAGTAAGGTGGCTGCAGACTACAGTTGAGTAGAGGAAATGAAAATGAAATCGAACTCAAAGATCGTCAACGCGGGTAAGACGCTGCGTTTGGCGCACATTCAGATGTCGCAATTTTGCTAAAAACTCTTTCAAAAACTTGCCATACTTTAGATTTCAGCAGTACTTAAAAGTCCTACTTTTGCCAACAGGAGTCTTGTCTGAGTGTGCTTTTTATGTTATGTGATGGAAAAGCCCTTAGCGCTTTGCTTTGAAAACGACTTATAGAAAAATCGGAACGTAGTGAGTCATCAACTCTTTCACGGCTTGGGGGGCACGCATACTTCCGCGCTGCGGCTCGAAACAGACGAGAAACGAAATAGAAGGGGGATTTCCAATTTAAGGCCGTAAGACTCGATCCGACCTTGTTTTGCTTTCGCTCTGGACCAGAAACGGAGCCGAACAACGCTCTCACTTTCCTTTTTCGGATAAAGTCAGCAAACTCTTTTCGAAATACCCAAGCAAGCGGTGCTGCTATAAACCGCTCAAAGTAAAAAAGGTAAACACAATTTCCGCATTTTGTCGTTGCTGCCTTGCATTTACTGTCATTTTTTTTTAAGTGGAGACTTTGACGGATCGCGCTTGCCTGGTAAGCGAAAGTGCTAGCTCCTTTATGCCTCGCTGTTAACTACATGGAATGCCTTTTATTTTCACTTTTGTCTCTGCATGTGTTTTTTTTTTATTGTACTCAGTTTGGTCGTTCATTGGCTATGCAGTTCTGTCATAAACTACATTATAGGGATGGGTGATTTTGCCTCCCTCAGAAAGATCACGATATTTTGTTATGGTTCGATTGCGATTCTTTTAACTTTTAAAGAAAAACTTGCATTTTAAGTTTTTCATGAGTTTTTATTTTACATTGTTGCATCTAGAATTGCATAAAAGCCAAGTGACACTAAAATTATTTAATGAATTTAATGCACAATATGTGCAATTTTTGGGTGGAGTGAGTGGTTAGCGCGTTGGCCTCACAGCTCTGGGATCCTGGGTTCAAATCCAGGTTGGTCCACCTGTGTGGAGTTTGCATGTTCTGCGTGGGTTTCCTCCAGGTACTCCAGTTTCCTCCCAAATTCCCAAAACATGCATGTTAGGCTGATTGGAAACTCTTAATTGCCTCCTAGGTATGGGTGTGAGTTTGCATGGTTGTCCGTCTTCTTGTTCCCAGCTGGCCACCGATTCAGGGTGTCCCCCGCCTCTGGCCTGGAGTCAGCTGGGATAGGTTCCAGCACCCTAATGAGGATAAAGTGGTTTAAAAAATGAGATGAGATGAGTATGTGCAATTTTTAGTGTCTACAACTTTGGAGTTGGCCTTCGCTGCAGTGTAATAAGCTGTTGAAAAACTATGTACACAACTATGAACTGAAAAAAAGTCTTGCCAAACTTGCCAGTTTGCATTTGTGCATTTGAAATTTGCATTACATGATACTTGTACAGTATTTTAAATGCACAAAACAAACATGCATATTTTTTTAGTACATACTGTGTACAGTAAAAGCTGAAGTTATTTGAGATGACTTTCCTGAGAACGTGAAGTGAAGTGAAACTACCGTTTGTCTAATGTTCTGAAACTTGTATTTGCACATTGTGCATTTATTTGAAGTGTAAATGTCCCATATTGCGCAATTTGTTCCTCTCAATGGTTGAAATGTGTGAGTTAATGGTTAAACCATTAGTGGAATGTTCTTTTTGTATCTTCATGCCTTCTAAAAGACATTTAATTAGCCACCATTGATGGCAATACATACCCAATGGGAGTGGTTGTCAGCCGATGATCATCGTCTAGATTGCAAAATTGGCACATTTTTCCGAATAACAAGGGTGTGACTAATGTTTGACAGCGAGTTGTCTCAGCTCCCTTAAATGAGTGGAGGTGCTATTTCTGTCACCAATATGAGATGAGATTTTCTTGATTGGTTCTACAGTGGAATTTGATCTCAACATTAGTGTAACAGGAACTAAAAACCTATTTCATGGTTAAGTAACACACAATATATTGTTTTCAGGTATGGTTAAAATGTGATCTAATTTTCTGTAGTTACGTAAATGTATTCAATATGTTTGTGTTACAAGTTTAGTTTTGGGCGGTACAGTGAAATTGTGGTCCTCACAGTTCTGAGATCAAGCATTCAATCCTGAGCTCTGGCCTTTGTGGGTAGAGTTTGCATGACCTTCTGTCTGTGCGTGGGTTTTCCCTTGGTACTAGAGTGTCCTCCTACATCTAAAAAACATGCATGGTAGGCTGATTGACTGTTGAAAATACTAAGCCGTAGGTATGAGTGCGTAAGTTGTTTGTCTTGTTGAGCTCTGGAACCGCCTACCAGCGTTGTGAGCAATTTTCCCTCTAAGCTGCGCGCGTGCGCAATTGCGCACTACTCTCGTCTTCTCTGCGCACAGAAAATCATATGGAGCGCACAAAATAAAATCCCAATTTATTTTTTTTGCTGTGAGGCCAACGCGTGGACCACTCATCCACCGGGCCGCCCATTCATAGATATTAATCATTACATTTTATTATTACTAAATCATTTATGTGTAATAGACATGCACCTGCTTATGGCAGGTGTGATACTGGTGTGTGTGCCCATAGCGAGCAATGATGATGTTGCTCACACCGGTACTCAGTGTGCTCAGGGAGGTTGTCTTTCTGCCCAGACAAACAAAAAAAAAGAGGGAACATTGGTTGTGAGCATACTAGGCATGGAAGATGAATGTATCTTGTATGTATTTAATGGTTCATTTTGGTGATTGCCCTAAAAGGAAAGATAAAAGTACATAGTCTGCATAAAAGAGGCAATTGTATCGTATGGTCAGCAAAAAAGTGTAAAGCAATCATTTTTGAAATCATCATTTACATGATTGAAAATATGTCAGCCTAACTGCCTTTCCCTTTTCATCACTGGACTAGTCCATCCTGCATGTGCAGACTTGATTCACTAAATGGGAACAAAACAAACTTGGCGGCAAAACAAGTGGTAACTGCCTTATATTTATTTAGATTTGTTTTCTCTCCTAATAAAAAGGCAAACATGGACATGATCATATTTAACCTTACAAAAATGCAAGTTAGGTAAAAGGGAGACTAAAATACGTTGTCCATTGGTCTGAATACAATATGCTACCTCTTATCCAAAGTGTAGAAGAGCAACTTATAAAAAAGACTGAGCTCATCTTGTTTCTTTAAAAAACCCTCAATGTACATTTGAACACTTATTGCCAACCGCATTCTGCAAGAAGTTGTTCTAAATCTATCTTCATCTATGCATATTGCATGTGTTCAGATATCGCAATGCCTGTAGATAGAATGAGAATGCGGCCGTGGCTGGAAGAACAGATCAACTCTAGTCAGATACCAGGCCTCAAATGGGTTAACAAAGTAAGTACTTTCACTGACATAAATCCTCTATGACAATACGCCTAAAAAATGCTTGAAATGATGGATGAGCAATTGGTTCTTATGTGTCATAATTTGGTTAAATGTCCTGAAGGAAGCACAAATCATTATTGATGGTTTCAAAAAAAAATTCTAGGAAAAAAGAATATTTCAAATTCCTTGGATGCATGCTGCTCGGCATGGCTGGGACTTAAAGAAAGATGCTCCTCTCTTCATGAGATGGGCTATACACACTGGTAAACACATGATTTTTTTGTCCCCAAAAATATTTTTTTTATGTATTCTCAAACTAGGTACTCGGTCGTTTGGTCGCCCGGAAGGTTATTGATAATTACCATTTAAATCGTTGCTCAAATTCCCTAAATACAAACTGCAAATTATTATTTAGTCATACTTGATGCCCTATTAATTATTAGGCTAAAGAAAAGCTCCAAATTTCCCGTACTTTAATTGTGTTTTGTTGGAGAACTTGTTAAGACCCTGACTGACATAGCTTCTTAAATGGACAACGCATGTACATACAAACTCTTATACACTCACACGTCCGCGCAGTGAAACTGCCCAGGGCCATTGTTGGCTTTTATTGATGCGTAGACCGTGTTGTTTTACTTTGTTTTGTCACCTGTCTTTTGGTCGCCGGTCTTTTGGTCGCCCGTTGTTTGGGTCCGGGCGACCAAAAGGCCGGCGACCAAAAGGCCAGCGACCAAAAGGCCGGCGACCAAAAGACCGGCGACCAAACGACCGCACACGCTCAAACTATGTCTCATGAATGCTTAGGGAAGTACCAGCCAGGTAAAGAACCCCCAGATCCAAAGACCTGGAAGGCAAATTTCCGCTGTGCAATGAACAGCCTGCCTGACATTGAGGAGGTGAAGGATAAAAGCAACAAAAAAGGAACAAATGCATTCAGGGTCTACAAAATGCTGTCGTCGTCGGAGAGAGGTTTAAAGAAGGGTGAGTGTTCTTGGTAATACGCTAACAAAGAGCAGCACACCCGACTGGGCAACTCACACATCATAATTCATTATATAATAGTAATAATTATCTCTCTGACTTCTCTCATTTAGGAAAGAAGAGGACTGACAAAGAGAGTAGACCTATAGAAAATAAGGAGGTACAAACATGCAAACCACGGTGTTGTACAGATTGCCGTGATTCTTTAATTTTATTTTTTCTTTCTTTTTTATCTATTTTTTTAACAAGGAAGCTATATCTTACTAGCACTCTTAGCCAATTGCAAATCCACTTTGTTACATACAGAAAACAGACTCTAATTTAGCTAACCACAGATGGAAGCATAACTGAAAAAGTTTTCAAATCGTTTCCGTTGGATTTTATCCATTTGGGGATGTAGTACATGCCAATGTTGTTTTTGTGTAACAGAGGCCCCTGAAATACTAACACCCTTGTATTTACCTTTTCTCAGGTAGCATCTCCGTCTTTTGAAAGGACATCGCTTCTCATTCATGCTGTTCATTTTGAAAACCTCAAACAGGAATCTCAGGATGAAGAAGAGATGCCGCAAACAACCAATGGTAACATATTTAGGCTTCTTTAATTTTTTTTCTGTACAGACATATCATGTATTAAATTCATGCACTGTTTGAAATGTATGTAATTAATGTGAAATTTATTGAAGGCAAGGTTATATTGCATTTTTTTTTACCTGTCTTTCTGGTGAAACCGATGGAATTTGGCTCTATCTGTTTGTTTGTTTGTTTGTTTGTTTGTTTCTGCTCGAGATAACTCAAAAATGAATAAAGATTAAGATATGTTTTTTAATATTAAATGAAAGAGGTATTAGATCAGATCATTATACAGATAATGCAAGAATAGATTTAAAATCAATGCAACTGCTATAGCAGTTTTGTAAAAGAAAAACTTGTACTATACCCATTATGGACCAGGTTCTAAAGTTTATTTATTTTAATTTAATACTATAAAACTCACCTTCTATAGACAACAGTGGATGGATGGCTAATTAATTTAAAACGAGAAGCCTGGCTTTAAATGCTCATCTTTCGGTGCCTTTAACAGCGTTAGAAATCCATTCCATTTTGATAGGCAGGTTTGGCAGCAAATGATCAACATCAAAATGGACTGTTTGTTCTTTTCCAAAATGCCCATACACTAACGGAAAACCTGGCAATAACAGCAAAAACACTGACATCTTTCATATTCCCATGCAGCTATTTCTAGCGAAGAAGACCATGTGATTGCAACCGAGCTTCTACCGTTTGTCTGTCAGACAATCGAAGTGAAAACAGAGACCGAAGAGGAGACCGTCAGCACGCCCCATTTTTACCCTCTGCAAATATCTCCTATATCTTCGTACAGCGGTAAAACAACACTCAAATTCATCACATTCATTCATTCATTCATCCATTGATTTTCTGAACCGCTTATCCTCACAAGGGTTGCGGGGGGTGCTGGAGCCTTTCCCAGCTAATTTCGGGCACCAGGCGGGGGACACCCTGAATTGGTGGCCAGCCAATCACAGGGCACAAGTAGATGGACAATCATTCATGCTCACACTCATACCTAGGGGCAATTTAGAGGGCTCAACCAGCCTATCCTGCATGTTTTTGGGATGTGGGAGGAAACTGGAGTACCCAGAGAAAACCCAGACAAGCTAGGGGAAAACATGCAAACTCCACACAGGGAGAACCGACCTGGGATCGAACCCTCGACGCCAGAACTGTGAGGCCGACGTGCTAACCACTCGTCCGCCAGGCCGCATCAAGTACATCGCAATCTTTAAAATGTCTCTTCAATACAAACCAGTTTCACGTAAAAGGCATGTGGCAATATACCCAAACAAATAAAGTTGGGGAAACCCTGACATAATCCAAGTAGAAATAATATAATCAAACAAATTGTCCACATAATTTCCCCCTTAATTCAAGCTTGCTGCCAGCAGGTTCTGTGTGACATTTGTCTTATCTTATCCAAAGGTGGGAAGAGAGTGCTTATAGTGGTGTTAAATACCATAACTGCTAACAGCAGTTTAGTGTTCTCTTCTTGTAGTACTAAACCAAGTGTGAAATTAAAATACCATCTGGGGGCAATCAACTATGCAGTTTGTTGAAGATCAACATGCAATGTTATTTCTGAACTCAAATTTTGAATTTACTTTGTTTCATTGGCACCTCAGGCTGTGGTTGCAGTCTTTTAAGCCACGGGTGTCCAAACTGCGCCTGCTGCCCAGTGTTTACAATATAAAATATAATTGAATATGACTCACAAAAGAGTAAATGTAGCCTACATTCTCTTGGATTTCTCAGGTTTTATGTCAACAGTGTCTCTCCGTTATTCCCAATCAATGAAGGATACAGTGTAGAATTTCTGCAATTTGTTTTACATGAATACATTTATACATATTAAAAGAGCTATCTTGGTTGTGATGGTCTAGACATTCTTGACATTTTCTTTTTGTTCAGAAAAGTTCGTTTCAGTAGTGTAAATAAATAGATATATATACTACAGTTATCCCTCAAATATCGCGGTTAATGTAGACCAGACATAATTGAAAAAACGAGAAGTAGGATCACCCTTTTATTACTACATACCAAGTACAATTACATATAAATGCATTATTAAAACTGTTTTTTTTTTTACATGTTTTGATCCCATCTTTGACAAATGAAAAGTTGGCCCTCGCATCCTTTAATTTTTATGAAAGTGGCCCTTTAAAAAAAAATTGAACAGCCCTGGTCTAAGCAGTCATCCGGCCACAGCTGAATCTGTCATTCCCTCTTGATTTGTTGTCGTGTTTATATTTGATGTTGTTGATGTGACCGGTTTTCAATTAGTAATCTAATATGTGCACCCATCGTCCGTCACTGTCACTAAGACTCCCATTTTTCCCCCCTCTTTATAGGAAGCGACACAGACAGCGATACTGTCGACAACAACCAGGCGAGTCTCCTGTTCTACTGCTAATGTAAACACATGGTGCCCTTGTCCTGAAACTCATGCTATCAAACATTAACACTCTTAGGTTATATCTCACTGTACCTGCAGTAAATGAAACACGTAAGGAGTCATGTACGCACACATAAAATTGCACACAATTTCCTAAACAACTCAAACATTGTAAGATACTTTATATTGAATGATATGTTGAAATTGTAATGTACTAAAACAGACTTGAGCTGTCATCTCATCTGCAACTACTCCTTGGGCAAACAGTTTGTGTAGAATATAGTAATAATTAACTATCCTTCCATTTTCAATACACTTATCTTCATTAGGATCACACACATCTGCCTCAGTCGGCGCAAAACACCTTGAACTAGTTGCCAGCCCATCGCATGGGAAATTATTAACCAACTGTCCTCAAAGGTAGGAATAGTAGTAAAAAAATCCACACATGGTTTGAACTGATGCCTCATGTTATTGATAAGCTATAGTGTATGTTAACTCACTAAAATTCTAAATATATGATCAACTATCAATCATTATTTTATTAAAATAGATAAAATCAATAAAACACCCTGATTATGTCCCCAAATGACACTCTAAAGTTTATATTTAAATACATTTTTTTCGAGTATTTTGGTACTTAAACTGACAACGATAGACTTTTTTAAACTGCGATGCCTGTCTGTCAATGCTTGTTTCAGTGCCTTTCGATTTTGATTAGGCAAGGCTGGTAGCGAATGATTGCTGCTAGCCCTCCCAGGCAAAATTGACTAGCGCTGTCGATGGCCGTGACCGGATGTTTGGTCGCCGGACGTTTGGTCGCCGGACGTTTGTTCGCCCAGGTGAATATAATTTTGAGAGCCGGTTTCAACAGTAGATATTTAGATATTAAACTCTCTCTCTCTCATGAATATAATTTTGAGAGCTGGTTTCAACAGTAGATATTTAGATATTAAACTCTCTCTCTCTCTCATGAATATAATTTTGAGAGCTGGTTTCAACAGTAAACTCGCTGTCATGTTGTCAAGCGTCCGGCGACCAAACGTCCGGCGACCAAACGTCCGGCGACCAAATGTCCGGGCGACCAAACGTCCGGGCGACCAAACGTCCAGGCGACCAAACGTCCGGCGACCAAACGTCCGAGTACCGTCGATGGCAGCTGCTAAAGGGTTAAGGGTACTTTAATTCTGCGGGGACTTGGTTTACAACAGTGTTCCTTTCTTTACTGTGATTTTCAGGGAGTTAATCCAGCCTGGAGACGGGATCATGGCAAGTCAGTTCTTAAGGTGTCCCCGTCTTCCCTCCCTGGCATGGCGAGCTTCGTTAGAGGAAGCAAACCTTACTGCCGAATAACCACCATGCGAGACCCAGACCCTCACATCAGTTATCAGAGCGACAGCTGGACAAAACCTTATAACCAGAAGTCTCATGCAACTTCGATACCCAATCACACGCATGAGATGCGGGCCAGCGTTATTATGAAAACCTCAGATGTCACCTCCTCCTAACCTCACGACAACAAGATCCTGGATTCTTCTGTCAGACATTGACTTGGCCATATATTGGTGAGCATTTATTTCTGCATCTTCTTATCAAAGATGCTGTGTTGACTTGTCTTTTGGACCCTGCGAATGCACTGCCCACATTTACAGTAAGAACACAAGAGTTTTGGTCCATTTGTGGAACAAACAATGTAGCTGCTTGAAAGCTAAAGACTTTAATAGTTGCCTATAGTGAATAATTAAAAAAGAAAAAACTAGAGGCACACCCTGAGACCGCTGCCAGAAATTGCTTTTCGGACCTCTTTGACATCATTTTCCCAAGATTTGTTCACCTCTTCCATTTAATATTACAAAAATATCCAGCTAGTTTGATAAAAAAAATCCCTTTATTCGTTCTGTAGTTATCTCAAAGATACGGAACTGAATACAAAACCTTTGATTCTGTAGGTTTCACCTATTGATGAAAAAATTATAGTCATCTTTTACAGTAGCATTGGACACAGAGATTCAAAATCCATTTTTAGAAATGATACCGCCTAATGCTCCTTTGCTTTTAACATGTTAATGACAACAAAACAGCAAACACAAGATTCCTACTGCAAATATAAATAAAAAAAAACCTATGCTGAGGTTGGCAATCAGTTAATCAGGTGTGACTTAGTTTTATAACTGCTTGCGCGGCTACAGGTTGCATAAAACCAGTTTGACCAGCCTGTTTTCATTTCTGCAGTTCATACATGCCATAAGATATGTCGCAGTCAACTTTAGTTATACATTTGCTAAAATGTGTTTTGTGTCTAAATAAATAATTAAATGATATTAGGAGTCACACCCAATTGAAAGACCGTACAATTAATTCATCTTGATTAATTACATTTTTATTGCCTAAGAATGTGTCCCTAATGCTAAATTTTGTTGTTTTAAAAGGACTTTATTATGTAATGAATTTCATTTTTATTAAATCACAATAGAAAAATAATTACCTGTGCAAAAAAACTAAAACAATGCTATTTTAAGACACATGTACAATGACAACAAAGCTTTCATTTCAAATATAAGTGGAACATTTATTCTAACCAGTTCTGAAATCACACGCATTTTGCAAGTAACAGGCTTCCGTAGATACACTTATCCCACACAGTCTGTGATTAGCAGTACCTTGGCAAACATGAGTCCGGGTGGAGCAATGTGGAAATGGAATCTCTACCTGATATTTGTGTAAACGCCAACAAAAGAAATTATGCCAGACAATACACAGAAAAATGCTGATTCGTTTAAGATGTTTAGCAATTGGTTAAAAGGCAAAAAGCTGATGAGCACAAGTGCTGCACGCCCGAGCACCATGTTTTTTTAATTTTGTATTTTATCGTGTTCCGTCGCGCAGACTGTTTTGTCCAATGATTGAACAAAATTTGCACATGCGTGGGTTTGTTGTCAAATCCTAGAGCTTCTGGGGAAGGAAGTGCATCCCCCCCCAAAAAGCTGTATTTTGGTCTGGACCAGAGAAACCGAACTATGGACTTTCCTGGTGTGAGTACACCCTTAATTTCTTCCAACTCCAGTTCTGCCTCACCAGTGTTTTATCACCCTCTATATCGCATACATAACTGACTATCTCAGGGCAAGCTGATGAACTGACACTCTCTGACAGACGCACCTCTGGGTGTGGTTGTTGATAAATGTACATACATATCTTATGTCCGCTTGCAAGCTGCTTCAGCACTTTATATTCTGTGTGTATTCTTAATGTGTGCCTTAGAGACTGTATGGGGCCATCTGTGCTTTAGTCGTCAATGAAACTTGCAGGTGAAAGCAGATGACAGGATGATGCAGGAATAGAAATATTGTAACAAATCCTCAAATGGAGGATCCTCAGGGCTTCCAAGTGTTTAACTATGCACCTTAATCAGGGAAGGTTTTTTTTTTTACTAGACCGTGAAAATAACTTGATAATCTTAAAACAGTGATGGCTCCTTGAAGTTAGAATACAAAGTATTTTCGAGACATTCACCTGTCAAAATTGTTGTGGTTTCAATTTAATATGGAACAGATGAAAAAACATGCTCAGCTCAATTTTTGTCTGTTTTTCAAAATATGCACCAATTTCATCACGACTGTATTTTTAACAAAAGAAGAGCAAATAAATAAAAAGTGATGATTACAAAGAACTTATTATCTATAAATCTCAATTATGGTGAACTTTGGGTATGTTGTAAAACATAATTAAAGGTTTTTTTTAAATTTAATGATTAGAAAATCCTTTCTAACCTATATTTAATTGCAAATATTATATTTAATGTTCAAACAGCACAGCATCAGAGTGCCTCCCAATCTGAACCTTCCATTTGAAATGGAAAAAAAAATACACTAAAATCATTAGTAGAGAATATGAAATGAAAAAAAACGACAACAACATTGGAGTTTGTAGAATGTAATAATAAATCATTTTTCATATATGAACCCGCACTATTTATATGTGCTTTTAGCCACAGCAAAAAAACAAAACACGGTTTTGTAATCCACAGAAGCATTTGTGCCGTATGATAGCCAATCAACAAATAGGCAATTAGAAAGGTTCAGATACGTTAAACCCATCCCTTGGACCGATTTACACTGGAAGCACAAACAATAATTATCATGATTTGTGTATGGTTTACCTGAGTTTTCAGTAATTTTTCATTTTTTTTTCCTACAATGCTTTGCTTTACTATTTTATCCACATATCATTGAAAGGACCAAGGTAGACAAACTTTTTTTTAAATTATACCGTGGGCTCAAAGAGCTGATAGTGTGAACTCACTTGCCAAAATATTAGGTACAACTTTGCTAAATCAATGCAGTATAAAGCCCCACCCCTTTATGTTTTTGTTTGTCCCTTGTTGCATTGAAAGTATTGATTTATTTTAAGTATTTTTTGAGTGAGTCGTTTGCATTCATAAGGGCTGTGTTGTGCGATGTCTGTCATGCTTAATGTGAATTAGATTATACATTTGTTTTTAAGAGTATACAATGCAAACCTTGAGAAATAGTGCTCGTTACCACCCATAAGCCAATATGCACAACAATTAACTTGGGTTGTCTGCTGTAAAATAATTCAACTATATTGTAATGTACTCTATGAATACACATTGAAATCCAGTGCATTTATGTATTTGTCCTGCCATAAAGAACAATTTTTACTTGAGTGGAAGCGAGAACAAAAGGTCTGTGTGTGTGCCAAGTTTTTACACTGCCTTGGTGATAACGTAAATCGCCGCGTAAATTTGAATAAAACCTTTTGTGTTCTTACCAGCGCTCTTTTTTTTTTTTACAATGTCAAACTGTTGTGAATTGCTCTGAGTTTATCTGCACTCATAAAAAGGTCAGAGTCCAGTTTTATATGGCATCTAAGAGAAATAACTTGTTCCTTTGTGGCATTTAACTGGGGGGAAAATAAGAAGCTAGGATTGTTTTTCATTGATAGAAAAGATGTACAATTAGTGTGCCAAGGTTCACAAGTGTGTACACATATGGACTCAAACTGCTAACTGTGACAATTTCGGCACAGAAAGCAGTTTGGTGGGTTGCCAGAGGATTGTTACATAGAAAAAAATGCGGATGGTCCTGTTCCCCCCCCAGATTAACACGCATATCAGCCAGCATCAGTGTTACGAGAAATGTAACTGTACAGTTTCAACTTCCTTCCAGTCTTTCCAACAGTTAGTTTCAGTAACAACACGTACTCATAGTGAATGCACTAATCTCAAAATGGTCGAGAGATACACTGGTACAGAAGTGGCGAACATGTTGGCTGGCCAAAATGAATGTGGCTCTTTGTTTCTTATCATATTTTGTAAATACTGTGGCTCTTTGCCTCGTTTCATGTTTCTCTTATTTTTAATTCTCTCTTAAAACACACTCAAATTCATCAGCGCCCATTAACAACAAATCAATTATATTTAAAAAATTATTTGACAGATTGGATTTTTTTTATGCTGCTTCTGACATTAGGTGTGGCTCTTTGACTCCCACAGTTTAAATTTTTTGGCTCTGTGTCTAACTTTTTCACCACCCCTGCGCTAGTATAGTTAGATTACTAGTTTAGAATACTCCATTATGTTGGCTCCACTTCCAAATAACACAGAATTGAGAGTTTTGTCATGTTTTCGGAAACTAACAACAAATTAACAGCATAATGACGGAGACAGCATTGGTGTGAATTTTATGTAACAGAGCAAGACGTGACTCATTGTGGAGTTTTGCATTGTAATGTAAAATAGCAACTGATTTGTTGAAATTGAGTCAGGTTGAACTAACAGATGGGATCAGAAAAAAAGGGGATTTTACTTGAGGTGGCTTTTATGCGTCAACAATCCAGAAGTTACTACTTCTTAAATTGTGAGGATAAACACACTTTTTGTCAAATACACTTACCCTACTTCCAGAAAACTTGCAAGGTCTGGTGGATAAAGAAGCACACTGGTGGCCTATCATGTTTTTGGACGTCCACTGCCGTCAATGGCAACCTTGGAGTTCAATGAGTGCCCTGAAAAGAGACAAAACATTCACTAATAATATTAATAATAATGAAAATAATAATAATAATGAAAATAATAATAATGAAAATAATAATAATAATGAAAATAATAATAATAATGAAAATAATAATAATAATAAATAATAATCATAATAATAATTATAATAATAATAATTAATAATAATAACAATAATAATGGTAATGATCATAATAAATAAAATAATAATACTCAATGATTATAATAATTATCATAATTATAATAATTATGATAATTATAATTATAATAGTTATAATAATTATAATTATTATAATAATTATAATAATAATAATTATAATAATAATACTAATTATTATTATTATTATTATTATAACAACAACAATAACAACACCAATAATAAATAATAATTTGAGAAGTGGAAAAATACACAATACATATTTTATCATACGCACATACAGATACAAAAACGAGCTCATATGATGATTAAAAAGGGAAGTTTTAGTTTCTAATGACTATTAAAAACCAAACCGAAACTACCTGTAGTACTGAAACCACACACCAGACAGCAGTATAGGGTTAACATTTGCGTCCATGTTACTGAACTATGACTCACGCTGCCTCCGCAGATGGGGATGTGCAGTGCTGAAATTCCCATAACGGATGGATTTGTCATAAGAAAGGAATTGTATGCAGTGCAAGACATATTGCATGCAAGTAAAGTAAACTATGGAAGGTCTGGAAGTCTTTTTTTAAATCTGGGCAGGCCCCTTGCACTAATACATTTAGTATTTAGTAGCCTCACGCAGTGGTCAACTCGGGCCCACTTGAACCTTAATTGGGATATCAAGGTTATCACATTAAAGTACAAATGCCCTCCCATCATCATGCACTCTGCACCAGAACCATGCCTCATTACCTACAGCTCATTTCCAATTATGTTGCACTGCAGCGCAATGGCAGCAGATCATTCATGTACAAAGAACAACAAATGTGCAAATGTCATCGTTTGACCCAGGCGGAGAATCCCGAAGAGCTGTCTTGTGGCAGTGTGCTAATGAGGGAGCAGAAAGTGGCTAGTTACCACGTACAGTGACTCATCTAGAGTGTGAAAGACAGTATTGGCAAGACTCCTCACGGTTGGTTGGGGGAGGGGGGGGGGGGGTGTTGGGTCTCACTGAGGGGAGACTTATAAATGACATTAATGATGCGTTGGTGTGAAGTAGCTGTGAATCCCAGCAGTATCCCGCTCTTTTGTTACCATGGTTTCTGTGGCTGACATAGCAAAGTACTTGATAATGAAGTCAAGTTTGTATGTGTTGAAAGCTGGGGGTGTAGATGAAGGGGTTGATATACTATACAAGACATAATACACGGATATGTGTTTATGCTTTTTCTAAATCAGAGGGTGTGTGTTTGCATGTGTGCGTTTGTGTGTGGGGGTGTTTTTTTCCCCCTCTTATTATTGTGATGGTCAATGATCCTACCATCAGGGAACATAAAGCAGCTGGGGCTTCCCTTACTCATCCTCATCTGGCTGCAAAAACATTCCATATCTTATAATGTGGTCACTAATGTTATCCTGGCATGGCAGGCGGCACGGTGATCGAGTGGTTAGCACGGCCGCTTCAGAGTTCTAAGATTGAGGGTTCAATTCTTGGGGAATTGCGACAATCCTGTGTGGTGTTTTCATGTTGCTAAATGGTTGTTTGTCTCCTTGTGCCCTGCTATTGGCTGGCAAGCCATTCAGGGTGCCCCACCTCCTATACATTGTTGGCTGGGATAAGCTCCAGCACCCCTGATACTATGTGAATGACTGGATGTTGTCCTAGTTGTTGCTTTACTGTCCATTTGGATATGGATGAGGATGATGGACCAAACATAATTTAAAAAGCTCAGTGAAGCAAATAGCAATAAGAAAAGCACTGAATCCATGGTCATATTAATTAATGTCAGTTACCCTGGCAACCACCGGTGGGAAACTGAGATGAAGCGAATGATGAAAGGGGGGGGGGGGGGGGGGGAGCGTGAAGGAAACCAAGTTCAACATGGTGTTGGCCATTATTTTTTTAAAATACAGACACCACAAAAAATGTAATCCTTACTGCAGTGAATTTTTTTTGTTTTTGTAGGTTAAGTGGCGGCCCGGCGGGTGAGTGTTTAGCGCGTTGACCTCACAGTTCTGGGGTTGTGGGCTTCAATCCCAGGCAGGGTGCCCTGCGATTGACTGGCAAATAATTGAGGTTATTTGTTAGCTGTTAGCCATAGTTAGCTGGGATAGACTCCAGCTCCTCCCGCAACCCTTGTGAAGATAAGCAGTTCAGAAAATAAATGAAGAAATAAATAAATGAATGAAAAACTTTTGTCTGTGCACCCGAGTGATACACCATTTGTCTGGGGCTTGGAGTGTGCTGTAAGACCACCCACTAATATTTTCCAGTCTCAACTCGGCAACGAAAAGCTACATTACACATCAGGGTCACATTTATTACAATAAACAACCACCACTGAAACAATTAATGAGGGTTAAAATACAACTAAAATGAAAGGAGTACTCTGAGGGAGCAGCTTTCCGCTAGGCAGCCAAATCTAAAGCATCAGCATATTTGACTTCCTCCCCCAAAATATCACTTTTACATATCTTGCTAGTTTTATAACAATCACTTTACTTGATCTTGAGTCATCTTGAACACAAATGTAGACAAACACACAGATATGAAACCAATAACCCTCAATTTCCTTAGGTTTCACCCAACACTTAGTCCAGCTACAATTATTACTTTAAAACCTCCCCTTTACTCAACAACTTATTTACCTAATTTTTCTCTCACCTACCAAATTCTTTGCGACAAAATAACCCTGTCTTCCTTTAAATTCAGCCGCTCATCCTTACTCTTCATCTTAACCAAACAGCTTACAAAAGATGACTTACTGATAATCGTAAAGCCCTGGCTGTTAAAATAACACAATCATATCCCAAAATTGAAATTTCTCAGGTGTAGCGTTGCACAAATTCTTTAACAAGGCTCATATAATTCGCCCTTGCATTAATGTTTGTCAGCAATGGTTTAATGAGCAAAAGAGGCCTACTTTTCTCACAACTATCTCTCACATTAATGAAGTGTTGTTATTTGGTTTTATTGCTGGGAACTGTTGTCATCTAAATGAAACTAGAGATGCTTCCTGTCATAATTCGTTTATCACCTGCCATTAAATAAAAAAAAACTCTTAGGCTGCCATTGATAATAATAAATATTAAATCATGTGGCATCCAATAATCCTTCTGCCGTGAATTTAAATGCATTTCTCAGTAGTAGATGTCCAATCCATTTGAACTCAGAGGGTGACAGTGAATGTTCAATAGCAGCCAAGGGTTAATTGCGTCACAGACAGTATCCATTTTATAGTTAACACAAAAGTTCAATCGGCAGTATTTTTTCCACAGTTGACTCAAAAGTTCATTTATGGTCCAAGAAATCTAAGCCCTGATAATTGAGTATCTCCATTTGTTTCTCTTCTAGTAAATATACAGTAATTCATCGACATATGAGTGCCCCGACCGTGTGCGGTCGATTGGTCGCCGGTCTTTTGGTCACCGTCTTTTGGTCGCCGGTCTTTTGGTCGCAGTCTTTTGGTCGCCGTCTTTTGGTCGCAGTCTTTTGGTCGCCGTCTTTTGGTCGCAGTCTTTTGGTCGCAGTCTTTTGGTCGCCGGTCTTTTGGTCGCCGATCTTTTGGTCGCCCGGACCCAAACAACGGACGACCAAAAGACTGGTGACCAAAAGTCCGGCGACCAAAAGTCCGGCGACAAAACAAGGTAAAACAACACGGTCTACACATCAATAAAAGCCAACAATGGCCCTGAGCAGTTTCACTGAGCCGACGTGTGAGTGTATAAGAGTTTGTATGTACATGAGTTGTCCCCTTACGAAGGGACGTCAGTCAGGGTCTTAACAAGTTCTCCAACAAAACACAATAAAAGTACGGGAAAGTTGGAGCTTTTCTTTAGCCTAATAATTAATAGGGCATTAAGTATGACTAAATAATAATTCGCAGTTTGTATTTAGGGAATTTGAGCAACGATTTAAATGGTAATTATCAATAACCTTCCGGGTGACCAAAAGACCGGCGACCAAACGACCGAGTACCGCCCCGACATATGAGCAATTTGAGATACGAGACAAATTTTGAGCAAATATTTATCTTGAGATCCGAGACAAGTTTTGAGCAAATATTTATCTTGAGATACGAGACAAATTTTGAGCAAATATTTATCTTGAGCGTTGGAACGAATTAATCTGTTTTTAGTTCATTTCAATGGGAAACGTTCGTTTGAGTTACGAGAAAATCAACACACGAGCTCAGTCCCGGAACGCATTAAGCTCATATCTCGAGGTACCACTGTATAAGATTTTTAGTAACACTTTAGTAAAATGTGTCTGTTTTGCACTTGAAATGTGGCCAGACCTACGCTAAGTTACCGTTTTCATAAAATGCAGCAGAGGTGTCAATATTGCGTGGTGTAGTGGTTCACTTGCAAGCGTGGGATCGATTCCCACTCGGTGGCGGTGTGATTGTGAGTGCGAATGGTTGTCTGTCTCTATCTGTGCTCCACAACTGATTGGCGACCAGTCTAGGGTGTAGTCTGCTTTTTGCTCAAAGTCAGCTCGGGAAACCAGATCCTGACCAGGATTAGCGTTTTTGAAAGATGAAAAATGATTACCACATATAGTTAAAGCCATGGGCGGGCCTTAGGGAGGTGCTGGGGATGCAGCCGTATCCAAACATTGGCCTCCAGGGGCTGTGCTCGGGACAGGGGAGAGAATAAAACATGTAAGATGATGCATAAAGCTAGAATATAGTGTTTAAATATATCTGGTACACCCAACAGTATGGGCCCAACGCTGTCTGAAGGGGCCAATGAATGAAGATTCATTTGACACTGCGACAAAGCACCACCACTGCCACTACCCCTCCACTCGAACCAAGGGGCCCGTTGATATTCATCGCCCCTGGCCCGGTTCACATTTGTTCTGCCACTGGTCATGACATATATGTAGAATGTTTGCAATAAGTATGTGAGCTGCTGTTGTGAAAATTTTATTGCTAGGCAATGAGGCGACCCGCACAGTTGAGTTATAATGTGACAACATGCCTAGATTAGGATAAACAGACATATTAAACTTCCACCATGTGAGAGGGTTGAAATTTACTGCAATGCACTCCTTTGCCATGTCCACGTACTTTTTGTCCTTCAACTGCAGGGCGCGTTAATGGAACGGGATTTATTATTTCCCACTCCATGTTTATGAAGTGTGCAGTCACTGTGAGATAGCTTTTAGTGACACGGGAAGACCATACATCTGTATAGAAGCCAATAGGAATGTCTTTAGTCCCGTTAGCTTCTGTTCTATATAGGCTTCTTAAGAACAGTGGGGGTAAATTGTTAGTTCTTATTTTCTTTTGCCTGGCTTTAGTGCTCATGAGTTGTAGTGCAGGTTAAAATCCACAAGATGTTACAGAGTTAGGCACGCAAATGTCAAAATCAATCCAACCAAGACTGCATATCTGATCTTCGTGGACACGCACTTTGCACTTTGAATGAAGGTAAGTCATACAATTCTCGGGTTCGATTCCCACTTGTATGGGTTGAATCCCATGTGCAACAGGCGTAAAACTTGTGCCAAATGTATCATGTGGATCTGTTTATCCATGCCGACCACTTAGGGGAAAAGCCTAAATGTCATTTCTAGATGTGATCAACAGACTGCATTCGCCGCCAATCAAAGTAAAGGTTTTTTTAAAAGATGAAAAATGATGTGACCAGGCCATTGAAGCACAAGGTGTGTTTATTAGGAGAAAAGACCTCCATTTGCGGAAGTGGGGGAGGCACTTTCTATCCTTATCATTTACCTCCACTCCAAGTAAGTACTAAGAAGAGCTGATTCACAACATTTTGAAACCTTCAGGTACCAATATTGACAAAACCCATCACCTACGATTCCAACAGAGGGTGCCTATGACAAGTTTTCTTATCAACTGCACTTCTATTTAAATATTTGAGAATGGGACTCTTGGCCATTTTGTTATACATTATAAGCTTCGGTAGGACTTAAGTTGCTAACTGCGGACACTTGATGGCAGCAATCAAAAGCAGGCGTAAATGTGAGACAGACCGAGAGAGTGAGAATGAGCCATTGCTAGACATGCAGATGTAAAATTACTACAACCAGTTCAGGCTTTAGCAAAGCAGTTGTCATAGTCAACCAACTAAATACAGTGGTACCTCGAGATACGAGCTTAATTCGTTCCGGGACTGAGCTCGTATGTTGATTTACTCGTAACTCAAATGAACGTGTCCCATAAAAAATGAAATAAAAACAAACTAATTTGTTCCAAACCTCTGAAAAAACACCCAAAACATGATTTTGTATTGGAAAAACATTTTTATTTGTTCTAATTCGCCATCTATTAACAAAGTAACAAATAACTAGTGGTTTAATAGTACTAAAATGTGTTTAATAGTACTAAGAGAGAGGGAGGGGGGGACTTATTGCACAGCAACGCGCTCGTAACATAACAAACCAATTTAAATGAACTTGGATTACGATGCAGACACACTCAAAAATAAATTTAATCTAACCTTGCACTAAATTCTAATTTTGTTTTAAATTTTGATACCTTTCTTCTCCCGGGTTGGCTGTATTTGCCCCGCTTCCACCCTGACTTTCAGATGCAACCTATCGACAGTTGTTTGCCTTTGTATTCCCTTCAAAATATTCCCAAAATGATGCACACAAATGTCCTCACAATAGGATAACGCACAACCACTTGCCAACTTGCCCGGGAAGTAGTACTCCTCTCGTAACAGCGACGGGAAAAAACACTGGAAAAAATGCAACGCTCCGCCCAGTGCTCGTAGTGACATTACACGAGGGGATTGCGGGGAGAGAGACAGTGCCCATGATGTTCTTATAAGCAGCCTCTCGCGTCCACTGTCTGCTCATATATCAACATTTGTCTCGTATCTCAAGATAAATATTTGCCCGAAATTTTACTCGCATCTCAAATTGCTCGTATATCGGGGCACCTGTATGTCGAGGTACCACTGTATTAAAAAGAATATATGATGGGACAAAGGTATCAAAAAGTAGCTCAAGAGGTATGATTTGACAGACATGGCAAACATACTCAACGAGACTCTTTGCTGGCGGAAAAGCCGTCCAGCAGTGAGTACATCCATCTTATTCCACGAAAGTCCTTGTCATGTAACGACACTGATAACAAGGTATACTGCGATATAATAACTTGTTATTTTACCGTCGAAACACATTTTCTACTTTCTTTCTGTCTTGATACATTTTCTGGAAGGCAAGCACTATTGAGAAGTAAGAGTCGACACAAAAGGAAAAGAAAGTCAGTCACTGTATTTTGCACACATCAGAGTGAAGTGAGTCACAGCATCTAACACCACAATGACTTAGTCTTCCACTTTGTTGACACACAGACTCACTTACACACCTTAAAAATCCCAATATAAGAGCCATTGTTATTTAAAACTGTTTACTAAGGGTATTACTCTTTCATTATTAAAAAAAACGATCTGATGCATATCTCGATTCAACCGGTCCATTTCAATTACATCCTTTTCAACACTGCTTGGCCTTGTCAAGGTTGGAGGTTGCTGGAGCCTATCCCAGTTGACTTTGGGCGAAAGGCAGACTGCACTCTGAACTGGTCGCCAGACAGTCGTAGGGCACATACAAAGAGACACATACAACCATTCACACTCACAATTACATCACCACTTAGCAGGGATAGATCCCACGGTGCCTGCAACAAAGTCAGATCCGTGAAACACGACACCAACAGGTGACTGGGACGATTACAATTTTGTCAAATATAAAAAAAAATAACTTGCTGGAGCCTATCCCAGCTTACTAAGGGCACCAGGCGGGGAACACGCGTACGTATGTGCACACAATGAGAATACCCTTTATTGTCATTTCACAACAAGTTGTATAAGGAAATTGGAGGTTCTTCAGTTCAGGGAATATGCAATATAAATATAAAACATAAACACCCTACTAAGAGCTATATGGCCAATGTCAAAATATGAATTACAAAAAAATAAATTGAATAAAAACTGAGTGACAATGGTCTAAGTATACATAGGACAGAAGTATGAGTAAAAATGATTTATTGAGCATGACAGCATTCGTATTGGACCTGGTAGGCCGAGTTTGATGAATTCGTTTACAAACAGCCATTGTTTAAATCAGTCTGCAAAACAACTGCAGTAAAATCAATTTCTTGGCTCGGCCACTATCCATTGTGTTTATTTGGAAGCTTTAGCAAACTGCATTCTGAACTGCTTTTATAGGTTTGATAGCGTCATTTGCTTTAATTTTGGATGGTTGTGTTTCTCAAAGGGCGTCCAGTATATGTTCAAGTTTTGCTGACTGCGACACACATTTTGCCTTGTATGAGGTATAATTTGAGAACGTGAGCAAAGTGCTTTTGCAACTTGTGTTTATAAGAAAAAGAGGTTATGTTTTGTGAATTGTGTTTGTTGTGTTAAGAAATCAAGGCTATTAAATGTGTTTACAAATCTGCTCATTTGGTTTAATGAGTTGGATTTTGGCTTTTAGCAATTAGGAAAATCTAATTATTGTTTGTATTGGCAGTTGACAACTTGATTTTTTTTAAAAATAATTGATAATTTATTTCCTCAACATGGGCAAAATTAGAAAGGCTTAACAATTCCGTGACATGACAAATAAAATAACAAACACATTTTTGGAACAGAATAAATGTCTGAAAGTGACAATTAAAAATGAAACATCCAGCACTTATTTGAATGTCTACCCATTTTTATAGCTATTTTCCTCAGCGTAGAGGGTAATCTTCAGTCTATCCCAGTTAATTTAGCATAAAATAGTTATTTACACATAAAATATAGCTAACTCTAAATCACACCTAAGATTTAGAGTATTTTTTATTCAACCTAACAGTGCCAAACACACTGCTGCAGCATTCATTTATTTGTAATGAGAGGTTAAAATGGCTGTAAAACATGTCAATAAAGGAACTTGATGACTCCTTGGCTTTATCTACTTTGATGTTCTTTTTTTGGCCGTGTGTGAAGAGTGCGCACATTCTGACGGGCAAAGGTACTGCCCACCAGAGACATTAAAGACTTCAGATGTGAGTTATTGACTGTAATAATTATTTAATCTGAATGTGGATGAATAATAATAAAAGGCATATGATAGTCACAGTAAGGCCAACAGTGTTTACTGCTTGCTCAACAGGTTCTGCAGTATAATCGTGGACATCTGTTCCTTAATTCCTATGCTTGACACAAATATATTAAACCCACTAATTTGTTTATAAGCAGAGATGGTTTACTTAGCCTGAAATTGAACTGTGAAATATGGTACTTTGGATAAATATGAGTTGATTATTTCATTCATTCATTCAGTTTCTTAACCTCTTATCCTCACAAGGGTCACGGAGGTGGTGCTGGAGCCTGGAGTCTGAAAAGCTCCAGTATTTGTATTTAATCACTAAATGCTGCTAGGAAGTGGATTTTACCCCCATTTTAGTGCATTTTTTGCCGTTTCGACATTGACGTCCATCGCTGTCTTTTCCCGGGAAAATCACCCCCCTGGCCCGGTTGTAATGTCTGAAAAGCTCCAGTATTTGTATTTAATCATTAAATGCTGCTAGGAAGTGGATTTTACCCCATTTTTGTGCATTGATTTATTGATTATTTTTTATGTGTCGCAGCTGTAGCTGCAGTCGAGGTTTTATAGCCATAAAATAGTTTTTGAGGGTTGGATTGATTCGTTGAAGGCGCTACAAGGAAATGCACGGACCGCCACTGCTATATAGGCACCAGAATCAATGGCCAGCCAATAGAGGGCCCTTTTTAATAATTAAAAAAAAACTTAACTTCACAAAGACCTGGCGATGTGGTCATAATATTAACATTTGGAAAAGGTTTGTCAACCATGACCCAAAATGTGACATCCACATAGGTGGACACCAGTTCTTAATCATTATTATTAAATAAATAGATATTGTACATCCGGTACTCGAGAGCGGCCATGTCTGGTCTACATTATCGACGATATTTGAGGGATTACTGTACTATAGCTATATTATGAATCATTCTTATCTTAAATAGTGGACTGAGAGTGAAATACATTAAAAAATGACCATTGAAGCATTGACAGATCATGTTTCCCTGCCACGGATGGCGATAGATCACCAATTCAATTTGACCATGACAAGCCGTTTGGTCACCGGACTTTTGGTCGCCGGACTTTTGGTCGCCGGACGTTTGGTCGCGGACGTTTGGTCGCCAGCACCCAAACAACGGGCGACCAAACGTCCGGCGACCAAAAGTCCGGCGACCAAAAGTCCAGCGACCAAAAGTCCGGCGACCAAAAGTCCGGCGACAAAACAAGGTAGAACAACACAGTCTACGCATCAATCAAAGCCAACAATGGCCCTGAGCAGTTTCACTGAGCGGACGTGTGAGTGTATAAGAGTTTGTATGTACATGAGTTGTCCCCTTAGGAAGGGACGTCAGTCAGGGTCTTAACAAGTTCTCCAACAAAACACAATAAAAGTATGGGAAAATTTGAGCTTTTCTTTAGCCTAATAATTAAAAGGGCATTAAATATGACTAAATAATAATTTGCAGTTTGTATTTAGGGAATTTGAGCAACAATTTTAAATGGTAATTATCAATACCTTCGGGACGACCAAACGTCCGGCGACCAAAAGTCCGGCGACCAAACGGCAATTTGACTGGGGAGTTATCAGCATTTGAATGATCGGTGCCAGACACCGAGTGAAATTGGATTGGACATCTACCGCGATCTGTGGCTGTGAATGAATTAAATGACTGCCCTATAATAGGTTAAAGAATGTGATACGACTTTATTTTATTTTACAAAGCAGACTTGCATCTGAAAGTCAAATGACAAACAATGCTCCATTCACACTTGGGGGAGGCATTAAAGCAAGGTGCAGAACTGTGTTGAGTTACATAGCATTGGGGGATTAAACCTACAGAACAATCAGATAGCCGTTTCCTCTGTTGCTCATGACTAGCAAACAGGAAAGGGCTAAATCAGAGAAGAAAATGTGTGAGACAAACCAAAACATTGGATATTGCGACAGCCAATTTATTGCTCTGAGGCCCACGTATTTTCTTTTTGTTTTCTGCAACTTTGAAAGTCAACAAACACCTTTTATTGCATGATTTCATGTGTGGGCCTTTTTTTTAGATCCTTGACTTACTAAAAAAATGAAAATGGCATCACTTAAAATGAAGATTACTATGTATTCTTACATCTAGTAACCTTGTTTGACCAATAGTTTTCACAAAGAAACAATTATCTGACAACAAGTACATTAATACTGTCTGCAATTGATTTGTTTCCCCGTAAATGAGAAATCAATTCTTCTTTTTAATAACCAACCACTCACCTTCATCTTTGTGTATACCAAAAGGTCCTTATTTTGTTTTTACTCTCAGAGCTCCTATTGAGCTTTTGCCTTTCCTTGTTTTTTAATCATTCCAATGTTTATTATGGCCCACAAGAGGAGTGATATTTGGTAGAAACAAGCCAGCAGACACCCTGACTACAAATCTAGCCTTACACTTATCTCAACCTCAAATGGAAGACCGGGCGATAATTTAAAATAAAACCTGTTTTTCATTTTAAGGTTTTTTTTCCTCCACATTTTCTTGCACCTCAACGTTTTCAACGCGATGATAAGCATAAAAGAGTGAGTAAACTCTCAAGAAGTGTAATTTGAAAAACAAATATTTATTGTTTAATATATATTTTGCAGAGTGCTGAACAAAAGGAATTAAAAGCAAAACTTTCTTTACATCTCTTAGCCAATGGGAGGCCAACGGAGTGTTGGGAGATAGTCAATAGCTAAGCAACACTACTACGACAATTTCAAACTAAAATACCGAATGCAGGAAGAATATTTACTTTTTGGGGATGTTTAATTTTATTTGACGTTTCGTGACTTGGATTGTTTTTGTATCTTAGAACAAAAGGTGGGGCGGCCGGGCGGCTAAGTGGTCAGCGCATCGGCCTTACAGCTCTGGGGTCCTGGGTACTCGGACGTTTGGTCGCCGGACGTTTGGTCGCCGGACGTTTGGTCGCCAGACGTTTGGTCGCCCGGACATCTGGTCGCCCGGACGTTTGGTCGCCCGGACGTTTGGTCGCCCGGACGTTTGGTCGCCGGACGTTTGACAACATGACAGAGTTTACTGTTGAAACCAGCTCTGAAAATTATATTCATGAGCGAGAGTTTAAAATCTAAATATCTACTGTTGAAACCAGCTCTCAAAATTATATTCACCCGGGGTGACCAAACGTCCGGCGACCAAACGTCCAGCGACCAAACGTCCGGGCGACCAAACGCCCGGGCGACCAAACGTCCGGCGACCAAACGTCCGGCGACCAAACGTCCGGCGACCAAACGTCCGGTCACGGGGGTCCTGGTTTCAAATCCAGGTCAGTCCACCTGTGTGGAGTTTGCATGTTCTCCCTGGGCTTGCGTGGGTTTTCACTGGGTACTCTGGTTTCCTCCCACATTAGACATGCATGGTAGGCTGATTGGACACTCTAAATTGCCCCTAGGTATGAGTGTGAGCGTGAATGCTTGTCCGTGTCCTTGTGCCCTACGATTGCCTGGGCATCAATTCAGGGTCCCCCGACTCTGGCCGAGGTCAGCTGGGATGGGCTCCAGCACCCACGCGACACTATGAGGATAAAGCGGTTCAGAAAATGAGATGATGAGAACAAAAGGTTTTCCGTCGAGGCTTTTTATAACCTGAAAATTTCATTTGTAAAATAATTCGTAAGCAGAGGTACCACTGTATTTAAAATGAAGTGTACATTACTACTTCAAAACAAATGTGAAAAAGGCCAGACAAGTCTCATTTTGTTCTATTCTTTTACTGTTGAGTTACTATCCCGATAAAAGACATGACTCCCTATATCACCATGAATATAATCTTCATCCTTTGCCCTTATACAACAGAGTTCCACACATAAATAAACACTGCTCAAACCACGTTTGCTCAGGAGAACAAAAGTAATTGACGTGCATGTGTACTGATAACTCAACATAACAGATGAATGCTTCCAAAGACATTTGTTGACAGATAACTCTGTATCGCTTCGAGGATGCCTGGAATTTAGCGATACTTCTGTCTGTCGGCAGGGTCAAAATGGGAAATAACTTCTTCCTTGACAGTTTTTGCTATTCTGGATGCCCCTCCAGTTTGTGCTCAACTACCCCAAAAGGGCCGAGGGATATTTTTGTGTCATGTACACCCTCAAATTTATTTTCAAGCCTGGACAGGAGCGAGAGCACTCTTGCCATTTGGATTGTCGTTGCCAATGCTCACTTAGATAAAAAAACAAAATATAAAGAAAATGCATTCATTCATCTTCCATACTGCATATCCTCGAGCTTATCCCAGCTGACTTTGGGCAAAAGGCAGACTACACACTAGACTGGTTGCCAGTCAGCCAAAGGGCACATTGAGAGATAAACAACCACACACACTGACATTTATACCGCCAGGAGTGGGAATTGAGCCAGAGCCTGCCCACACTGAAGTCAGGCAAGTGAACCTCTACGCCATCAGGTGGCTAACATAAATGCAATGGTATTTTTTTTCCCCAATCAATGTTAAATATGCATTATTTTTTTATTCATTCATCGATTTTCCACACCGCAATTATTAGCTGTCAGCCTCTCACAGACAAATTGGATTGGACTTCTTGTGCTTTCAATGGCAGTCAATTTGTTAAACGAGCTCCCATTAAAGGGCTCTCACATTAGTCAAGACAAGAATATGAGATAAACACACTGTTGTAATGTCTAGAGAAACTTAAAAAAAGAAGAATAGAACAGTATGTCCGTTTTCTCCTAGGTATGAAAAAATAAGATATTTTAAAGTTATAAGGATCACGCTTCTGTGATTATAAAAGAACATGAGAAAGACTGAAGGAGTACATACAAATATGTTTTTGTTAGATGAGAATAATATTTTTCCAAAATGTTACTTGAACAAACAGCTGCTGGACAACTTTTAACGAAAATATGTATTACATCCTTAATTGACGGTATATTTAAAATCTATAAAACTACTGTAGTCTTGCTAAAAATACTAGCCTACTATTAATCTCTCAGCCAAAGTAAGGAATGTATCTTCTCATTTTGGAGAATGAAACATAAAAACTTCATCTTGGGTAAGAAGGCTTCACTTGAAATATAGCAAGTCACTTGATAACTGGTGCACAGATGGCACGTACCAAACACAATTGCATGTCCATTATCCAGCATGGGAGCACAGATTTCTTCACAGAGCCTCTTCTGCTGGTATTTCACTAGGGAAAGATAACATAAAATGTTTTTCCCTGGGTCATACTTGTATTAATCAACAATCGACTGCAGTTTTATCTCAGTACAATCACAAAGATGCTCTACCTGTTGCGTCACAGACAAGATTCGGCACATACATCTAGAAAGCTTCGAATGTGATGGAAAACATAATTTTCTGTGATGCCAGTCAAAAAGTTCAATTCAGACATTTATTCAAACTGATTAAACCCAAAGGAAAATACTATTTGGAAGGCAATTTCTTTCCATTTTTTTTCAAAGTAAAGATATTTAATTGTTTCCTATGGATTTATATTAATATTTTGATTCCCACCTGGTGGTTTAGTGGTTCACTAACCTGCCTTTGGTGTTAGCAAGCGTGAGATCAATTTCCGCTTGGTAATAGTGTGATTGTGAGTGCAAATGGTTGCCTTTCTTTATTCTAAAAAGGCACAGTCTTGAAATACAGTCGCAATAAACCAACAATGCATTTCAGTGCAAATAGAGAAAGCTCAGAAAGATTTGTCATTATATTGGCCACTTTGTATTTTTTTCTACTGTTTCTACTTTATATTTAGTCTGGCATAGGGCAAGAGACGCGTGACAGCTCGCCAGGCTTATAAATCTCATCTCATTTTCTAAACCGCCTTATCCTTATTAGGGTCGCGGGGCTGCTGGAGCCAATCCCAGCGGTCTCCGGGCCAGAGGCGGGCGACACCCTGAATCGGTGGCCAGCTGTTCGCAGGGCACAAGGAGACGGACAATCATGCACACTCACACCCATACCTAGGGGCAATTTAGAGTGTCCAATCAGTCTACCATGCATGTTTTTGGAATGTGGGAGGAAACCGGAGTACCCGGAAGAAACCCACGTAGGCCCGGGAAGAACATGCAAACTCCACACGGATGGACATGACCTGGATTTGAACCCAGGACTGCAGAGCTGTGGGGCCGATGCACTAACCACTCGCGTGGTTTACTGAGGCGTGATTTACGGGTGTGTGTGTGTGTGCCTGTGTATGTTAAGATTCTCTCGCTACGTTTGTCCAAACTGCAACATAGAGTTGAATTTTTTTATGGTGGCCAGAAACGGCTGTCGGATCCCAATAGATTGAATTTCTTCACCTTCTCTAAGTGTGAAAACTCAATCTTTTATTTGTTAAACAACCATTTTTCAAAAGAGATTTTTATTTTAACAATTGTCTTTTCGTTCTAAACAAGCAGGTGGGACCGGCGAAGCGAATGTGACAGGAGCTTTGGGACCATTGTGTGTGTTAACACATACATTTCAGAAGCACCATGTGCTTATAAAAATAACAAGCATTGGTAATAACTCATTAGCCTCGAGGCTACTTTGGCACAGCTGAATTATTTTTTTATAGCATGGATTGATTGATATAGGTTTTGTTTTTAAATGATTTTGTATTGAACTCCACGTGTGCACGCAGCCTTAAAGTCTGATAATCACCTTTTCAGGTACTTTACTGAATTGGATAGATTGAACTTGACTAACCCACCTGTAGTCCTTTTTTGGTAAAATAAAGAAATAAAAAATAAAGGGGAAAACAGTTTTAACTCAATTTTGGCTGGTGGCTAGGAAGCCAGAAGTCATTTAATGGAAGTGATTAGCGAAGGTAGGCTTTTTCATCCATTTAGTTTCATGAAGTGGCAGCTAGCATTCAAGTTGTTTTATTTTCCCCAAATAGAGTCATATGCCCTCTGCTGGAATGCTTACCCCAGAAAACGTCATTGGTTTCAGCTATGCAGAGGCAAACTGTAGTTATTTTTATTCAGAAATACAATAGTTTTGGATCTGTGTGACTCTTGATGATTTTGGAATACTCTGTGTACAAAAAATGGAATATTGGTACTTAAAATTGTAAAATCAGGAAAGACCATTCAGAGGTATTGTGAAGAGACCTTGTGTAGTCCCGTTTTTTGGTCAACTGGGTTTGAGAAGATGGATTGAATTGATCCTGTAACTACAGTGTCAATTTAAATGGCATGGTTCAAAGGTTCGCTTTCTTGGCCAAAACACCATAGCAGGAGTCTTTATCTCTAGGGTACTGATTGGAGTGGACATCTATATTTCTATCCTTTTGAAGCCCGGCAGAGTGGATTTTGCGTAATTACACGGCAATAATCTAGCGAATCCGGTTGCTTTGCAAAATTGTCTATGGCTTAAACAAACAAAACGTTGTCATATTATAGTCACGAATGCTAAAGGGTGAGATAATCTGACAGCCAGGGTTTAAAAAAGGCCGGATTTACTGAGCAGATACATAGTGCATATGCTGTCGTAGACAAAATGTTTTTTCATATCCGTTGCACTCCTAACAGCGCACGCACAGCATTTTTCTTCTCTTCTTGAGGCCAAGGCTGACTTGAAGTGTCACAATGCTTTGTTCCCTCCAAGTTCCTGCGCAAAGAGTTTTGGTAAGTAGATGACTTTTTTTAAACTCTTAGCCAAGGTCAAACTTGTGTTCCAGGTATGAAATTTGAGGTAGGTCATTTGTTTTGCTGTCAAGTGCACCTAAATTGATGTCATCAATAATAATTGAAGGTGACTAGGGTGAAATGGTAGCTAGAGAATAAAACAATGTTTTTAGTTACTAAAATCTAAGGCATGCACTGGGCAAATTAAACTGGGAGCTACCAAACTCACGCAAAAACTATCATTTAAGACAGAGATCAAATTCCAATTTAATGTTCAAAACAAAGAAAATCCCACCGTGGAAGCTGCTGTTTAATCCTGCATTTCTTTCTCTGAAAGTATGTTATAGGTCAGTGTCCTAAACTTTTGCATGCAAATGAATCCCATCAATGTCTCAACAAGAACATTTTTCGAAGGGTAGAGATGACAACAATAAGAGAGAAGGTAATAATCTCTTCCTAGTGGATGGTTCGGTTGGAAATGATCCTCTTTAAATGTGCATGATAGTGGTGGCTCATCCTTTTTCCTATTTTATGTTGCAGATAAAAACACCCACTGCAGAGCCAGCAGGATGAACCATCTGATCATGGTGCCATTTGTCTTGAATACAACATGTTATAGAGTTTGTTGCTCAAACCAATCAGGTGTGTTCAGTGGACCTTATTGGCATCACACATAGCATTGCATCATTTATTTTCTATGACAGGCATCATGATTATCATCTATGTTTGTGAAGACGCACGCAGACAAAGAAAAATCTGTGACGTTCATTTAAAAAAACAAAATGTTAAGCTTGATGGCCAATGTAGGATGTAAGCCGATCGTAATTGCAAATAGTCGCCAGAACACTGGGTGCACCGATTTTTCTGGCCAATCACCAACTTTGAAAAGCCTGACCAGCCAATCTTGATATTTATTTTTTTGAACAAAAGCTTGCCTCTTTCAAATTCCAGTCAGTTTTCTTTTATTGTAAAACAGCCATTATGTATTAAGTTAGTTTTTTCAGTATACTTCTTTGAAAAATTAAATATTTTTCTTTACCAGCTATTAAGTTTAAAAAAAATCTGTTATGAAATTTAAAATGCAATGGATTCTTGCCAAAATAAAAAGAAAATCACAAGGTTTAAGGAAATTGATAAAATAATTTTCTGGTGTGGAAATCTACTAAATTGTACCATGTCTGTAAGTTTCAGTCTTTTTTCATCTCTTTACTTTTAATGCTGGAATAGTCTGAATGTGAGCTTTCACTAAACATATCTGACAGAAATCACTCACAAAGGAAAGACAGAGTAATTAGGCCATAAAAAGTGTCCTCTTTCCCAGAATAAATGATCACAGACGAACCAATTGTTAACATGTTAGGTTTTGTAACAGCGTTAAAATTACCTAACAATTACATATTCTTATGTCAATGAGCATGAATCTGCGTGACCAAATGCTAGAGGGATAATGGGGCTAAGTAACTCCTGACATGATTTATTTAATTCATAAAATCAGCCCCAAACAATCAGTTAACCTTTAGCCAGAAGTAACACCCAATATGTACCACCTACGCTGAATACTATGCCGTTAGGGATTTTGAAAAAAGCCCAATACATGGCATTCATGTGGCAAAAACACTTGACTTGACCACCAAATACTGTCCCGCTTGGCACAATTGTTCCCCTGGCCTCAATCTTGAGCCCCCTTTTGAATCACAATTACATATATCTTCGGTTCAAACTTGCCGACAAGAAAAACAATATGGAGACCACCAAATAGAAAATAAATAATTCATTGCATTGCTAGACAAAAAGCCTCAGAAAAACTATTCTTCCACACTGGTCACACATATACTATTATTTTTTTTCCCTTCCCTGCTAAGCCTCATTATCGACTCTCAAAGCCACCCACTCTTGCCTATGTTGGAGTACTTGTTAGGAAAAGAGAGAAAGGTGATTTTACAACCAACTGAGAGGCTCCTGAAAATAATTCAACTCACCTCCTTTTGTTTCTCACAGTTATTTGATCAAACAGCAGCATATAATGGTATCCTAAATCAATACTGAGCTTTTTACCTGTTTTGCGGCTGAGAGCATGGATTCCGCTAAGGAGGCCTGTTAAGAGATGGAGAAGACATAAAAAGATTACGAGATGGAGGAAATGAGAATTGACTGGGTAAAAATAGCAATCATATTCTTCCATAGCCTAAACAAACCCAGCGTGAGCAGTTTCAATTTGTTCGGCTTTTGTCCAGCTACTTTCTCGAATATGGCAAATTGTCATATTGTAAAGACATTTGATAGTATAGAATATCCATTCATTCATTTTCAGTACCGCTATCCAGTTTCAGGTGGTGCTGGAGCTGGAGAAAACCCACACAAGCCTGGGTAGAACATGCAAACTCCGCACAGGAAAGTGCAAACCTGGGAGTGAACCCTTGATTTTAGAAATGTAAGACCGACGTGCTAACCCAGGGTGGGCAAACTTTTTGATCCGCGGGCCACAATGGGTTCTAACATTTGGCAAAGGGGCCGGACCCGGAGCTGATGGATGGATCTGTTTGGTAACCCCACCTCATTGAATACACATCTTGACATATGCCATACGTGTGCTTTAATTTCATATGAAAATGAAGAAAAGCATTACAACAAAAGATCTGACTTTGGAATGAGTCTTAAAACACTGAAAATCAAAGGAATAAAATGTGCCTTTTTAAAAATGATCAACCATTTCTATTTTAAAGCACGGACAGTTCTGTTATCCCTCAGGATATCACCATCACTCTCCTCCTGGCTGTCTGTTTTTCCCAAAAACAATAGGAGCTGGAGATGTATTTGTCCTGCTTCTATTCAATTTGTGTCCCCGGTGGCAAAAGACAACAACGACGAGTGCAAGGATGAAACAGTGGCACAAAGTCACTCTATGGAGTGGAATTATATTTGATCAGCGCACACTATTTATTTGGAGAACGTGCGCATCACGGAGACACTTTAAATTTTAATGGAAAAAGTGTTGTTGGTCTCTTATTTTAGCCAGTGCATCAAAGTCGGGATTTAGTATTGTTGTGCCGATTCACAGAATGGCACTGAGGTGTTGTACATATATTCACCAATTTCGTTATACGCAGCTGTGTATGATGACAATAAAGGCTTTTGATGATTTGATGATGATGATAAAGCCTATGTCTGACCACTGAACAGTCTGTTAACTTGGATCTGTGGCTGACTTTGTTGATGTTCATGATGCTGAAGGTCTGTTCACACATAGGTCGAGCTAAACAACATAGCATCTTCTGCGCTGTCCGCCGGAGCCTTGGAAACGCGGCTTCATTGATTGAAGCATAGAAGTCATTTAGTTTCAGAGAGTTCAACTTCTATTTTAAGACAGGGTCAGACTGAAGGCCGATCAGTTCGAGCTGCAACTCCACTGGAGCAGTTTTGGGGTCTTGTGATAGAGGACAGGCCAGCAACTGAAGTGACTTGTCAATTTTGTCGAAATCCGAGCTTCCCATTTTCGATGACAGCAGACACGCGGTCAAACAATTCGTCTCCCCGTGTTTGTCCTTTCAGAGACTCCATTGACAAAAACTCCTCCGTTATTTCAAAAGTGTCATTGATACCTCGGATAAAAATGAGAAGCTGAGCAATAACTTACGAAACACCTGCTGTCTCCATCATACCATACATTCTTTTAAAAACTCGCCCTCAGACAGTGTTTTTCTGGCCTTTACTATTTTGAATGAAAGCATAAAACTGACCTTGGTACTTGACTGTTGAATGTTAAACTTTGTTGAGCCTTTAAATTAGCTGTCAACTTCAGAGCAGCAGCTTCCCTTTCTTTTGTTGGCAGCTTCCTAGTATAGTTAGCATGCTTTGTGGCAAAGTGCCGGCTAATATAATACTCTTTAAAAAACGCCAATTTCTTGGCATATTAGGCAAACAGCAGATGATCGGTATTCAGTGAAAAAATATTTCGTTGTCCACTACGCATTGAACACTAGACATTTTATGTCCACTTTCCTTTTCTTATGTCCACTCATCTTTAAAGAGGGGCATGGGTCAAGAAGGGTCAAAGGGTAAAGTACGTTTCACCTCAACAAAGCCAATGTATCTACAGTGTCATCTAGTGGAAAACCTTAGAATTGCTGGGGAAATAAAAATTAACAAGGTTAATTCATTTAATATTATCAAATTCGGCGGACCGGATTAAAACATTTAACGGGCCGCATGTGGCCCCCGGGCCGTAGTTTTGCCATCACTGTGGTAACCCCTCGACCACCTCAGTGAACAACAGATAAGTCCAAAAAAACAAAAGTGAACTGAAACGTTTATTATGTACTACATAGATGTTCACATTCAGTTTAAAACAAAACCACCTGCCGAGTCAATGAGATAATCCTATCATTATCTTGATACTTAGCGAGAGAAACCATCAGGGTACAAAATTTGAAAAATATATAAATAAAAAAACATCCCACTTGTATGAAGGATCATATAGCTAATGTCTGATATCTAATGGCCTTAGTCAAAAGCCCCTGCTATGACCATGTTGATAAATGATCTATATCACACCACTGTGCTGGTAGGCTCAATAGGAGCCATTTGTCAGAACAGTGCCCTGTGGTTTTTGTGTCAATACTGGACTCGAAGCAGGATTTGGATGCAGAATTTTCTCAACAAACAAAAGCAATGTTTTGATCCAAACATGTCAGTATCCTTAAACACCGAAAAACAGAGGAAGAAAACAACTTAAACCTAAAACGCACTGTCACCGAGGAGTACAAAAACAATGTCCAAAAACAAAATTATGTATTAGCAAATAGACTAGAAATGGGTAGCGCTATAATGATGGCTCGGGCGAAGTCAAGTCTCGGTGCATGTAGAACTTTTAGCCACGTGACCAGTTTGGCTGCTGAATCGCTTGCCAAAAGAGCTGTCAAATTGTCCAGAGTAGATAAATTAGCACATCTGCCAGCAACCAATGGGATGAATCGTATCAAAACTACAACTTCTGATGCAAAATTCCCAATGTTGAGCCAAATGGGACCCATTCTATAAAAAAACGTAATGAATTTCTTTTCATTTTTCTTCCTGCAATTATCTCTTTGACCTATTAGAATTACGAGCTATTTGAGGTTGACTTAAAAAAAAAATCAGCAAAAAAAATGTTGCATTCTCCAGTTCGCTCTCTTTTCCACGCCTTACAAGAGTTTTGTAAAAGCACGGAAAATTGCCTTACGTGGGCAAAATCGTCTAAAGCCCAAATCTTTAGGGATTCTTTTTTCCTAGATTAGAAATTTATGATGGAAAATTAAAATCTAAATGTCAGTCTTCAATACAAGTACATAAACAACAATGCCCAGCAACAATTTTACTCTGATTTTAACTTTGTTTAGCACATTTATTGAAAAACATACATTTAGAATATATTCAATCATAAATAATACAATCATTTTAGAGGACACAAAATTAGTTTGTCAATTAACAATGTTGCTTGCATTAATATTTACATCAGCTGACACCTTCAGCCAATAGATTAACAGGTGGGAACAGTTGGTGATCTGGTACATTGAGTAAAGCAAGCGCTCTGAAATGAGGAGGCTAGCTAAGCTAGGCTAACATCTCCAAAACAACTCCCCAAACAGGACAGACCTCACCACAGTCTGACGTTTTTTTCAGTTTGGTTATTTTGGGTCAATTTTTTTTCATTTGATCATTTTCATCGGCATTGCATCTAACGCTTATTTCTTTAACATATTCTTCTCCTTCTTCTTGGAATCGTTTCCTGACGACCTTTGTGGTCTAGATTCTTCATAGTGGGCAAACAAATCAACAATGTTGTTACGATCGCGCCGAGACGTCGTGGCGCGATCGGAGGGATTTGGACCCAGTAGCGGGGAAGCAAGAGGGGATGAGACGAACTGTGCTCATGACAGTAACTTTAATGACTCAAAAGGCTTTACAAAATAACAAGGACTTGTACATCCCCAAACGAAACAAAACCAGAGCATGGAGAAACAGTACCTCTGCAGCGATGTATGCAGTGTCACGCAGGACGATCCAATGCTGACTACCACTTCCGTGGTGCTTAAATATGCACATCAGGAAGTAATCAAGGATCACTTGCAGCTGCTCTAGCCTAACGGCAAGCCAGGATGGACAAACGAGCTGCTCCTAACAAATATATTTTGGTCTGAGGCCATTAAGTGTGTTGTAAACAGTGTAGCAATTTCAGAACTGGTGTAATATGGTCCAGGTACTTTGTAAACACTCTGGGAGCAGTATTCTGTATTAGCCACAGCCATGGGGGGTGCTGGAGCCTATCCCAGCCTACTTCGGCCACCAGGCAGGGGACACCCTGATTCAGTGGCCAGCCAATCGCAGGGCACAAGGAGATGGACAACTATTCACTCTCACACTCATACCTAAGTGCAATTTAGAGTGTCCAACTAGCCTACCATGCATGTCTTTGGAATGTGGAAGAAAACCGGTATACCCTGAGAAAATCCACTCAGACCCGGGGAGAACATGCACATATATAATTCTGTATGCATGCAAAAGCGGGGTTTAAATAAAGCAATATGTGGAGCTTTTCCTCTCCATAGATATTCAAAATAGCGGACCTAATTATGTCATCAAAAAATAAGGCCTTACCTTTTCTTCTTCTATCTCCATTTTGGCGTGATCGCATAAAGTTAAATTGCTTTGGATTACGGTACATATTTGCCTAATCAGATCGCACTCATTCTCATGCTTCAGATTGACTTGTTATACTTACCTATGTATATTCCCACTTTGTGATTTGGCGCATTGTATGGATGGAAGGGTATTATTTTACAGATTCAAAATTACATGGCATGACTAATTACCCAATGAATACTTTTAAATCATACCAAGACTGGACTATACCAAGAATGATTATTATCAAAAGGGCACAAGAGGTGTTTAATAGACTTTAAAAGCACTTTCATAAAGATACAGAGTATAAATGCACATTCAAAAGATGATGAAAAATTTCCGACATGTTGGGATTAAATCCCCTTTGGAAGAGTTATTGGCTTTTTCTTGAGAACACAATGTCAGTGTGTTTCTGTGGACAGTGGGAACATATTTTATTGTCTGAGCAGAAAATAGCATAAGAAAGCAAGGTAGACTAGACTGTAGGTGGGCGGGGAGGTGCAAGAGCATAGTGAAAGGCTTTGAGGATGCAAGGATGAACGCGGGGGCAGAGATAACCACAAGGGAGACGGAAAGAAAAGAGGTGAGGCGCATCTTGGGTGTCTGCTCACATGAAGAATATTGACGTCTCTTGGGTTATTGGCTGTAAAGCCACATCAGTGTTCAATAGCTACACTGTTATAACATCACTCACAGTAATTTCACACTGCGATTAGATTGAAACTTATTAACTGTACAAGTCTGGTTGTCTTTTACATGACACATTCCATGAATTATTCCCCTACTATTGTATGGATTTTTACAAATAGTCATAAACATTGGTAGAGTTAGGTAGTCGTTATCTTTGTACAGCAGCAGAATTGCAGAGACATAGAACATAGAATATAGTCAAAAGAGAGATGGCCCACCTGGACAAGGTAAATTAAGCTGGCGTTCATCAGCATGCCTCGCAACCGATCACTCTTGCTGACAGGGAAAGATGGACGTGTACATGGCTGATAAAGGGTGGTCCCACTCTGGCCTGTTATCACTCAATGAAGATGGATTGCACCATTTAACTAACTCAGCACAGACATCAACACACACACAAACACATACACACACACTCATGCACACGTACACACAAGCACACACACAAGCTCACACACACACAAAAACTAATTTGATTGATCACTAGACTCCTGACAACTCTTCAGAGAATTTGATCTTGCCACCAATACAGAAAATTTGACAACTCATAATCCTAAAATAAATTAGAAATGCTACTTTGAAGTTAAAAATGCTGTAGCACGCTTCAAAAAATCATTGTCAAGAAACCACAGCATGCTTGGGAAGTCTGTTTGCATGTTTTCTAGGTTTGGTCAAGTTGACGGTGCAAACAAGGAGTTATTGTGGCGGTAATTTGTGTAGCCAGTAAAGATAGCATTTCCCAATATGACGCTTCTCTGAGATTGATAGGGATAAGGTTTGATTAATATTCTTTGCTTAATAAATGTGTTTTGCTTCATGTTTATATTTTCAATTTATCACACAGACGATGCCACGCCTCAGCGCTCCGACCCACAGTCTCTAATCATTCTCCTCCACTCTTCACCTGAATATAGATCTCCTGTTCTTTTCTGCAAGAAAGTGAGCAAAACTTTAAGCAAATCTCCAACTCGTTCCCATTTCAACTCAGTCCCATAGCATGCATCTTAATTCATAGGGCAAGTGAGTATTTTTAATCATTAAAAATACTTATATTAACCTCATTAAGATGTGGCCTAAATGACCCCAAATCCCGCAGTGGGCGCCAGTTTTAAGATAATGTTAGTGTAATTTCTCAACTAAAAAATGTTATATTTTCCCGAAGCTTAGGAATCTGCGTCTTGTAGCCCAGTGGGGCTTAATTAAAAATTAATAAAACAGAAATTCAATCAAAATTAATACAATTGAAATGAATGACTAATTGCTTGACACCGGCAATGATAGAAGTCAAATCCATTTAAACTGACAGGACTGGTTGTGAAAGCCACTCTTTCAGAATGCGAATGATTGCTGCGAACCCTCCCAGTCAAAATAGATTGGGTGTCTGGCACCGTCAATGGTAGGCAATGATAAAAAAGAGTGCCATCTAAAGGATTAATTTTCCTTTAGACCAATTGGTTTTGCATGTGCAGCATTCGTTTTTATAGTAATGAAAATATGCACGTTTCAGGCTCGGATCAAGCAGGATTTTTCAGTAAGATTATTTCAATCGTCTCATGAAACGATATCTGATGGAGCTACAATATTACCACTGACAGAAATGTTGGATACAGCGGGAACTTGCTCATTTTTTCTCCCTCTTGCTGTGTTTTTGTATCGCAAACAAATGCAAAGTTCACAGTCCCCCGAAGACATCTCTGAGACGTTGGTTCCATCTAAAAAAGGTTTCAAAGAGCTTCTTTAAAAAAATCCTTACATCTTGGGAAAAGCAGGAGAAGTTTAACTATCACAGACACGACACTTCAAAAACTCTCTCTCTCGCACACACACACAAGGTTGCGTCTATTTGATGTTGATTTGAACTATATTTGAGTCATTTACTTCAAACTGGTTAAAATGATTCAACCTGATGTGGATTCTGAATTAGCATTTTATTTGCATAACAATGCCAAACAAAACATTTTATGGCTTTGGTGGAAATATTTTGGATTTGTATTTTTTTCCCTCAACATAGGATTTTTACAGTGGAAAAAAACACTCATAAATACAGTAGATAACACTAACTAAAAGCCCAATCATACTGTGAGTGTGGGTGGTTGCGTGTTATGTGACAGGTGCTTCTGTTAAAAGAGAGAAAATGAGGTGTTTGTGTTCATTTTCCTAATGGGCCTTTTTTTTAGACTGTCAAAGGGGGGTCTCAAATTCGTACTTTGTTCTTCTTGCTGTTGTTCGTCTTCTTGAGGAGGACTTGAACTAAAATTGCAACTTTTGCGTTAATCATAGATGATAGCTGGGTGATAAAGTTAATTTTTAGGTGTTGTTTTTTATTAGAACACACCAATTAAGCCATTGTCAGATTATTCATTCATTTTCTGAACCGCTTATTCTTATGAGGGTCATGGAGGGTGCTGGAGGCAGGAGACACTTCGAATTGATGGCCAGCCAATCGCAGGGCACATTCATATATACTCACACTCATACCCAGGGCCAATTTAGAATGTTCAACCAGCCTACCCTGCATGTTTTTGGGATGTGGGAGGAAACCGGAATACCCGGAGAAAACCCACAAAAGCCTGGTGACAACATGCAAACATGCAACTTTTGGTGACATTAGGTTAGTGTGAAAAAATGATTCTGGAATAGTTTTTGGGGTCTATTTGATTCCTGTTGATAAAACTGTGATGGGAAAGACTAGTAGGCAACATCGTTTTAATTTTTTTTTTCAGATGGTGGTGTCCCTTGAGATTTTTTCAATGTAAAAAGCCACAGCTCAAACACTTTAGTAGACCAACAGGATAGTGAAAACAAATTTCAATTGTTATACACATTCAGTGGCAGTGCCATCTCGAATGCTTCCCACGGAGAAACTATCACTAATTACTAATGGCGGTGTTTGTGAGAGTGTGTTTTGTGTGAAAGACGACAATATGCAAGTGCACATTCTTTCTATGAATAAGTGGAACAAATCACTCAAGAGACAACTGAAAAGAGACTTAAAGACAGGAGGGTAACAAAGACCAGCGAAGAGGCTAAACAAAAAAGTAAAACAAGAGCATCTAAGTCTGATTGATGTGTTGTCAGGTGCTGCTGTTAAGATGTCAACATTTAGACACGCTGAAAAGACTATATCAATCTATTGAGCCACAAATGTGGTCCTGTACTGGTAAATTATGAGCTAACACAAAAAAACTGAGCTCTGCTAGCCAAATGGAGCACTCTAATTAATTAGATAAAGACTAAATGTGTGCATTACCCTGGATAAAATGTCACAGAAGACAGTTTGGAAATGTGATAAACACCTTATAGAGATGAGAGCACTAGAATGGAAAAATTACTTGACTTTGACCTTTGTTGTCAAGCCTTGTGGATCGGATCGTTCAACGCAAACTATTTACTGCAAATTGTCATTGAGGGGGAATTTGCATTCATTTATTCCTTTGTCCTTTTTATCCTGCTCAGGGAACCTCACTGACATGCAAAATGCAGGTACGCAAATCCCGTACTTTTGTGATAATCATCAAGGAAATGCTGTCATGTGAAAAAGATAAGCCATGCTTAATTAGAAAATTTAAGAACCTAATTATCACATATGTTGTCAAATATGTTTTAGCAGCATGTAAAAAGAAAAATCCTTAATATGTTTAAAAATCTAACTTTTTGAAAAATTTTAAACATCTGTATTTGTTCAAAGGTTTACTGATTTATTTATTCAAATTTTGTTGAGCGACCCAGTGCTGCGAGTGGTTAGCGCGTCGGCCTCACAGCTCTGGGGTCCTGGATTCAAGTCCAGGTTAGTCCACCTGTGTGGAGTTTGCATGTTCTCCCTGGGCCTCTGTGGGTTTCCTCTGGGTACTCTGGTTTCCTCCCACATTCCGGAAACATGCATGGTAGGCTGATGGGAAACTCTAAATTGCCTCCTGGGTATGGGTGTGAGTTTGCATGGTTGTCCGTCTTCTTATGCCCTGCTGGCCACTGATTCCGTGTGCGGTCGATTGGTCGCCGGTCTTTTGGTCGCCGTCTTTTGGTCGCCGTTCTTTTGGTCGCGGTCTTTTGGTCGCGGTCTTTTGGTCGCCCGGACCGCGACAACGGGCAACCAAAAGACCGACGACCAAAAGACTGACGACCAAAAGACCGGCGACAAAACAAGGTAAAACAACATGGTTTACGCATCAATAAAAGCCAACAATGGCCATGAGCAGTTTCACTGAGCCGGCGTGTGAGTGTATAAGAGTTTGTATGTACATGCGGTGTCCCTTTAAGAAGGAAGGTACGTCAGTCAGGGTCTTAACAAGTTCTCCAACAAAAAACAATAAAAGTCTGGGAAATTTTGAGCTTTTCTTTAGCCTAATAATTACTAGGGCTTTAAGTATGACTAAATAGTAATTCACAGTTTGTATTTAGGGAATTTGAGCAACAATTTAAATGGTAATTATCAATAACCTTCCGGGCGACCAAAAGACCGGCGACCAAAAGATCGGCGACCAATTGACCGTGTACCCCCAATTCAGGGTGTCCCCCGCCGCTGACCCGGAGACAGCTGGGATTGGCTCCAGCACCCTCCACGATCCTAATGAGGATTAAGCGGTTCATAAAATGAGATGGAGTTTGTTGAATGAGACAATGGTTCCTCTGAAAAAGAAATGATTGCGTAAATTTTGTAGGAAATGCATTCGATTCCCAGGCTCCCGTAGCAGATTTAAATGTTGAACTCTCCTTCTCATGCTGCCTGGCTATTAAAGATCTGTCTCTCCCTTAGGGCAGACCCAACCTTTATGCTCAAGTATGTGAGCTGTATGCTGATATCTATTCATGCCTGTTTGGGAATGTTAATAGTAAGATATGGCATACAATGTATTACTCCACATTAAGAAAGATTTTATTCATTTCTATGTCTATAGGTGTATTTCTTGTATATACAGTATAAATGTCTGATCGTGACTGGACGTTTTGTCGAAAGGCTTTTGGTCCCCGGACGTTTGGTCCCCGGTCGTTTGGTAGAACGGACGTTTGGTCGCCGGGTTCGCTCGCTGTCAAATTATGACAGAGTTTACTGTTGATATTTTGATATTAGATATTTAGATATTAAACTCTCTCTCTCTCTCTCTCTCTCTCTCTCTTTCTCTCTCTCTCTCTCATGATTATAATTTTGAGAGCTGGTTTCAACAGTAACAACCCGGCGACCAAACGTCCGGGGACCAAACGTCCGGGGACCAAACGTCCGGGGACCAAACGTCCGGGGACCAAACGTCTTTCGACAAAACGTCCGAGTACCATGTCTGATAGGTCTTGTCCTACAAATTACTTCAAAACAATAGTATTTGCCACCTGATGGTATCGTGTTTCACTTGTCTGACTTCGGTGCGGGCAAGTGTGTGAACGTTTCCTCTGACAAGCATAAGCAGTGTTGAAAACGAATGAATTGTTTTCCATACTAAATCCAGCCGTTTCCAAACATTTTGCTAGCTTCTCAAATAACTGTTTATATATAACATTTTGTCTCTCATTCTGTAATCCTTTGACTTTCGTCACTTTCAAGTCTACTTGGAAGTGGTGCTGTAGCCCAAGTGCTTTCTATTGAACAGCCGCTATTTGGTAATGGTATTGGTTCCACTATCAACATTTTTGATTGATAACTCGCACTATTTACAACCAACGAAGATCAGTGATTACACTCATTTAAAGCGATTATAGGTTCATCATATTTGTCTATAATTAGCATCGGTTTGCACTATCTCTTATGGTTTCAGATGACTGAGCACCTGACAGCCACAAGATTGATCAGCCGGATATTACACTCCCATTAGTTCTTTCAGTCTCCCTCCTTGATCGTCACATTCTCCGACATCCTAATTCACCACCAAATTGGCCTTTCTGTTGCTGTCATATTTGGTCCCTGCAGGTAGTTCTCCTTGCCTCTCAAATGCCTTTGAATTCAGTGCAATTTTAAATTCTTCCAAGGAAGTTCACAGGTCAGTTTACCTCAGGGAGTGTTCAGTCCTTGCTTACAGATGGGCTATTGTGCTGTGTGATACTGTCACTGCCACGTCTGAAACAATGCCAATATGCATCGCATTATGGATTAAGATTGATGTGTTTCACTTTTCTTCATTTTTATTGGCGCTATGGGCAGAGGGTGCATGGATATGACAATAATAACTGGAATGAGATTCGGTAGCACACACACTTCCAACAAAGTTTAAGAGTCATTTTCTTATCATTTTATTACAAAAAGGCTGCTGAAATGCAGTAATACTACCTTGGGGACCTGAAAGAAAATTCAGCAAGGTTTACCAAGGTTGATTTCCCCAGTGATGTGTTTTGCATTAATGAAGACTGTGAAAGAAAGCTACTCTATGAGGTATTTGAGGGTGACGTCTGAAAATGGCCATTGTTTTTACTGAATCCGATCTTTTTGGTGCCTACATCTTTGACCTGCTGTAAAATAACAAACTTAATCCTTGAAGCGAATTGAATCCATATTTTCCAATACTTTTGCTAAAATAAAATCTAAAAGAAAAAACCTAAGCAGCGCTCCTATATATTCCTCTTTTGATGTCAAACCTTAATATTTTCCGGAAAAATAAAACCAGTCTAGGGTGTAGTCTGCCTTTTGCCCAAAGACAGCTGGGTTAGGCTCCAGCAACCCCTGCAATCCTTTCGAGGATGGGTGGTATGGAAGATGATGATGATGATGAGAGGAAATATAAACACATTTGCCTTACTCTTTCATGTCTCTTGAAAGAGTAAAAGTTAAATCCAGGCCATTTCAAATACATGAAAACTAAATCTGCCACAGATTGCGTAGTACTTAAAATCTAACCTTTTGGTTGCTCTTTTCGCTTCCACAAAAAGAATAACATTTTCAAGGAAGATGTTAGTACCAATAAAAGTCAATATATGCAAATTTCTTGACTTTCTGTCACCCTTGCTCACATGCTGCCTTTGCCAAATCATTTTCTGACCTAGACATAGTCAGGAATCAATGTACAATTCTCCTTTTCTTCAGTTCAGTTGTTGTCAGCTTGTCTATAAAAGACTTCATTTTCAAAATGAATTAAACATGTGTCATGAATAATTTACACATTTGGTTTCAAAATAATAAAATGGGTTCGATCAATTGTTAAATGTTCTAAAATCTCAAATGTATAATTCATGAAAGGGGATTGTAGTTGAACCCTAGCAAGTGATTGGTGCTACAAATTGTGGAATATATTATTCCCACATAGGCCATCTTGTAATCCAACTAAACCCCATCTGCAATTGTATTGTGTATTGTCTACGTTGCATTTATTATAATTCCAAGTCAGTAGTTGAATGTTTTAAATTCCATTTCCTGTCAATTCCGGAGGACACATTCTCCTACATGCTATAAAAAGAAACAATTTTCCCTTCATTATTGAAGGACATGAGGCCTGAGTTCATGAAAACGAACATACAAACAGAGGAAAGAAATTGTCCTAGTTGAGAGGAACTCAAGTGCCAAAGGCTAATCAGACCAGAAAATAAAAGCAAAAAGGGTGTCGAGAGGTGTTGAGGTTTATCTACAAAGTGCAGCCACCTTGTTACCAAGACCATTTTTTCTTAGAATAGAGGTAACTTTAAATTCACAATACTGCTGTTGGTAAGGAGGAAGATAGAAATTTAAACCAAAAACACAACAGCAAATACTCTGTCATTATCTTCCATACTGCCGGCTTTGGGCAAAAGGCAGACTACATTCTAGACTGGTCGTCAGGCAGTCGTAGGGCACACAGAGAAACAGACGACCACGCACTCCCACAATCACACTGCCAACGAGTGGGAATCAACCCAAGGCTGCCTGCAACAAAGTCAGGCGGAAGAACCACTACTCCATCGGGTAGCCAACAGCAAATAGAAATAAATTAAAAGCTACTGCTGGGATGTCCTGTTTACGAGGCATTTTGACCAGCTAAGCCACAGCACAACACACAATCTGTGCGCTTTAGTCATCTGTCTTTCTACAAGCAAAAAATAAAGCTGGGAGAATTGAAAACGAAAATTGCTTCACATAATTCCAGGTTTGAAAAGTGAGACTGTGCTGTTTAGAAACAATTTATTCTACGTTTGAGAACAGTTGTTCACAGGGCAGTGATTAGGGATGAGGGAGCTACTTGGGTGACACAACTTTATCTTGCGGATGATGCTTTTTTTTCCCTTCCAAATATAAGCGTAACACAAGTAAAAAGGCCCACTAGCAGTGCTCATGTTGAGAATTCTGCTCACTTGGAAGTAGTAACTCAGCACTTGCTTGTAACTTTCTCTTTCCTACTCTTTCTAGCTTGAAGTAGAGACATTCTTGTTCGGACTTCTGTCCTTATAGAAGGGTTACAGCCAAAGACAAAATAATACTGTGTCTTTTAAAAGTTGTCTACATCGAACATTGGGCACGAAAAATGATTGGTGAAGCAGACCTCATTGCAATGCTTGAAAGACTTACTTTGTTTATTTCTTTCTTCTTCAGTCTTACTCAAGTTATTTGCCCATGCACGGGATGCTATTTGAATGCACTTCAGTTGACTTTATCCAAACTTCCCCATTAAGTTGTCTGTCTATCAGATTCACCTGACTGCCCTTTCCATCAGAATAAACATCACCTTTGCCTGCCAACAAACCATTCTATTAACCCTCATATGGTGTTGGTGTATGCGTGCTTTTGTGTGTGTCAACAGATAGTATAAAAAGTTAACACACTTGATGAAATTCCAAATTATTCAATCACACATGAGTTATTACTCGATTTGTTAGAAAAAATAACGAACCCAAAAAAACAACAACAACAAAGAAAATCAGTTTCAGCTCTCTAATTGGGGAAAACTCAGAATGTAATGGGACATCCATACTGTTCTTGCAAAAAAAAGAAGCTGCCTTTTTTGCTTTATGTATTTTTTTAGGTCTTTGAAAGTTGTTAATATGAAAGCAAAGTTCAGGGACTTAGAATCAGTGACTTTTAAAGGATGAGCCAAAGCTGATTGGGCACCAAAGAGATGCAAAGAGAAAGTGAATCCAAAATAAAAATGCAACAGTGTGTCGGTTTACATGGACAAAATTTCCTTAATCCGATTAGATTCCAGATTAAAATTATGATAGGATGCACTGTATGATCGCCCCAAAAAATATTTTTCCAATTACAACTTGCATGTTCATGCATGACACTTTCAATCGGAACTAGTATTTATTTCGACATGCGCAAATTGACCAAATGTACCGGAAATAGTAGAAAACATTAGACCTTATATCGTTCAATTTCCTCTTTTTTCTAATGATCTAATCCTTCAACAACTTTAATATCTACAGCCACGTTTTTGTCTTGATACCAACCAGCTAAATCTTAAGACTGCCATGTCTTTCACGGCTGGATTGCATGTAAATCACGATGTTACAGGGGGGTTTGTGTGTGTGGGGTTGGGGGGGTAGACTAAGTGTTGCTTCACTCTAATGCAGGGAAGCTGGTTTAAACAGGGAGGGGAGTGAGGATGCACTATGTAACTTTAATAACTTAGGCTTAGTGACAAGCTAACAACTAAGACAAATGAACCAAACCTTAAATGGAAAACACAGGACGAACAAGGAGCAATGGATGTGAACGTAGGCCAGGTATATGACTGAACAGGGAAGGGTAGAAACAGGCATGAACACCAGACGATCCGACAAGTGACAAATACACAAGGTTTAACTTGAAAGACATGGGTTGACGAGACAACTAGAAACACCGTGGGTGACACGAGAGGCGAGCAGGAGAGACACCAGGGGCAGGGAAACGACAGGTGAACTCGATTGGGCAATCACAAAGAAAACCCCAAGAAAACATGAAAGAACCCATACCTAACACACGGCGATCGTAAACATTTCAGGCCAAAGTTTACCGCTTGTGAATGTTTATCTCAATCAGACAGGGAAAATAATGGGGCAGCAAATTCAGGCGTAATCTTGCGATAACGTTAGTTCCACAGAAACACGAAGGTGGCCCGTACCACCATGATTACCACTCCGCGATCCTGCTTGACTACAGGGTTTTATTTTGCAGGACGCCAGAAGTTTTGTTTTGTATCAGTGCTTAACTTCCTTTCCAGCAGGGGGGAATTGTTTCATTCCCATTCACGATTACGATTAGCTGTGTCACGTCGCAGACGTTTCATGAGCGGTGCATTTTCTCAAAATTATTAGTATGATGGAGAATACCTAAAACGTTGTGAACACAAACAAACTGCAATAATTGAGCCTTGATGTCACAGACATCTGCGGTAATAATGTTCCAAAATTTTCAAAAAATTGTCTTCTTGCGTTCTGATCGGAACGGGCTTGTTTGGGTCTGAATATTCCGAACAGGGTGTATATTTAATAAAAAAAAAAAAACGTGTCCTTGTAAACGTGAGCATGTGACATGGAAAAAAAAATCTCGGGAGGTCTGGAGATGACATTCAAAAGCCAGAGGGGGTTGAAATGAAAGTTCTATAGAACTTGAAGTAAAGCCTATTCATAGGAGTCATTTTCATATTCATACAATTTGTCTCACCACATGCATGCTACAAGTCAATGCCCTGCTGATAAATAGTGCTACAGAAACATGTCTAGAGAGGACAATTCAACTGGCAGAGTTTCTAATGCATAAGTGGAATCTTTCATTAAAATAAATAAAGAAATAAAGAGAACAGAGTGTCCATTTTAATTGGCCAAATTCTTAGTACATTACATTTGCAGAGACTCATTATTTACAAAGACGGCTATCCTCAGCCATACAAAACCATCCTATTAAAGCAGAAATGGGAAGTCCAGAACATAAAAATATATCAGAAAGAGAGTTAAATATAACTGAAAGTGTGTCCTCTGCCTTCTGTAATAATAATGTCCACCAAGTTTTGTCTATTTAAAAACCTAGACAACTGAAAAGAATATTAATGAAAAGAATAAAGAACAACAACAAAATTAGCATTTTCCCTTGCTCTTTTACAAAGGGTTGTGAGAGCATCCTCATTTTCATAGTCAATTTAAAGAATACAAGAAATTGCCCCTAGATATTGGTGTGTGTGTATGGTTGTCCATCTCCTTGTGCCCTGCGATCGGCTGGCCACCGATTCAGGGTGTCCCCCACCTTTGGCCCGGAGTCAGCTAGGATAGGCTCCAGCACCCCCTGTGACCCTGATGAGGATAAAGTGGTTCAGAATGAGATGTTGAAATGGAATTCTCTTTCATGGGGACTCTGAAAAGTGAAACGGTGCATCCCTATAGGCGTAAATCTGCCAACTTGGTGAAAACCGCATTCAAATCGGACTAACGGTCTTGTCTCCATTTTACTCAGATCTCATGGACACACATACACACACGCACACACACATTCTCAGAAATAGTAATATGTATAGATACAGATATTCAGATGGCTAAAAAACATTTGCTATCAAAAACCTTTGCTATATATTCCTAGCCATTTAAAAACAATACTTCAGTATAGACTCTTACAAAAACACTTGAAATACAAGTTTAACAAAACAACAAATGTACAATGCAATTTTGTGCAATGGCAGAGACAAATATGTCCACCTGTTGACTATAAGATGTCACTATTGTGTTTTCAACGGTATCAATAGATGCTGTTCAAATACGTTTATGTATGTGTGTTCACACTTTTTATACTTTCCTTTTTGCTACTGTTTTGCCAGGAAGGCCAGATAACAAAAACCTGGCAGCCCACCAGGCTTATAAAGGGGCAAATGCTGGAAAGTGGTTAATGGAGAAACTTTGACGGAGCCATCATTTAGAGAAATTACAATCAACTACCACGGCGGCCTGTTGGACGAGTTCGTCGGCCTTACAGTTGTGGAGTTGGAGTTTCGATCCCAGGTCAGTCCTCACTTAGTGGAGTTTGTATGTTCTCTGCGTGTGGGTTTTATCTGGGTACTCTGGTTTTCTTTTACATCCCAAAAACACCTGGTGGTGAGTTGGCTCCGATGGTGGGGACAGACGCCAATGCATCCCGGGAGACCCAAACGTTTTGTGAGGGTCTGCCGGGAACGCCTGGCAGAGTCCCCTGTCAGAAGGAGTTTCAATTTCCACCTCTGACAGAGCTTCTCTCATGTCCGGGACGAGGAGGGGGGTCATTGAGTCCGAGTGGACCGTGTCCCCCGGGCAGTCTTGTGGTGGGTGCTCCGGGAGAATGGGGTTCCAGAACCCCTGTTACGCAGGGTCCGGTCCCTTTATGACCGGTATTAGAGTATGGTCCGCGTAGCCGGCAGTAAGTCGGATCCGTTTCAGAAAATGACTGAATGAATCAACTACCAATTAATTGCCAAATTAATCATCCATGACCCTGAACACGTTAAGTTCTAAAACATGGGCTTCTTGGATATACAATACTGAGTACAGAGAGATTCAAGTATTGCTACCAATTTTCTGAGCATGAATGACAGTCAAGGCACAGAGCCGAAATGATGCAGAAAAAAAAACACCCACGAGTAAAAGTCTGTTCACCCTGCTACCATCTGGCAAATGACAAACGAGGACAAAGATTCAGCTGGTCTAACACTAAAGCCCATTTTTTTTCATCAACCTATGAGACACGAAGTTATTTGCCCTGTATTATACAACCTTGTTACTTTATGATTCCTTCAAAATAGCATTTTATCGCTTTTCTACTGAACCGAACAATGTTAACAACTGTGAGTAAAATCAATCTATTCTTTTGAAAAGGGCTAATAGCTGCAATAGCCTCGATTCTTCATGTTATTATTTTTGCCCACTCTAACAGTTTAGATATGTGTAATGAGGAAACAAAAATAATGAACACGGATAAAGGCAGAGAAAAAGCTAATTAGCCACCTGCAAAAACAGTCAATTCTGGCTCGTTCACAGAGGCACCTGTGTGATCCCTCAAGTCAAAACTAATTCCTGAAGTTAGGCAATTTAATGACTACAAAATTAGTGCCTCAGCTAGCCATCATGCAGAGCATTTATTCATGCAACGTCAGCTCCTCAAGGATGAGCATGCTCATATTTAAGTCTGATTTGAACATAGTAATGGTTCATTGATTTCTGATTCGTCTGCAACTATGGAAATTGCACCAAGACCAGATTCCCTGTATTGTAAAGCAATCATAAAATTGTACTAGTTTTAAAAGAAAGGCATTAACAGTAAACTGACCAAAGAATGTATGAAAACAGATTTTGAATGTGAAGAAGTACAGAATAAACTTGTTTTTGTCATAACTTGACATCTGTATACGTACTCCAGCAAGTTGATTTTTTTTATTTCATAATTCCAAATTAAACAGACTACTTAGAAATAAACAAAACACAAGAGTATTGTTCGGATTACATTTCCTACGAAAGCAAGAGAATGTAACCATGCTGTTCTATTACAAGCTGTGACTAGATTCACTTCAGGTTCCCACGCATAAATTCCATCTGATAATTCCATATTTTGTGTGGGACTGTTCAACTTTTTATTTTCATTCACTGCATGTAAATTGTGAATTAAACACCATAGACACGTGAGTCACTTGACCTGTGAATCTCACTGAAATGCAATAAAAAGTTCTATTTCAATCCTTTTTTTATATCGCGTATCCTCACAAGGGTCACGGGCTAACTGGGGCCCATCCCAGCTAACTATGAAGTGGGTGGGGTACACCCTGAATTGGTTACATGCCATTCATAGGGTACAATGAGAGAAACAACCATTCTGTTTCCATCTATAAGAACATTTCTCAATTTAGAAATGATATTCCTTGCTGGAAAAAACAGGTGGATAAGCAGTCCATTGTCTGAAAATGCAATGATTTCTCAGCAATGATCTCCTGCCAACTGCAAAACTGACTTTAAAAAAAATCCAGTACATTGGTGAGAGCAGTAATCTTTCATGTGTTACCAGTCATTCGTTGGGGATTCATAAAGAAGGAAAGTCTCAGTCAAACCAAAAATCATAAACTTTTAATTTTCTTCTTCTTTTTTTTCAACTCCTTGTCGCCTAATCTTCCAACAATGGAAAGCAAATCTTTTGTTGCCCAATCCAATCAAACAGATTATAGTTTAATTACATTCAGTGGTGAGGCAACAGCTGTCCGTTTGTGGATCTAGCAAATCGCTGACATCAATAAGGAGCTAAACATCTTGCTGTAAATCACAATTGGCCCAATGTAAACAATTAAACAAACCGGAATTGACATTTGATATGGAAATTATTAAAGTTAAACTTGAGCTGACGATGACGTAATGTATTTCAGTTTTATTATAGTGGACGGCTATTTAGCTTTAGTGCAAGCTAATGATTGTAATATGGATTCTTATAATTAAAAATGTGAGATGTATTTTCTCAGTCATTATTTATTCAAAAATAGTGACCAACACATGAGAGGAATTTAACGAGAAACTGTGTTAGAAATGCACAGATTTTCCCTAATTTAAACTGTTACGTCTTGGGTGCGACGTCGAGCGTGAAACGTAGAGTAAGACGCAAATGCAGGGAAGCAGTCAAGGGACAGGTAGGTGGTGTGCTCTAACAAAACGAGGAACATGGCGTGGTAACTTGGCATGGAGTAAACAAAGTAAACAATCCGACAATGACTCACAAACACAGGGTTTAAATAGACTACAGCTGGTTACAAGAGGAAGGGAAGCCTGGAGGGACACAACAGGGGAAAAAGCACACACACAAACACACCTCCACCCAAAACCATAACAAGACATGACAAGAACAATGAACCTCTTAGGTGTGTGTTGGGATTCCATTAAGATGACGTTTCCAAACTCTCGGGAAGCACTGTTGGGATTGGAACCCAGGATCACCTGTTTATCAATCTGCTGTTGTATTAGAATTACAGGGTGACACAAAAATGAGAGATTTTTAACAATCAATATAACCAAAAGCCATGGAAAAAAACATTTCATTTATGGAAAAGGGAAATCTTTCAAATATATGCCATTCAAAACAAAAGGACGTAATTTTCATTTTGTCTGAAATTACTTCCTTGAGATGGTGATTTCCTGTTCGAATGCCTTCTTACTCCTCATTGACTAATGCAACATCTCAGCTGGGATGCTGTGAATTTCGTCCCGAATTCACCATGGTTACTAATATGGCCTTATGTTTAGTTGGACAAGGTTGCTGCCTTGACAGCTTGGCAAGACAGCAACCTGGTCTATCAATATATATACAGGCTTTACAACATTATTGTATGTTTGGAGTTTCTGTGTACAGAAAGGTTTACAGTACATCATTTTTTTCAACAAGGGAGCCTACATGTGTTAGAGATGTCATTTTTGAATTCCGTAGCCTAACTTCATTACCTTAAAATTAAATCACCTCTTCCACTTTTACATGCCAACATATCCTGCAGGTTTCATAATAATCCCTTGAGCCTTACTTGAGTTATCTTACAATTACATCGCCACATGGAATGAAATACATTACTTTCGTTTCTGTAGGTTTCACTTACTGGCAGAAATAATAATGGATGGATTACAAAAAAAGTAAAATTTACAATCTTACATGCTACACACATGCACCCACGCAACAAAAATATGCAACCCCATAACAACTTTAAGGCCAAAGGTGAATGAGTGATTTCATTTTGTCAGACTTGTTGAGATTACATTTGTCATTTATACACAAGCTACAGATCCTATCAAAGAAAACCAATTGCTGGATATGGTGCAGTGTTTTCTAATGCAGAGAGGGAAGAGGCAAACAAGAAATGTGTTGAGACCGTTGGGACTTGCGAGGTCAGGTCAAACTAATTGGCTTTGGAAAATACAAACTTGTCAATGTGGTGCAAGAGTAAACACTAATGCTGTTTTAAGGACCGAAGAGTGTTTCCCACCAAAGCCGATATGTTCTATCAAATGCAAAGAAATGGTCCTTGGAGGCCTTATTTTTCCAAGGTTCCTTTAAACAATTTAAATATCAGATGTATTTTTTTAGTCGTACCCTTTGAGCACTTCAGTAGAATTGCACAACAAAACAAAAATACAACACACCAGCTTTAAGGCTGAAATAATATTAAAACACACCAAACTCTTTGAAAGGGTCTTTAGTATTCGGAATATTCAAATGATAATGTGTCTGTGTAGCCTTGATGGGCTGGCGTTAAGCCAATTTGTGACACGATGTGGTATGTAGTCGTGGATCGTTACCCACTGTGTAAAAAAATAAAAACAGAATAAACCAAGACTTGACAACTGCTGCCACTAATGAGTGTCTATTTTGGTACCTTGGCATTAAAAGATGTCCATTTATCTTGGCTATGATGTTCCTATGGGTGAATGTACATTTTGATTTATACCATAGTAAAAGCAGTCCATTGTTTCTGAAAAGGTCATTGTTGTATTATTCCTTTGGTTTTTACACAAAATCTAATCATACACCTTATAAAACATGAACTAACTTGTTCTCAGTGTTATTGTAAACAAATAATTATAGCTCCCAATTTTGTTACAGTCTTGCATATCACAAATTAAATTAGGAAGATAAAGTTAATGTACAAAGTGCTACTATAGTATGTCAGAGCAGGTGCAATGGACATAAAAAAAGCAATTTGGATAAAAACAATGAGAAAAGGCTGTATTGTGATTATTATTATTATTGTTTTAAATAAAACTCAGTGGTGTATAGAAGAGTGGTTTACAAGTTTACACCTGGGGCAATGAAACAGGCAAATCTAAATGTCACCATACGCTACCTAACTGTGACAGAATAAGGGCCATAATCTGCTGTTTAAGGGAAGGACTACGTCAGGCATGAGAGAAAAGCGGGAGAAAATTCAAAATTCGGCAGCGCTAAGGAGGAATATGAATTGATGAATTTCTCCGTATTCCACAATTTAAAGTAGTTGTTTCAAAGATCAGAATTAAAGGATAGCCAGGATTCATCTTAACTTGTTTTGCAATGATAGGTGCACCTCTTTCAGAGAGATTGAAAGCAATGATGATCCTGTACAGAATTGAACATTCTAGCTGAAGGGTGGGCAAACTGGTCCTCGAGGGCCGCTGTGGGTGCAGGTTTTTGCACCCACTGCGACCCTTTCTGGAATAGTTTGCCCACCCCTATTCTAGCTCGTGACCGGACGTTTGGTCGCCGGACGTTTGGTCGCCCGGACGTTTGGTCGCCGGACGTTTGGTCGCCCGGGTGAATATAATTTTGAGAGCTGGTTTCAACAGTAGATATTTAGATATTAAACTCTCTCTCTCATGAATATAATTTTGAGAGCTGGTTTCAACAGTAAACTCTGTCATGTTGTCAAGCGTCCGGTGACCAAACGTCCGGCGACCAAACGTCCAGCCGACCAAATATACGGGCGGCCAAACGCGCGGCGACCAAACGTCCGGCGACCAAACGTCCGACGACCAAACGTCCGAGTACCGTTCTAGCTAATGCGTCTGCATCTTGTTACAAACATCTATTTTCAACCTTGTGAACCAAGGATTAGAGGCATCCTTAATCCTGACCTTCATAAGGGGAGCATGCTTATTTATTATAGGGAAACATAATTTATTGAAGGAATTAAAACAATGTTAAAACCCATCGACCTCATCCAAATTGTAAAGAAAGGCCTGTTCAAACAGTTTTAAGACTGTACTGAACAATTTCAGCCACAGAATTGATTCATATGTTCAAATATGGGCGGGCCAGTGGTTTGTGCCTCAGTTCTGGGGTCGACGATTCGATCCCAGGTCCATCCTCACTGTGTGGAGTTTACATGTTCTCCCCAAGCTTGTGTGGGTTTTCGCCAGGTAGGCTGGTTAAACAATCTAAATTGCCCTTAGGTATGAGTGTGAGACTGTGCGGTTGTCCATCTCCTTCTGCCCTGCGATAGGCTGGCCACCATTTCAAGGTGCCCATAGTCATCTGCAATTTTGATGAAGATCAACAGGCTAAATAGGCATCTGCTAAAATAACAGTTTTTCAGATAACTGCGGCCTAAAAAACAAAACAAAAAGGCTGTCAGTGGTCAGAGAGAGAAAAAATAAGCAAACACAGTCACATTTGAAAATTAGTTCCAGGCCCAACCAAAATATGAAAAAACTGGAAAATACTATTGGAAATAGTCTGGAAAATATGATAACCAAAAAACAAAATATATATGTTTTTACTGCCTTTTCAAATGAAAAAATCTGCATTATTATTGTGTATATTTCCATAGAAACATTATGTCGGTAATCCTAAGGTTTCTACCCATTTATAATATTCTCTGGGTGTTCCTGAGGTTTCTACCCATTTGAACCTTGTGTTAGTTTACTGAGCACAACCAGGCTGGCAGTGGGTACAGAGTAACGTGTGACTGTGACAGCTTGGAATCCTTATTGACACTTGACAAACAACTGCGATGCTGCTTTGTAAAATTTTACAAGATCACCCAGATCTTCAAGGCAGAATGTAAATGTTAACAAAGCTCCTTTTTACATTGTTGTAACCGCCTAAATCTTTAATGTTGAGCTTTTCGGCAGAAACAGCTGAGCCTCACTAAAGCACAAAACTCCCCGGAACATTGATGGAATCATTCAAATCCCCAGACATGGGTAAACTCCCATCGATTGTTTTCTGTCCTGCAGTCCAAATGATGACCATGTCCCCCTGGACAGAACTGAAGGTCAGTATGGAGTCACTCTGATCTATAAAGTCTTCAAGAACTATCTTGTGGGGGCCAAAAAGCCGCTTGCATTGGATTATTAACACATTATTCGTTCATTCATACTTGCAGCTGTTAATATATCGACTGATTGGTTGTCCTGATGAACAAGACTTGTTTTGGAAATTAAGTGTCTTTATACATTGACTGCATAGCTTTGGCAAATTAGCCCTTACCACCCTGAACCCGAAAAATGTAAACAATCCTGCACAGGTTTAACGGCTCTAATGCAGACCTGGGCAATTAATTCCATAAAGGGCCGCAGTGGGTGCAGGTTTTCGTTCCAACCCATAAGAGGAAACCTTTCCACCAATCTTGTATCTTAGAAGTGCAATCAGTGGGTGGCATTCAGGTGGTTCTTTTTTCAGCAGAAATCTAAATAGTTAAACTGTCTGTGCTGGATCGGTTGGAACAAAAACCTGCACCCACAGCGGCCCCCGAGGAGCGGATTGCTCAGGTCTGCTCTAATGTTATTTCATGAATTAACATTGACTGCGTATTGGACTAGATTAGACAGTGTTAGATGTTTATCGCCATCAAAGTTGCTAAAACATGATCATTCAATGCCAGCCAACTGAATTAAAATGGATTTGATGAATATCACTGCCAAAGGCATGAATAAATAAGTTGACAGCCCAACTGGAAATAAGCTGTGAGTGAATATGCTCCTACTGCACACCATTTTGCAACGGTAAAGGTAACATTCATTCCGTCTTTCATTTCAGTGGGTATTTGTGCCGCCTTGGTAAAACTCTATTAGAAAGTCACTTCAAGAGAAATTCTTAAGTTTGAGTTTTGAGAGTTGACTTGAAACAAATTCTGAAATATATGCTCAAATGATGCACACCACTTTTCCAATTAACTATTATATGTTACACATGTAAAACGGTGTGAATTAGGTTACGTTAGTATTGAGCTACGACAAAGTATTAGAACAAAATCCTTCCATTGATTATAACTTCATGTAGATAACCTAGTGTTTTGGAAAACGATTTTTCTATTAAAAAAAAACTTTGTATACAGATTCTCTGAGAGCCATACAATCAAGGTGTTTGTTTATCCCTTTAAAAAGGTATCAGTATGTACATTTACAGATTCAATCTTTATGGTGTTCTTGACATATACTCCAGATACTACAAGGAAAAATGTGTTAAACCCACTTGTGATGGCCATTGGTTCTGTCTATGTCAAAAGAGTGATGAATCACATGGCTGTAAACCATGTGCATACATATAGGGGAGTTTCAATTTTTATGTTCTTTGAGTCATAGTTAAATAAGACAGGAATGTAACATTGCCTATTGATTGTTTTGGCTCCTGCAACTGGACCCAGACTTGGAGCTCGCCAGTTAACAACATAGCGCTGGTATTTGTCACACACACTGCTGCTCATCTACCAGAGAGAATTTGGATCCAGTCATTGAAATTTTGGCTGTTTCTCGTTGATCTCCCTAGGTAAAACAAACACTTTGTTTGCCATCCCAGAGCAAATCATTGCCAGAGCAAACAGTAAAACAGAGAAAACTCCTATTTTATATTCTCCTATAATCCTTGGAGATCTTTATTGTCACCATGCTGACAAATTAATTTTAGCACTGAGTCACTTTCATTAACTTTCAGCGCAACGCCTGTTTCCGATACAATTGACGTGAGCAATGGTTGTATTTGCATATTCGTAGAAATGTGAACAAAAGGATATTTTTGTTTTAATTTAAAATAGCTTTCCTTTGAAAGCTCCTATCAATGATTTTTTTGATTATCTGTCAGTTCAGTTCAAGAGGACGAATGGCTGCAATTTTTTTCTGATCCTTTTTTCATTGATTCATTTTCTGAACCGCTTATTCTCACAAAGATCGTGGGGAGGTCCAGCCAATCGCAGGGCACGAACAGACGGACAAACCACTCACGCTCACACTCATACGTATGGGCAATTTTGAGTGGTCAATCGGCCTACTCTGCATGTTTTAGGAAAGTGGGAGGAATGCAAACTCCACAAAGGTGGACCGAACTGGACTCCAGGACCCCAGAACTGTGAGGCCAACACGCTAAACACTCATTCGCTGGAACGCCCATTTTTTTCAGTTCTACAAGTTTTATTATCATAAATATCTCAAGGAGCCAAGCAATAAGACGAGTTAAATTGATTGATTGATTTAAAAAAAATATGCATTTGTGTACTTTTAGGCCATTGACATGGTGGTCAGTGTCTGGAAAGAAAAGTATAAGTCAACTGTCATTGATTATTGTAGAGTTGATGTACAAAATGAAAGCATTTATTATAAGTCTTTGTTAACTCTTGATTCTTTTTTTACCAGGGTATCTTTCATTCCTAAATTGCTCAGAAACTTTAAAAACTTTTAAGAATTTAACACACGCATAAAGGGAGGACTGATGGATGGTCAAATGTTTACTCCTCACTTGTCTCGCTTGTACTGATGAGCAATTGCAAAATGAAGAATCACTTGTTGATTTTTCTTTCCCTGGTTCTGAAATGGAGGATTATTGATGAGGCAGAGTTTTAGCTCAGATGGGAGATTAAATACAGAACCATCAAGTGAGACTAGCAATGAGTGCTGTACAGGCTCAAATTAGCATTGATTTGGGCCAGGTAAATGTGGGAGAAAACTGTCAGCCTTATAATATACTTTGGTACTTTATATATATATCTATATCTATATATATATATATATATATATATATATATATATATATATATATATATATATATATATATATATATATATTTATTTATTTATATATATATATATATATATATATATATATATATATATATATATATATATATATATATATATATATATATATATATATATATATATATATATAAATAAAGCACCACTGTTAGTTAACTAAGTTACAGCCAGTTACCTGCACCCTTAATGAAAAGAAACAGTGCAGAAAATTAATGGACGATTGTATATGGCTTGCAAACAAGGTTGTTACTGAGTGTGTGCTTTTATTTGACAAACAGAGTTCATAGTCCTCAAGATAATTAATTTGGTTGGAAGCATTTAATGGGTTCTTGTTTGACAAATTACTCATATTAATGAGCAAAATGTGTCCGTTCTATTAGTTTGGCAATGTTGTACATATCAGCTGACACATAAAAGCATCATTGCAAGTCCAATACATAAATCACTTGCGCTTCACGTTCAACAGTCATTATACAGGATAGCCTATTAAAGGAGAGACCGTGATTCAATTGACAGAAACCTGGAGATGTAGATTGTTTGATATTCAAAGCTAAATTAATGTGCAACAGCAGTGCCAACTACAAGAAGAAAAACGTGTCCATTTATATGTGATGGATATGTGATGGACTTGAATCATAATGGTTTAGTAAATGTCTCTGGGAAATAAATCTAACATTTATTTGAATATGAAATACAACATTGCAGTTATTATTCATGTTTGTTTTATAGACGTTATTTTTAGGAAAATCTGAAGTGACTACAGTAGTAATATGGTCAATTACGAACATACCCACTTCTGACACTATGTTGTTGTTGATGTTTTTTAGGGGGTAGTAGAGGATTATAGGAGCGCATCATTTTCGCAAACAGAGCAGACGAACTGTTCCAATAACTGAGTGGGGGGTTCCGTAAAATAGGTTTCTATTTGTGTGGTTCTTAAGGAAGTCTTTTTTTATCTCCTCGTCTTTCGGTAGTATACGTAAATAACATCACCATGTTGTTTAGTGCATTGTGGGATCCAGGAAATTGTGGTATTTGTCATTAAGATGACCTTGCAGAATCGTTAAGTGTTACTGTGGGTTTTGCCAAGTTGAATAGCCCACCTATCAGGGGGATAAAATCCTGAGGACATTTTTTTGTGCTTTTAGCATTAGCAATGTCCAAACTTTTTCATCTTACATGCAAAAATTATGATTTAAAAGTTAGAGTTGTAGAGTATGAGTGGCAACACATGCTTTTCCTTGCCTTATTTTAAGCTTTCGTAGGCTTTATCCATGAGCAGGATTTCCATTAATGATTATATTTAGATTTGTCACTGTGCTCATTCAACAGCGAGTTTGATCTTCTTTCATTTGCATTTTCCATTATATACCCTGTCTGCTGCTTTCAAAGTGTTACTTAATAGTCCACCATGTAAATTGCTTAAGCACCCTAGATGAAAGCCCGCTGAAGATCAGTGCCACTGTTGCAACACTGATAGTCATGTATTTTTTTGCATTAAGATGTCGCCTGACAGCTTTCTTTCTCTGACGATTTCAAGGTATTTTTTTCTGTGACTCGTTGGATTTTTATAGACTTCATCTTTTCCGTTTAGACGATTTAAACCACAGGCAACTGGAGAGCAAAGTTTTTTTGAAAGAGTCCCGCATTGTGTCCAGTATGTAATTTTTTCCACCCTAAAAGTTTCTTTTCATATAGTAATGGTTTTGACTTTTTGACGGCCAAACCGCTAAATAGTTGAAAGCAAATAAAAAATCTTTACACATTAAGCCTTTAACGGTCCCTCGAACAAAAACGACTAGAATATTTCAAATATAATTTGCCATGAATTTGTAGTATGTTTATGTGAAAAACAATGAGTTATACATGTTTTTCTAAGGTTTTATAAACTGAACAACAAGCTGTAGATATTTTCAAGGCTATATAAACTGAACAACAAGAAATGGTCAAGATATCTTCTTTAGCTAAATTGGAAGAGCAAAACACTGTAATTGATAATGTTGTCATCCTTAGGTCATTAGTTCAAATCCAGCTTGAAGGATATTCTGTATGTCAATATCGGCTCAAAAGTGTTGAATTTGTTTGGACTCACATGATTATCTTTCCAAATAATGATTGTATTTACCTTAGAAAAGAAATACACTGAATTGCAATGGTCTCCAACATACTCTGAGTAATTTTGAACATCTACAAAAGAATGACAACTTTTTACTGTTTAAATGCTAATGAAAGCTTTCGCTCAGTTTGCTGCCAAGAGCTGCTGTAATGTGTATTTGTTTTGGCATTGTGAAGATATATCCACGCTGTTCCTGCCGAAATCCCTGAAAATGCAGCACCCCCTGCTATCTTTAAAGCAGTTGAAGGCTCAGATAAACAAAATATGTTTTTCTCACCAAAATTATAAATTCAATCGTACAAAATAATCCCAATTTTTGATAATAATATTAACAAGACGATTTTGCTTTTCTCTTAAATGTATTTTAACATATCATTCATTCATCTTCTATACCGCACATTCTTGTAAATGTTGCAGGGGTTGCTGGAGCGTATCCCAGCTGACTTCTGGCAAAAGGCAGACGACACCTTAGACTGGTCTTCAGTCAGCCATTGGGCACACAGAGAGACTGATGACCAGTTGTGTTTGCCATCATACCGCCACCAGTAGGAGTTGAGCCTGTGTCCGCCTGCACTGAAATCATGCAAGTGAACCACTAGACCAGGGGTGGGCAAACTATTCCATCAAGGGCCGCAGTGGGTGCGGGTTTTCATTTCAACACATTGAGAGGGCACCTTTTCACCAATCCGGTGTCCTACAAGTGCAATCAGTGGATTGCAGTCAGGTGCTTCTTGTTTTCTGCAGGAATCTCATTGGTTAAACTGTCTGTGCTATATCGGTTGGAACAAAAACCTGCACCCACACCGTCCCTCGAGGACCGGTTTGCCCATGCCTGCACTAGACCATCAGCAACTTAACATATATTTTTATTTATTCTTTCTCATTTAGTTGACATGGAAGGGACATCAATTCCCTTCGATAGCTCATTTGATAGAGCTGTGGACTGTAGTTGATTACATAGTTATCCTTAGATTGCTGGTTCACATCTGGCTTGAAGAGTGCTTTCTATGTAATTTCTCATCCAAGTGTTGCCATATTATTTGATCTGACATCCTGTCAAAATTGTCATTCCAAGTACCGTAATTACTTGAATATAACACGCATATTTTTGCTATATAATTAATTCCAATAGTTGGGGGTGCGTGTTATAATCAATAACTAAAATAAATTAAAAATTTTCGATCGAAAAAAGCATTGTCAAACTCACTTTGACGCACGGACATTGTGCAATTTCCAACTTTGAATTCAAAATACACGTATATTAAAGATCGTCAAGCCTCACAAACATCACAATCCTGCATTAATAAGCTGGAAAGTAGAATACTACATTGTAGTGTAGTACGTACTTGTATTTAGAAATATGTCCAGCGGGGGGCAGTACATTCCCTTGTTACATGTGATAGTCTTTTCCATTGTGCATATCTTCAAATCATTTATTTATTCAATTTGTATGTTCCTTTTCTTGTTTGAGAATGACAATAGATATTTGAATTAAAACATGGTATTGTCAATTGAAATGTAGTCAATGTTCAAGGAAGTCTAAAAGGTATTGCAACATAACATGTCTACATGATATGTTCGTCCACTCTGTGTATCATCTATTGCCCTAAAATTCAAACGCATAACTCCAACAACTGCACGACACTCGACACGCTCGTACCTGAAGATTTCTCTATCCGGTTTTGAACAAAACAATCGTGAAACGAAGAAAAAAAGGTAAGATTTCTGATTTTCGTCAGCGGGAAATTTTAGGTGCGCACTATATTCGAGTACTGCGTTTTTCCAGATTTTTTTGGCCCAAAATTACCTGCGTGTTATTTTCGAGTGCGCGTTATATTCGAGTAATTACGGTAGTTTGTATTTACCTTGGGAAACAAACAAACAGAATGAGTTTCAAAGTATGCACCACTTGTTTCACTCTTTGAACAAATTAGAATCTCCAATAAGAGAAGAATGGCTTTTTTCAGTTTAATTGCGGATAACAGCCCAATCTTTCACTCAACTGGCTGGCAAAAACTGCTGCAATTTCTATTCATTTTGGCATTGTGAGGATATATTCACACATTAGCTGTTCCTGCTAAAATTCATGAAAAAAAACAGCTCCCCTTACTAACCATGATAAAATTTGAATAATACAAATAAATTCATATTTCTGATGAACCTTTCCCTCTCCTTCTACCCTGCAATTGGCTGGTCACCGATTCAGGGCGTCACCCGCCTGGTGGTCGTAGTTAGCTGGGATAGGCTCCAGAAACTCTGTGACCCTTGTGAGGATAAGCAGTTTTAATCTAAAGAACAGAGAAAAATGGCAGCTCTTCGATAGCTCACTTGGTAGAGTGGAGGACTGAAGTTAATTACATAGTTATCCTTAGGTCGCTGTTTCGAATTTGGCTCGTAGGAGGCCTTCTTTTATTGTAATTGCTGGTCCAAAACAGTTGAATTTGTGTTTGAACTGAAATCCTGTCATGGTTATCTTTCGGAGTAATGTTTGTATTTACCTAAGGAAACAATCAAAGAAAAAAAACTCTTGAGTTTCAACAGTATCTAATACTCATTTCACTATTTGAACAATTTAGAACTTGCGAGAATGAGAACTTAGAGAATGATAACTTATTTTCAGTGTAATTGCTAATGACAGCTCAATAGCTTTCGCTCAGTTTGCTGCCAAAAACTGCTGTAATTTGTATTCATTTTGGCATTGTGAAGATATACAGTTAAATATGTATTTGAATACTCTGGTATATTGCAAGTTCTCCCCGATTTAGAAATCATGGAGGGATCTGAAATTTTCATCATAGGTGCCAGTCCAGTTTGAGAGAAATCATCTAAAAAACATCCAGAAATCACAATATAACAATCAGATATTTGTGTGATACAGATGTGAGTACGTATTTAAACACCTGTCTATCAGCTAGAATTCTGACTCTCAAAGACGTGTTATTCCATCTTTAAATGTCCACCTCCACTCCATGTATTATCCTGAATCAGAGTCTCCTGTTTGAGGTCACAAAAAACACCTGTCCAACACATACAATCAATAAGATGCAGACATGTAACATAGCTGTCCAAAGACATCATACACAAAATTGTACAACTCCAGAAGGCTGGGAAGGGCTATGGGAAAACTACCAAGAAGCTTGTTGAAAAAGGTCCACTGTTTGAGCAATCATTAGAAAATGGAAGAAATTAAACGTGGCGTGGACCTCCATGAGAGATATCACCATGTATGGTCTCAATGATCCTAAGAAAGTGAGGAATCAGCCCAGAACTACACAAGAGGATTTAGTCAATGATCTGAAAAGAGCTGGGAACACTGTTTCCAAGGTGATTGTTGGTAATAAGTCATCCTTGTTTGAAATTTTGCATGGCACAAAAGGTTCCCCTGCTTAAACCAGCACATGTCAAAGTCCCTCTTAAGTTTGCCATTGATCATTTGCACAATACAGAGGAATCATGGGAGTTTATTGGCCAAATGAGACCAAAATCGAACTTTTCAGTCATAGTTCCACTAACTGTGTTTGGAGGAAGAAAAATGATGAGTACCATCCCAAGAACACCATGCCTACTGTGAATCATGGGGGTGGTAGCATCATGCTTTGGAAGATTTTTTCTCCAAATGGGACAGGACTACTGCATTATTAAGGAGAGGAGGACGAGCGGGGCCGTGTAGTGTAAGATTTGGGGGAACAACCTACTTCCCCCTCAGCCAGAGCATTGAAGACTGGTTGGAACAACCGACTTCCCTCTCAGCCAGAGCATTGAAGACAGGTCGTGGCTGGGTTTTCCAACATGATAACCACCCAAGGCACACAGCCCTGAAAACCAAGGAATGGCTCCGTAATTAACATGATCAGTTTCTTGATTTTTCTTTTTAGATTATTTCTTTCATAGTGAACATGCAGTTACAATGAAAACTTTAGACCCCTACTTGATTTCTAAGTGGAAGAACTTGCAATATAGCAGGGTGGATCGCTGTCTCAGCCAACTATGGGAAGATGGCAGGGGAGACCCTGAATTGGTTGCCAGCCAATCACAGGGCACAATGAATCAGACAATCACTCACGCTCACAATCACACCGCCACCGAGTCAGAATCTAAATCAGACTGCCTGCACCAAAGTCTGGTGGAATAACCACTACACCATCAGGTGGCCTTAACCTTAACGTCTCTTTTTAGGCATTTCTCCTCATTATTTGACACGCATGGTTATGTGTCCAATATTTATCTATGGCTATTAAAGTATTTTGGTTAAAAATCTAAATGACAGCTGCAGTAACCAAACATTTATTATTTCAGGTCCTGGAGTGGAGGCCTGTAGTTGATAATATAGTTAGTTATTCTTAGATGATTTTTACGTAATTACTGACCCAAAATAATTGTTTGAACTAACATCCTATGTCATGATTATCTTTCCAAGTAATGTTTGTATTTACCTGAGGAAACAAAGAACGTCTGAGTTTCTATATCATCCAACACCAGTGGTGTGCCGTCAGGGCATTTAAGGCCTTCTCTGCTGGCCTAAGAAATGTCTGAATCACAGACTGATGTTAATTATATTTTGTCCATGAATACTTATTAAATAATTCCAAATTGTCTGTCAGCTTCCTTTCATTGCTTTCCCCCTGGTTGCACTGCTTTCAGATGTGTGTTTTCATATTGAAGCATTTAACCAATCACATTTCAGCCATTATTTGTTGCCAGGATCAGAAATCTGCCTCAAGGCCTTCACAATCAGTTCTGCAGGCTCTGCTGCATTAAACAAGCGTCGATAATACTGTTGCTTGGTGACACCAAGGCCTTCTCGCAGGCGTAGGGATACGTCATCGCTTTCACCAACTATGATTGGCTAGTGATAGAGTGGACTAGCCAGAGCTACCAAACTGTATCTGGAGCGAGCTGCACAAGCAAATATATTGTTGTGTTGATGTAATAGCGTTTTTGTCAACCCGCAATGGCTAAAGGAGGAAAAGAAATGGATTTGTTTGCTGATTTACTTTCAAAACCATTTTCAAGACGGACTTTTCAAGAAAAAAAAGCTGGAAATCATTAGGAAAGGTCGCCGTGTCCAAAGCAAGCAAGCCTGTCGCAACCAGGAACGAACATTTTCAGCACTAAATCGAATAAAAACATGCCAGAAATACGACAGGACAGGCTCGACTTTCAGCATTAGCTTCGACAGCGATAGAAAAGAAGGAGGAAAGAAAGGAGGATGGATATTGTGTACAGTTAAAAAGGATTTTTCGTGAGTAAAATATGGCTATATTCCTAAATAATATTTCAATTGTATGAGGTCATTATTTATGATTTTTCATGTGTCGCAGCTGTAGCTGCAGTAGAGCTTATATAGCCATAAAATAGTTTTTGAGGTTTGGATTGATTCCGATAGCTGAAGGCACTACTAGAAAATGCACGGACCGCTATTGTCCAACACTCATTTTACTATGAGCAATTTAGAACTAGACAATGATGGCTTTTTTAGTTTAATTGCTAATGACAGCCCAATAGCTTTCGCTCAATTTGCTCCCAAAAAACTGCTGTAATTTGTATTCATTATGGCAACGTGAAGATAAATTCCTGCATGGTCTGTTCCTGATACAACCCGTGAAAAACGCAGCTTTTGTTCTATTTGCTGCCAAGAGCTGCTGTAATTTGAATACATTTTGGCATTATGAAGATAGTACATCCACGTGTGGTCTGGTCCTGCTGTAATCCATGAAAATTTAGCTCTGCATGCAAGTTTGAAAGCAGTTTAGCACTCAAATAAACAAACAAAAGGAGTTGTTTTTCTTTCCACATTAGATTTTAATTCCGATTAAGTAATCCCAATTTTCAATAGACATAGCTATTATAATCTAAGTTTAAACTGTAACACTGGACATATATTTTGAGTACTGATTCCTCATTACCTGACATGGATGTTTACATGTATGCAGTTTCTTTCTCATGATGTGCACACCATATCATCATATTGAATGATTTTCTGAATGGCACACAATCGCTGCCAGCAGTTGATCAAACAGCACTCCTTAAATGAGAAGTAGCAAGATGTTTCCCCTTATAAATACTACAATTAATGTGACTCAAAATGATCATCTGATCAGTCAGACATGGCATTTAAAACATCTTACTGGAGTGTGGGTTTTGACCTTCGGGACCATAACGAGACTAAATTCTCACAAGTCGATGTATGTCAGGCTTTCAATATTTTACTGCCAAATAAATTTTTTGAAAAGTGGTATAATATTCAATGGTGATTCAGCTCAGGGAGCATATAACGTTGAGATCTACAGACACTTTGACTTGATCGTAAACCAAGTATAAATCCATAGGCATTTAATAACCAGTTTATATCTTTGGCTGACATGGATATATGTCTTCTTCTTATACTCAGTCTCTAGTGGGCCTAGAAATAATTATTCTAACACATTCAAATATTCATTCAACAATATTCACTGTACCACTTATCCCAGCAAACTATGCGTACACTTTGGATTGATTGTCAGCTAATTGAAGGGCATAAAAAGACAAAACCATTCGCACTCAAACTCATATCTGGGAACAATATGTAGTGTAAATATTCATTTTCAACACTGCTTATCTTGTCATGGTCATGGCATGCAGGAGCAGCTGACTTTGGGTGAAAGGCAGACTCCAACCAAGACTGGTTGACAGTCAGTTGTAGGGCACATATAGAGCCAGACAACAATTCACACTTAAAATCACACCACCACCAAGTCAGAATCGATCTCACGCTGCCCCCACTCAAGGCAGACAAAACAACCACTGATCCACCAGGTGGCTGACATTTGAACACTAAAATAGAAATAAAAGAGCAAGAAAACACGCAGCATAAATGACATTCACATTAAAGGCAGTTTCTCAATATTTAAGTATGCAAATTGCCAATTTCTTAGACTTCTGGAAATAGAAAAAAAATCATGTTTAAACGTAAAAAGAAGGGAGAGTAGTTTGGCATACGCATGTTTGATTGGCTAAAATAGTAATTGGTTAAATGTATGCCAATGGTTAAATTTTTTCCACTCTTACATATCAGAAGATTTCAGAAGCCCAAAAATAACCCCTCTCTTTGACCACATGTCAGTCGTCACTTGGTCAACACAGTCTTGAGCAAAATATTCGGATTAATTTCCTTCTCATCACGTATGAACCATTTTCCCAAAACTAGATTTAATTTCTTGTTGTTTTGTAAGGCCCCTTCTAAGTTATTAAAGTTGTTGTTATGAGCACAAATTGCCTCGTCCCCACTGCTTCCCCACGACTGGGTCCTAATCCTTCCAACCTCGCCGAAGACGTCTCACATGGACGTAACACGTGATATGTGACCTTTGAGTGCGATTACAAAATGATGTTATAGTTACAACATAATAATATCAATAAAAAGGTGAAGGATGCGCTTTGAGTTGACCCGAGTCTTTTCATGGAGGACAAACACTGAATAGAGATATACTATTGATAGTTTGGAACGTCTCTAGTATTGGAAAAGCTATTTTGTTCAATTCTGGAATGCTCACTGAGTGATAGGTACAGTGAGGTATATTTTCATGCTCATGCTGTGATTGTTTATCAATCTTTAAACATAACAATTTGGTGTGATGCAAGAAGCCACTGCAAATCAGGACCACTGTGGTGTGCAAATATGCGTTTATTGTCCTTTGGGCCAGTTTTATAGCATACTGCAGAAATAGAAATTTCCATTGTTTTGGCCTCAGGAGGACGTCTCGTGAAGATGGCTGAAAACTGCCTACCCTGGAGCAGCAGACTGTTATGATGCAGAGAAAAGTTCATCCCTGACTAGAATCTCAAGTTCAGGACTAGACGCTTTTATGACCAAATAAGGGAAGACAACCGGCTGAAAAACTATTTTTAGAAGCTTTTTGCTACGTCCCAGTTTTATTTTATTGCATCACCAATGAGAACACTAGGCCTTTTATGGATGCTCTGCCTCACTCCACTGACTGCCATTACACTTAAGAGTTCATTTTAAGATTCTGCTTGTAGTCCCTCAGTCCTGTTAATGTGAAAAAAACATACTCTCAATCACAATAAAAAAAACTCACCTCACCGGGCCTAAAATGTCAATCATTACTTCGGGTTCGGGTCGTGTCGGGCCGGCCTTCTCTCTTGCTTTAAAAAAATCTATATATACATATATGTATATGTTCAATAATATGCATTGTTCCTTTATTAAATAAATCAAACTCAGAACTCAAAGTGGGTTATAGCATGTCCGCCTCAAAGTTCTGAGATGGACTTTTCAATCTCTGATGTATTCTGACCTTTTTTATGTTTTCTTTAAAATGCATTCTTAGGTAACATTACTGCTGTATAATTTTTCACTAATGTATTTTTTTTTCCCACTAATGGTCCCATAGCACGGTTTCTCAGTTATTCATTAATATTTTTTATGAGCTTCATGAGGAGTTTGTTTTTACTAATGTTACCAATGTGATTTCTCTTGAAAGTATGCCTTTTTATGCCTGTCCCCCATGTTAAATATGGTGGACAGGCACTTTGGTGTCCAGCAATATTTCATTGTAATTTAATTACTAAGCTCAGGCTAAAAAAATTAACCATGACTAAATAGCTCTAATGATATCAAGCTTTGCATAATTTTGCACTGATTTTAGCTATCGTATTTCAAATGTAAATTTATGTAAATTAGCCAGAAGCGACATTTCTTAGGTACACTTGAGACTTGAAATGCATTTACTCTGACAAACATATGTAGACAACATGCCTATTTACTAAGGTACATTATTTGGACAAAATGGCAAGGTGGAAGGCTTTTTTGGTGTTATTTCAGATTGGCATTCTTCTCCTTCCACCCTGTTCAACTCTGATTATCTCCATAAAATGTAAATGCAAGGATTTGGTTTTCTGAGCATGGATGTTTATTCACCTGCTTTCATTAATGAACAAAACCTACCAAACTGATACTCACAGAACCTTAAGGCAAGGGCAAATCTATAGCATTGCATTAGTGAAAGTGAAGTCAATGCAGTATACAAAGCAGACATTTACATTCTCTCTTTTCTCCTCAATAGCAGGCAAGAAATCAGACAAAGCTTTTCTTTTGTAATTGTTCATTTTGAAAGCTATTTGAAAAATATCCACCAAATGAAATTTCTTTCTTTTGGCTGCATTATTATTATTCATTATTTATTCATTCATTTCAGCCAGTTGCATTCATTAATACACATGCAGTTCATCAGTTTTCCTCTAGTATAACTCATCTCATATTCTGAAGCGCTTTATCCTCACTATGGTGGCGGGGGGCGCTGGAGGGTATCCCAGCTGAATTCCACACAAGTGGACCGACCTGGATTTGAACCCACGTGTCCCACTGTGAGGATGACGCGCTCACCACTCAGCCGCCGGGCTGTCCTCCTCTAGTTTACGTCACAGGTAACAAAATAAACAAAACAACAAAGACAAAATTCCTAAAAAGCAGCGCATTCATAATACACATTATATATATTTCTGAAGCTCTTTTTTAAAATGTAATTACATGGTAACATATGTATTTATTTCTTTTACCAACAATGCAAAGGAATAAACAACACAAGTAATGGCAAACTGTTATGTACAAGGTCAATTTTACTTCATCAGCAAAAGTAAATATACCAACAATAATAATGGAGATTGTTCCAGCAATGGTTATGGACAACATAACAGAAATGCTCCCTAAACTTATTGTGACCAGCCAGGTCTAATGTTTATAGTGCAATTTAAATCTGTGCATATTTAACATTGTTTATGTTGTACATTTTTATGTTGTTATTCCCCCAGAGTTTCACTCCACATACATAGGCACAAAAACATTTACGAGTTGTTCAAACTTTCAGACGAAGGAAATGTGAATGCTCCATAACCAATGTTCCCTCTAATTTTTTGTTTGTCTGGGCAGAAAGACAACCTCCCTGAGCACACTGAGTACCGGTGTGAGCAACATCATCATTGCTCGCTATGGGCACACACCAGTATCAGGTGTATGTCTACTACACATAAATGATTTAGTAATAATAAAATGTAATGATTAATATCTATGAATGGGCGGCCCGGCGGATGAGTGGTTCGCGCGTCGGCCTCACAGCTAAAAAAAAATAAAAATTGGGATTTTATTTTGTGCGCTCCATATGATTTACTGTGCGCAGAGAAGACGAGAGTAGTGCGCAATTGCGCACGCGCGCACCTTAGAGGGAACATTGTCCATAACCTCTCAAATTATTGTCACTTTCTCAAGTATTTGTGTTTGATACTGCTACTAAGGCTCAAGTGTTAAACTCAAGGCCTTTGATGATTTTCTCTGGCTGTGAAAGCAAATCATGTATAACTTTACCTCATGTGGACTGCAAATTAAAATGAACATATTTTACTGTACTTATACTTTTAATTCATTTCCAATAGATCACAGAGTACATGTGGTGGTACTTAGTAAGAAAAAAATGGAAATTAATATTGAAAACACACAGTGACAGCAATATGTAGACGTCCAATACATTTGAACTGGGAGTGGCCAGTTAAAATGGATTGGACGTCTAATGCTGTCATTGGCATTCAAATATTCAAAAGGCTTAAAAAAGAAGATTTGGGACAATTCTAAGGTCAAAAATGTTTTTTTTCCCCTCAAACTACTATACTTACCGATAAGTAGATTAATCGTGGCAGCCTTCGTTGGCAGACATCAAGGACCTATTAATAAACTTTTTGGTGCTGATGCTGGAAATGGGCATTGAAAAAAATCTGTCCAGCTGAAAACAGAGCCAACTGTCAGACAACTTTCCAAAATGTAACAAGAAACAAAGGGAATTTAAAAACACGGCACATTACTGTCAACCCACTCTGATTCACACATTTGGGATTGGAAAATGTGGATCCGCTTAGCAAAATTGTGAGTCAGCCTCGGTTCCAAATGCCTTAGGGTAAATTGGATGTTGATTTAACATATACATGGGTGATCACTTTTTATATTTGACCACCTCTCTTTAGATTCATATGCAGCATTGTATAGACGGTTATGGTTTATCTCATTTGCAGCCTGGGCAAAATGGGCTTGCACTCATCCAGTTAAATGAAACACTCAATCTAAATAAAAGCCAAAGAGATTGTTCCTTTCGGCAAAACTGAAGTGTGTTTATGTGGGTATTCCCAATGCGCTTGTGTGTTTTGGTAGAGTCCTGAGGGAACACAAAATGTAATCACCGGAGGTGATTACTTGGCGAAAATCAGGTGTGTGTTGGCGAGAATGTGCAAGTATTAGGAGAGCAACAAAAAAATAATCACAGAAGTTACCCAATGGCATTTTGGTATGTGTGCATGTATGGATTTATAGTGATAAAATCCCATCCGCAAACTCACAAACTGCTATACTTGAGTTATGACAGGGAGGGTAAAAATATCAGCACAGGCTACAGAGCGAAAACACTTTGTTTCCGTCTGTGTACTTCTATTTGTAAGTTCAATCGGTGGCAGGAACTTTCTTCTATGCACATATTTCTTCCAAATCAAAGCGTTTGTGTAAAATACTTTGTATTGAAAGAAGCACTGCTGAGTTAATGCAGCACAATATCACAAATAGTACATGACACATTCATATTTCAAAGACAATCGAATTCACTCTTTGTCTTGCATTCAAAATGCAATCTTATATTAAAAGATTATCAATAGTCAACTTGCTACATGATTAGGCTTCGAAAACTGTAACCCAACATATTGCCAGTGATCATATCAAAATTATATATATTATACAATTTTGCGTGCTATTTGGTATTTTTAATGATATTTTAGGGTGGCAGTCCATTTAGCTAACGCAATTTGAAATCTTCGTGTCGATGTGGCATACATTATTCTCTTTTTTAGCTACTCTTAGGTGCATAAGTTTTCAGAGCAAACATGAAACCTTTGCCAAATAGGTCTATCATTTATATTATAAAACCAGAAGTCCTGGCAATGTATGGTTTACTGTGGTGTTTTCTCAACTAAAATAGCTGGACTAAATCCCTCAGGTTTCAGTAGCTGACAACAAACCGATATCACCTAAGCCAGAAATTGCAAATAGGAAGTCAAATGCATCTGTAAGCTGAGGCTAATGGGAAAACGTGACGAAAAAAGGAAAACCAAAAAATCAAATTCAAGTAAATAAACACAGAGTTTAATTAGAACCATGTGACTTTCAAGCTGTTGAAATATGAGATCTTTGAAAACAATTTGTTGTTCCATTACATGGTTTTACTCACTGGTGTCAAACTTACGAGGTGGGGGCTAGATTTGATCTGCCATATCATTTTGCATAGCCACAAAAGGAAATCATATTCACTGACTTATAAAAAAGAAAAAAACATAAGAAAAATAGTTAGTAATCCATTAGACTGAATCAGAAATGCAAAGACATTTTCCAATGGGGTGAAATTAAGAGTGGCAGCTGAGTAAACATACATACATATCCTTGCTAACACTCAACTTAGCGACTTAACATTATGTTACGCACACTCAGACAAACTCATACTTTCCTGGTCCCTGTGGCCTGGATCACGTTTTACACTCCTACTCTAACTCGCCTGGAAAGAAACACTCACTAAAGCTGTCAAACAAACAAAAATCAACATTTACCATCCAGTTAGATTTAAAAAGAATTGTCAGCATGAGCATCTGTTTTACCCTAAAACTGCACAAGCGTTGGCATAGTGACGCGATCATGTTCACCATTTAAATGGGAAATTAGCATTTTAATAAGCAATGGATTGTACATTGTTTATCACAACAGCTGCTATCTCCATTGAAGTGAAACATTACATTGATGAATGACTGCTTTTGCATGGCACGACACAGCATCAGGTCTTTAACAGCATTCTCCACTGACCTCCTTCGCTTGCCGTACTTAAAACATATTTTACAGAAGACACTGTTACCCGTTTTCTGATGCTGCCAACCTGAAACAGGCAGTGGGAGGGAGAAAAGTGAGGTCTGGCGTAGGGTGCCATTCCAGCTCAGAAAGCTGGGCCAGCATGTGGTTATCTTTTTTCATTAGGATGAACAAGCTGCCACGTAAACATTTTTGTCCATGCACCACAGCAACATTCCAGTTACCAAGTTAACAAGGTTTCAAATAACCTTTCAGGTTAATTAAACACCAACATTTTATTATGTTACTAAATTAAGAACAATTATAAGGTGAAGGTTAACTATCTCTTCCAGGAATTACATTTCAGAAATGTGGTAAATTGAGACACATTATAAAACCTTACAAACAAACGTGTTAATAAAGCCCTATTTGTTTCATTAATAATTCATGCTTACTGAGCATGAAAAAGAGTGTTGTTTATTTTATCCCCATCTAGATGAGCGGATGGTCTGATTCCCGAAAAATGCTGTGTAACAGAGATCGATGACTACATTCTTTTAAGATATGCCAATTGGAGTGATGATTACATTTTGCCTGTTATGTCTACTGTGTGGCATTTCCCTAGGGGCCTTAATAAAAGAGAGGTCTTTTGGCTTTGTTTTCAAAGCAAAACAGTTCACATTGCAGTTTTTAAAGAGGAACTCCCACCAAATACTTTAATTTTTCTAGCTGTGAAAATGATATTTCTCTCATCCTCTCTATGTCTACTTCAGTCTTCCCTAGGAGAGAAATGGAAAACATGGAGCCTTGGAATTCCCAGCAGAATTGTCATTGTAAACAAAAACAAAAACAAACAAACTAGGAAAGTGTGGGTATTGGATTGGATAACTTAATTCATCCCGTATTCGAGAAATTTAATTGTAACAGTAGCAAGAAAAGGCATAGTTATAAGTTAGACAGTACAGTCGCAAAGGCCGCAGAACAACAAAGCGAAAGCAAAAACACAAAGTACAAAGCAAAACAAAGTCAATGGGATCATTAAGAATCACCAAATCAAATCATTAAGACAGAAAAGCAGCAAAAACACAAAACGAACAAGAGTGGATGGAGCTACCGCCACCGGCTGCCAACTGAACGCCGCCATCTTGGTTCCGGTAGCAAAAACGGATAGACTCAAAAAGATGTTGTTATTATTGATGTCACAAGCACAACTGTTTTAGCCTTTGATTGTTTCTATTTTTAAAAAATGTCGGCCAACAGGAATTTCATCTACTTCATGTTAATTGAGTTTTTTATTGATGTTTTCTGCTCTATTACATATTAGAAAAACAAAATAATGATTGTTTGTTTCAAATACAAATTCTTTCTGCAGGGGTTCACTGCTTGATAAAAAACCCACAAAATAAGAGCTCTTTCTTTCTGTCATTTTTAAGAGAGAATGTATGATTATTACGCTCTATTTGGATGTGACTTTTGTGTTGCTTTGTAGCTGTTTGACGGTTGATGCAATTTTTTATGCTTCATAGTTTCTTCCGTTGGACAGTATGCTAGCATTATAGTTGGAGGCTTTTGTTAGGCCATTAATAGGAAGGTCAGGGTACATACAAACCAGAAATATTTTTTTTCCATTTTTAGTCTAGGTGGAAATAGAACAAATTTTATACAAAATATACCAATAAAATTCCTCAACAAAATAAGTGTCCAAAAATAAAATGAGGAATTGTTGACATAATTAGTATGTGTATGCTTTTTCAGTTATATTTCAACCAGGGGATGGAATAAAATTCAAAATACAGTTCATGATTTTTTTAAATGCAAAACTGCTTTGCTATAAGGAAAAAGTTCAATATCGAATCAGCCGCAGGGGGCAAAAGTTGTGTTGTGGTGCAAACTTTTCAATTCTCAGAGGGAATCATTTTAGTAATACCTCAAACACATATTTTGTGTAATATTTTCTCTGTCACTCACAATTGTCGAATGTTAAAAAAGTTACTTTTTGTGTGGGAGTGCATCCGTCTACCCGCCTCTCTTTTTGGTTTTATACTAATTGGAATGTGTGTTGACTTATGTTTGTCTTGTCTTTCTCTCATTAATTCATTCTTCAAAATTTGTGTTGCATACCCAACTCATCTCTTTTTTTCCTTTACATTTCCCCTTCTGTGTTTCTGCAGTCAAATTTTAGCTGACACATTAGATATTCTGTGGGGAGTCTGCATTGCATTGTTGTGCCCCTGCTATGTCATTGCCAATATTTCACCCTTTATGGTGAGAGCTGGGAACTTAGAAGTCAGCAGATATGGAATAGGCAGCAAAGACCGAAAAGGTATCAGCATGGTAGAATGATAAGACTGTGAATAGAATAAAAATAAAAGTGAATGTGAAGTTTGTTTGTCATGCTTTCAGTGGCAAAGACTGCACCTCAATAAACTACATTCTAATGCTTGTCTGAGAGGATTTAGAATGACTATTTTGTGGAGAATATTATTTAATTGATTAAATATACACTTATTCATCTCCTTGTGCCTCATGATTGGCTGGCCCCCAATTTAGGGTGTCACCTGCCTGGTGCCCATAGTTGGCTGGGATAGGCTCCAGCAACCCCCGTGACCCTTTTGAGGATAAGAGGTATTGAAAATGAATGAATAAATATGATCCAGGCCAAAATTTATGTGACCATAAATCTTTTTATCCAACGTATAGACAAACGATGTATCTGGTAAAATTTTATCACAGCAGACATTTGCCAGACAATCGTTTATGGACCAATGACTATAGCAGAACACTGTTGGTATCTTCATCACAGTAAGTATATACTTTCTAAGTATGAATGCTACAAAACATGGGTTGGTTGGAATCTGAATATCTAATTTCTGAGCTGAGAAAGTGAAAAAACACATTCACAATATATAGACTGGTTAATATTGCAAGATATTGATTTATCTGTTATTGTCATCAACAAAACATCTCTTTGCTTTAATGTAGTCCTTCACAATTGGTGTTTTTAGGTCAAAAAGCATTTTGTAAAATCTAAAAAAAAAATATAAAAATATTTTCGGTTTTCCACTTTAATATTGAATATAATAAAAAAATGTTTCCATTTGAAATGAAAAACAAATGATTACTAGATGTTTTCCCTTACTAAGAAAAAAAAGTTCAAATAAACAGTTTTATATCTATGAAAAAACTGAATATTTAGGGCTTTTGATTTAGTTCTTATAATACAATTTAAAAAAAATCTAAATATTATATCTAAAATGGTCGGGCCCACATGAAATCGAGTTGATATTATTGCGGCCGGCGAACAAACCCGAGTTTGACACCCTTGCTCTAGACCAATGTTCCTTCTATTTTTTCACATGTCTGGGCATACAGACAATCTCCCGATGTACACAGAGGACCAGTTTGAGCAACATCATGAATGCTCGCTATGGGCACACACCAGTATCACACCTGCCATAAGAAGGTGCATGTCTACTACCTATAAATGATCTCATCATAATAAAATTTAATGATTAATATCTACGCATAACCATCTTAATAAATGTAACTAGAACGTTCACAAATGTACAAATTACCTTATTTTTCACGTCTGTCCTTTTCACTTATCATTCTCATTCAAATGATTTTTCTGCTGAATGTATCACTTGAGCTAGTCAAGCTTCCATTTATAGGCAATATTTTTCCATCGTAAAACTCGCTTACAATTTTAGCTTCGCTGAATGTCTTGCAGAGGAGACCTTATTCACCCAATTTCACAATTTGTTCTTCTCTTTGCACATACTCTGACAACCATCCCTTCTTAAAAGAACCACATTTCTTTTTTACTTTGGCTTGTTGAGTGGCTCTGCCACAGCCCGGTCGTTTCGCCATGATAAAGGGTTGGCAGGATCTCCACCGAACCATTAGATATGTCCTAACCTGCAAAACACAGGCACCTACCCATAATCCGTAACTAACGCACCCCATCACCAGCGGGAAATGAGCCCGGACCTGCCTGCATCAAACTCAGGCAAGTGAACCTCTACAGTCGGACGGCAAAATAATTTCAAAATAGATATGGTATTTATATTAACATATTTATATTTTTTACTTACCATTATATTTGTTATATTTATAATTGTTGATGTATTCAAAATACATCAATTTAAAGTAATTTAAAATGTATTTCAATTTTTTTCTGGATCGGGTTCCCATGCCTCTAGCCCGAAGTCAGCTGGGATAGGCTCCATCACCCCCCGTGACCCTACTGAGGGTATAGCGGTTCAGAAAATGAATGAATGAATGAATTTATTTCTGCTCTCGATGATCTATTACACACAAATGTTTGTGCCTTGCATAATATTTAAGTGAATGTAGCTGGTGTTTTGCCTACCTGAAACGTGAATCAATATTGTACGTAAATGGTGGGCGCGACTTTAACATGGAGGCTATTCATTGTGTTCAAGAGCTACCATTGGCTATTCTGTGTATTTTGCGATGGTTCGCAGTCACATATTCAGTGTTTTTTCTATATCTTGCATTTTTTATGTAAATACATGAACATCTTGACAGCACATCTGGTGTCTGCGGGGACTCTCCATTTGTGTTTACTTTGGATAAGACCAAAACATGTAGCCTTGTATTTCCCAAGACCACTTGACTATGACCTAATGTGTCAATTTTGGCATTTACCAAATTATAGTTTTTTTTTAATGTATTAAAAATTTCATGGTAATGTTCAAAAGTTGTTGCAAGCCCCCCTCCCCATTTTATTATGCAATATTTAATATTCTGTTTTCCATGTTTTGTTTGTTTTCCATTTTTTTCAGATCTCGGTGTATTCAGGTGCGCTGAGCTCCTCCACGCACTTATCGCTCATCATTTATCACAATCTGTATTTAAACACCCACTCATTGTCAGAACATCTTTTTACATTTATTTTATCAGCACGTTTTTTTTTTTTCACCAATTTCCCTTCTTTTTTAGTGTATTGTATATTTATTGTGTTTTAGTTCACTACTTAAACACAAAGCCTTACTAGCTATTACATAAACTTTATTTTTTAAAATATGGCAAGATATATTTTTAGTGGCTTTACAAGACTTGGTGGCTGTAAATAAACAAAGTTTTGTTGTTGCTTTTTCAATGTGAGCATAATTAAGCTCATTGGGACCGACAAATGAATATATTATTACCAAATATAAAATTATAATACTGGCACAATTATCATGCATGTGTTTCTTCTTAATTACGGGAACACCACAAATCACACAGATGCCAACCGCGTACTTTTTTTTTTATGTGCTCTTAAGACTTTAACAATGTTCACCTGACTTCACCTTCATACGACTCTCCCGCTGTGACTGTAAGATAATGAAATATATTAAATGGGGGTTAATTAAGCGACCCTGAGGATATTTCTGTAGACACATACACCCACACATACCCACAGAGAGACAATGAGGTTATTAAGTCCAAAGGGCTTTGTCCTCACATGGGTGGAAGACAGGGTGGGTTTCAATTAATAGACCATCTTATAATTCAATTGTATACTGGACAGGATTGCGGGGTCGTATAAGAGACGCAAGATTAATATCCGTAGAAATAATTCAGTGCTCAGAACATTCAATGCCATTGCCATGCTGAAACTGTTTAAAAAGCAACGTCTCATCTGAAAGTTCACAAACAATGGAAAGAAAACTACGTGAATTCTGCATTAACTGGCCATAAAATGTCCGATTTTAAATTAATTCACAACAATCCAATTGTACATTCTCGTAAAGTAATAGAGTACCTCCACAAAAATGATTTGATTTTTGTTTATTGAACACAAGATCACACCAAATACATAAAGAAATTTTGTGTGGTAGTAGTTACAACAGAAGTTGTTTATCTATTATAGTGACTTATAAATGAAGATCAGGCTGCATGTTATGCCAAATACATAAAGAAATTCAAAAGATCTCAAAGGATTCACAGACTCTTTCTTGCCTCTCTTGTGCTAAACTGTTGTAGCAATTAGACTAGTGGGTAGGAATATGGCTACATACAAGTAATTTCTATGCTGATATTCTCAGAATCTGTGTTGATTGCATGCTGTTGTGATAGTCCACACGCCCGGATCATGATTTACCCTGAGCGATGAAGCAGCAGAACCTAATAATTGTGAATGATCGACCAGGGAGGATAAATTCAACGGGGGAGAAAACAATTAAACTTCTGTACAGGAAAAGGATAGAATAAATTTAATATGCAAGGGGGCAGGAGAGAAGACTTTTCCAATTAGTAATAACATAGAAAATTCCCATAAATGCACAGTACAATGGATATATGCAGAGAGCTCACACCCACAAATGTGACAAAGGCAGCGGGTGGGAAGCACTTTTTCACACTGGAAAACCTGAAAGTAGTGGGGGAGGCAGAGCAGATTTGCAGGACGAGAATCATTGGAAAAGATATAGGAAGGAGACAGGTGTTTACAAATAATAATTAAATAATTTTACTTTAACCAATACATTAATAGCAAGGGTAGCTCATTGAGATAGTAGATAGTATGTCCGCCCCACAATTCTGAGATCTAGGAGACAATCCCTGGTGGGCTCCAACGTTCCTGTGTGGAGTTTGCATGTTCTCCCCGGGACTGCGTGGGTTACTATCGGATTGTGAAACTGAATGCTCAATGCCTATCCTAACTTGGATTTGGCATCTGAACTGTTTGACAACCAATCACAGCGCACATAGACAAACTTTCATGATCCACTTTACAGCTATGGATAAGATAGTAGTGTTCAATCAACCCACCATGCATGTCCCAAAAGACTTCAGAATTTATTTTGATACTTGTCAGTAGTCACATCATCAATGAATACAACAGAACCAATTCCATTGACAGACGTGTGTAGTACTACATATCACACTCATATTGTCGATTCACAGTTTTGAATTAACCCAAGGCACTTGCCTTGAGGGTTTAAATTTTGTAATCAGTTCAATATGCAGATTCACAGTTGCATTAACAAAGTAGGTTATGGAAGAAATGAAATATATACTGCAAGTCAAGCCGTTTACATTGCACTTTTAAACTGTCCACATTCAGCACTGAAATATATCTTGTGAAAAGGGCTACTCCTCCGTAGAAAGTGATTTGTATTCTCTCATTGCACTTATATTGAGAGTTGTGAGCTGTGAGTTACACAGTGATCATGGTAGGACTGATATACGTAGTTCTGCTATTCAAGGAAGGTTTTACCCAAACTTGCTCGTTGATATTCCACTGTAAACTCAACTACACCATGATATTTTGAGCGCTTTCTTTGCCAATAGTGAATATAACTCTATGTACCTTTTATTTAAGGGGTACATTTACTGACTTGTCAACATTTTAAGATGCATGTTATTACAATTTGTTCAATTACATTGATAGTTGATTTGGAAAGATACCACAATAGTTAGTAGAAGGATTTCATAAAATGGGGGAAACAGGTGAGCAAACTATAACGTGTTTGTTTGACTTCAATTGATGCTATTTCTCGCACAGCAGTATTGCTGGCTGTTTTCCACTCTGGGCAGAGTGGGCATAATAATGAGGATAGAGCAGGGCATGTTGCCAGGAGTGAAATCAATACCAAACTGAATAAGATGCAAGCCCAGCAGCTGCTGCAGTGAACCAGATTTGTGTGTTTGTACTTGAGAGGGTGAGTGAGCTCGAGGGAGAATGCAGCTAAACAATCCCATTGACAAGGGTGAGTAGAAACAAATTAAAACATTTCCTAATGCTGCCAATTTTCCAACATTTTCTGGATGTTATGATGATGGAGCAAAGAGACGATTTATTAGGACTGTGTGGCTTAAGCTTCCCATTAAAAAAAGCAGAGTGGAAGTATGATGACTAATTACTGAAAAAAATCAGGGAATAATTTGCTTTAGACCAGTCAATTGTAATTAGTGAGTCACTCTGCCATGTTTTGCTCATGTAATTGACCATTCTCGAGCTTTATGAGTGACCTGGCCATCAAAAATGAAAGGTTGCAGAAACCACTGAAATCTCCATACATGAAACGTAGTGTGTTTAGATGATCACGTAATTTTTTTACCTACCTCCTAAATTTACCAGTTTGAGTTAGTACCTCACCATTTAATTGCAAATTTTACCCTTCTTATGCTGTCATATTACATGATTAAGACTTAGTTATGAACCTTGCATGCACAAAATTCAACATTTTTACACAGCAATTCCAGTTATGTCACGCAGCTACTAAAGTTACGAAACCAATCAAAAGTTTTGGATGTACGTCCTATCAGAAAGTACTCCATGTCTAAAGGTTAGTGATGAAATTACATATTGCTGTTTTCAAAGACATTAGCTTTGAAGTGTACAGAGGATTGAAATGAATATTAACAACGTAGTGTCTTGAGTTAAACATTATAGTATACCCACCTCTAAGAAAATTGGCCCAAAAATCTAAAAATACTGAAGTGTTTATTTTATTTATTTGTTTTCCTTTTGTTAGAAAAGTTTTATTGACAATTTCTGGTTGTCGTCCTTATACAAATGCACATTTTCAGCAATAAAAATGTTGGGGTTATCCTGGGATGTTATTATATGTGCATTAATCATTAATATGTATAGGAGCCTTATTGTAATTTGGGACCAAGCAAGCTCGAGGTCACTCTACAGGGCAGCTGGCTTCGAGGACATTTAATTGTTTTCAGGACTATTGACCGGACGGATCACCATGTTCCAGGCCGAGGACTGTTGATCTGAGTTCGCAATGAAGATCTGTGAAGGACTCTTAAATTGCTTTGACTTGGATTCCGGCAGATGGCGATAATCGAATCACCTTCCGAAAATACTCGCATATTGTTTAAAAATACTGTCGCCCGATTTACCTTATATGAAGTTATTATGCTTACTTGTGCAAATTGTTACGCAGTTGTTTTGGTTTCCGATCCGCTTGGGTCACCTTGTATGCTTACTTGTGCAAATTCTTACGCAGGCGTTTTTGGTTTCCGACCTGATATGCAATTGTTGTGGCAGTTGTTTTTTTTACCTTAATGGTGTTATTCGGTTAGCTTATGCAATTGTTTGAATCAGATTACCTTAAGTGTTTTGATTATGCGCGACTAAATGGACTGAGGAGGACGCCGTTTCTTCAGAATGTCACGGTGGCGAGGACGAGCCAGGACGATTCTCACTTGCAAGTTTCAATGCTGGAATATGTCAACAATGTCTCTCTGTTTTTATTAAAGTATACCTATTAATAAATCTATCAAAAAACAAAGGTTTTTAAAAACTCTGGTGAGAATTCTGCCCGTAACCTGTTGTCATGTGTACATTACAAACCGCAGATGTCTGTTTTTGTATCAGTCAAAACATCATTGCCTGTGATAAAATATGTTCCTACATCAGAAATGAAACCCGTGTTTACATCTTGAGATAGTGTGCTAAAACTCACAAAGCTTTTGACATCACTTCTAGTTCAGGTTTTTCTTTCTTATTTTTAAAAGCCTTGACATTACTCCGTATCTGAGAACACAGATGTAGAGCAATGTGAAGGACAGTTCCATTATCTTTGCCATTGCACATCCGAGGAACGTCTCCAACACCGTATTAGCCCTCTCTGCAAATTCGTCAAGGCTTCACCATGTTCAACTATTTGTAAAAGTTTTAAAAAATATGGTGAAACAGAATTGTTTTGACAGCATATTTTATATTTACACTATTAGATTTCAGTGGATGTACACATAACTTATTTTTCATGAAAACTTTCACATTTGAAAGTCATAGATAAAGTGCAAATTAAAAAAATGTATTAAAAAAAACAAAACTATATGTATAATATGAATGAGATTTTAATAGAATATGATATGAATGCAAATAAATTAAAATTCATTTCAGCCAAGGGATGCAGAAAGACTCGAATGGCTTTAACTCATATCTTAGTTTATTTTTGTCTTTACATGTGTCTCAATTTTATTTTGGGGCTATTGTATGACAAGCTTTGCCTCAAACCACATCTCCCATTAGGGATAATTATGCATAACAAGCTTGAAAGAAAACTATTTTAGTGTCTTGAGAGGGGGTCTAAAAGATTGTCAGCGCAGAAATAGACTAACTCTACTTCTTTCCCATACATTTATTCCGCAGACAATTTGGTGGTTAGGCCTGTGGCTGTGGCACATTATCATTTTTCAACTATTTGGGATATGTCTTGTGCTCTCATTACAACTCCACAGTGATTTATGTTAATGTTGTATCAAATGGCAGCGGGGAATTACCTCAAAAGGTATTCATTCATTTTCTGAACCGCTTTATCCTCACTAGGGTCACGGAGCCTATCCCAGCTGACTTCGGGGCAGAGTCAGGGTACACCCTGAATGGGTGCCAATCTCAGAGCACTAGGAGACAAACAACCATGCAGACTTACACCCATACCTAGGGGCAATTTAGAGTGTCCAATCAGTCTACCATGCATGTTTTTTCGAGTGTGGGAGGAAACCGGAGTACTCGGAGAAAACCCATGCAGGCCCAAGGGGAACATGCAAACTCCACACAGGTGGACCGACCTGGATTCGACCCCAGGACCCCAAAGCCGTGAGGCCAACACCTCAGCCGCCAGGCTGCCTCAAAAGGTATACAGACAATATAAAATTTGAGCTAAGGTCCTCAGTGCTTAATGAAAACATGTTCAGTATAAGCTCCATCCCCTTAACTTGTTCACTAATAAATCTACAAATAGTATTAGATTGGTTTATGACATATCTCAAAACTATGTACAGTGTATGTCTTTGGGAATAAATAAAATGTTCGCCTACATTTCCTTAATACCTCCTCCAGTTGGTAACCTATGGAAGGCGAGGTTATGTATTCACTTCCGTTTGTTTATCCTAAGATAACTCAAGAACGAATAAAGGGTTTATTATTACAGGGTATGTTTTCAATGAGACAAAATAAATGTAATGAAAAGGAAGAGATCATTAAATTTTGGCCTAAGGAAGGTCACAGGGGTCCAAAAAGGAATTTCACAATGATTTTATAATGGATTAACCTATTCAACACAGGGTATGTGATCTGACAAAAAGAGAAAGGGTCAAAGGTAATGGAGGTTAGAAATAGGACAATGCTTGATTTGAACTGCTCTTTCAGAGTGATTCTCTGGTTTCTGAAATGTTCAAATTTGATGTCTTAGCAGTCTCCATTTAAAATTATAACCAGCTTATGAAACTACTAACTAAAAAATATGAATCCTCAATTCTGATGAAGGCTGAAATGTCTGTGGCTGCTTTTTAACCTGGGGGAATCCTTGCTTCAAAGTTTTCATATTCTCATTACTCTACCTGCTACAAGCTCTGTGCTGAGTTACCTGAGTTATGTAAATTATCCATAGGATTGGAGAGTGAATTTGTGCAATATGTATGTGTAGACTATGAAAACGGTATGCCACATAATAGTTTGTGTCATCAATACCGTTTCAAGTCACTATTTTCTGTTTTCTTTCTGCTGTAGGGTTGGATTTTGCAATACAATTCAATTGCATTTCTAAATTAAATTACAGTTGGCAAATGTACACAGTCTGCAATCTAACAACTGCCACATATGTTTGTCTTTATATGTATGCATAATGCACAGTTGGAAGACTCCACGGTATTTACTCCAGGCAATGTTAAGCCTGAAAACAAGACTTTTACATAATGTATTAGACTTGTCATTTCTGTTTTTTAAAATTGCATTTCTTTTACTTTTTATCTGCATTCTTCTTGTTGTTTTTCTAGCTTCTCTGTCACTTGCATTCCTTCTTTTAACCTCTTGACTAATTTTCGTTTTTCCTGCCAGTATATTTTTATTCAAATAATAATGTTTCCTTTACAACAAGCGCAAATACACCAAAACTAAGAATTGAAGCAAAAGGGACATTTTTATGGTTCTGATCTAAACTTCAGACCAGAATAAAACATTAATGAGAGATACAGATTAGAATAGAACAGAATTCAACATATTCACCACATCCATTCTTTATCAGTGATGTAATCAAATTCTTCCTGTCATTACAATTGCATTACAAGTGTGCACTCTAAAGACTGACCTAAAATACAAATTTAAAACTTAAGTGCATATTTCTTATAGGAATGCCTGTCTGCTATTATGGAAAACCAAGCAGGCCTTTGTTGGATTCCAAGAACAAGGACAGAAAAGCATATAACGCTTGAAAAGGTAACAGTGAAACAATTGAAAATTGTCAATTTAGCATTATGGATGAATGGCTATAATAAAAAAATGTAGAGCATCTATTTGCAAGGGAATAAGGATGCTGACAACTGCTGGACGAAATTACTTGAAAATTGCCCCATTTGTTGTCTAAAAATGATACCATAATAGGTTACTATAAAAAGCTGTTTAAAACACTTCCTAATAAAAGCTATGCGAAAACACATTTATTGTCCAATTTATTTAGCTTGCAGAAGCAAAAAAGATAACTTTGTTTTGAGATCACATTGTACAGACAAATAACAAATATTAGCTTATATCATAACTCTTGCCCTTAAATTGAACCATCAATCATCATTACAGAAGACTCAGTTTTTAGTCGTTAATGCAGTGGGGTGCTGTCAGGGCCTTCAACGCCTTCTCTGCTTGCCTAAGAAATATCTGAATCACAGACTGATTAATTATATTTTGTCCATGAATACTTATTAAATAATTCCAAATTGTCTGTTAGCTTCCTTTCATTGCTTTTCCCCCTGGTTGCACTGCTTCCAGATGTGTGTTTTCATATTGAAGCATTTAACCAATCACATTTCAGCCATTATTTGTTGCCAGGGTCAGAAATCTGCCTCAAGGCCTTCACAATCAGTTCTGCAGGCTCTGCTGCATTAAACAAGCGTCGATAAGACTGTTGCTTTAACCAATCAGATTTCGAGTTGGCAACACCACAATGCCTTCTCGCAGGCGTAGGGATACGTCATTGCCTTCTCACAGGCGTAGGGATACGCCATCGCTTTCACCAACTATGATTGGCTAGTGATAGAGTGGACTAGCCAGAGCTACCAAAGTGTAGCTGGAGCGAGCTGCACAAGCAAATATATTGTTGTGTTGATTTAAAGCCATTTTCAAGACGGACTATGCCAGAAATACGACAGGACAGGCTCGACTTGCAGCATTAGCTTCGATGGCGATAGAAAAGAAGGAAGAAAGAAAGGAGGATGGATATTGTGTACAGTTAAAAATGATTTTTGGTGAGTAAAATATGGCTATATTCCTAAATAATATTTCAATTGTATGAGGTTATTATTGATTATTTTTTATGTGTCGCAGTTGTAGCTGCAGTAGAGGTTTTATAGCCATAAAATAGTTTTTGCTGAAGGCGTCACTAGGAAATGCACAGACCGCAACTGCGTTAAGGCCTTCTAGACAGAAAGGGGATATTAAATGTATGTTCCCCACCTGAGAGAAATGATTTGTCTTCAAAAAGAATGAGACTGACAAACTTCACTTGTAATATAATTTGTTATCTTCCAAGTAACAACTGAAGGGTTGTTAGTAGTTATAGTTGAAAAATGATATCAGTGTATTCCCGATTTTCTTAATTTGCTGGCCTTAGACAGTTTTGTTCATATTGTTGCATCTTTCACATTTCTTTAGAGAACAACTAACACAGCAACATTTGTCTATAGTCTGATAAAGCTGCAGAAGAGAGCAGCAGGAAAAACAAATGATGAGTTCCCAGCTCAACTAATTGGTACACACGTCTGTGCTGTAGTGTTGCAAAATTGTTAATGTTAAAGGCATGTGAGAGCATAAGCCAGAGAAATATAGAAAATACAGCATGACATATTGGCAATTTATGTGTATCAGGTAATAGGAATTTAAATATATCTGTTTCTTACATAGAAGTTTAGATAGGACAACAATATAACACACACTGAGCTATTTTTTTGTCTCCCTGTCCTCTCATTTCTCCTGATTTGTTTTAAAACTATTACTTTTGTGCGACTTGCCGAATGCAACCGAATACAAAAAAGATTAAACTTGGTTTGAACTAAATCAAATGAAGAAAAGCTGAACCCAACAGTCAAAATCCTACTAAGAACCTTAACATGATTCAGTACTATGACCCTGAGCAGCTCTTTCCACATTCGCACAATTTTATTTCCATGTTAACATCTGCCTACGAAATGTTCCACTTAATTCACCAGAGCTTATCTCCATGTGCAGCCCTCTACCTCCTGAAGTCACAATAGAGCTCAGAGTAAATCTCCCTCTTCAGCTCTAATGAGTTTATTTCCAGGAATCTCCTGTGAAAAATTTGCGGTAACAAGTTCATCAAAGTGAAAATGCAGGGCAGATCACTTCATACGTGCCCGCTTAAGAAAAAGCCCAGACTTTATTTATTTTACGTCATACAAAAGTTTAAGTTACGTCATACAAAAGTTTAAGTTGCGTCATACAAAAGTTTAAGTTTTGAGCCTACGGTCCTTTGGAGTGTGCAGGACACTGCTAAGGACTTTTTACGACACTGGTGGCATCTACAGTGTTTTATGCAGTGGTCTGTTGGGGATGCGGGAGCACGGAGAGGGACAGTAACAGGCTGAATAAGCTGGTCAGGAGGGCCAGCTCTGTTCTGGGCTGTCCTTTGGACTCTGTGGAGGATGTGGGAGAGCGGAGGATGCTGACCAGGATGATGTCCATCATGGACAGCACCTCCCACCCCCTGCATGAGTCTGTGGAGTCCCTCCAAAGCTCTTTTAGCAATAGACTGCGGCACCCTCATTGCAGGAAGGAGCGCTTCCGCAGATCCTTCCTCCCATCAGCTGTCAGGCTCTTTAACAAAAAAATGGCTGAGTTTTAAGACCTACCGTATGCATGCATGTATACATGTGCTGTGCTTATGTGTATGTACACGTATGTGTATATGTATGTATATATATATATATATATATATATATATATATATATATATATATATATATATATATATATACATATATATATATATATATATATATATATATATATATATATATATATATTTCAGCAACACGCTTATTTATTTACATATTTATTCATGTATTTATTTATTAACTTACTTATTACCTATCTACTTATGTCTAAAATGCCTTTCCTATTTCTGCATCCTCACCCTCTTGCTACTGCGACAAGGTAATTTCCCGAATACGGGATGAATAAAGTTATCCAATCCAATCCAAAATCAATTCCACAACATAGGACGACAGCCTCGGTGTATAATGGAACTACATGAAATACTAGCTCTCTCTTAAAATATAAATAGAGTCTATACAGTGCAGACATGGGAAAAAAACTAAAATCCCCACGCAACTACAACCAAGCCACTTGTTTGGATTCAAAGTAACACACCTTGTGCAAACTGAAATCTCTGCAGGTCTATCTGAGCGAATCTCTGATTCGAAGCTGGTTTTCAGTTTTCCACACAAGTTGATCTTCTCCTCTCTCATGGGAGAAAAACAGTTGTGAACTTCAACAGGAACTGAAATAAAAATTATTCTCCCAAAATATCACTTTCATATCAACTTTTCCCACTAACTTAGAATTAACTCATTCGTCACCATTGATGATAAAAGATTACGTTTCAGTGACTTTGATGACACTTGACCTACAATCCATTTGGAATGGGAGGGTTGGCAGCTATCGAATGATCACTGATAGCGGTTCTAAGTCCAAATGAATTAGATGACTATTGCCGTCAATGGCAGCCAATGTCAATTTCAGATATAAGAAAAATCAAAACCTAGCTTTTTTTCCAAGACATTAATGCAGGCAGACCGGCAGACGAGTGGTTAGCGCGTCGGCCTCACAGTTTTGGTGTCGAGGGTTCGATTTAGGCTGTCCCCTGCCTGGTGGCACGTTTCACATTTGTCCTTCCTGCGTTTTACTTCACAGGTTTTGAAGAGCAGAAGTCACTGTAGATGTGACAGTCCCTCGAGACTGAGGTACTTGCAGAGTCGGTCCTTGGGATAAGTTATGTGCCTCAGTATATCTGCTTCAAGCTTTTCGAGTCAGCTTGTCGAGTGTCAAATCATTGCCTCCCGAGTCAAGTCAGGACAAGTCTCGACTTATTGGCTCCAGAGTTGAGTCCCGAGTCTCGGTCCAAGCAAGTCAGGTTTGAATCTGTTTATTTTCTTCAAGTCCGCGTCGAGTTGTATGTCAGCAAATGTGCGAGTCTGAGTCTCTATTAGAGAAGGATTTGAAGACAAGATAAAAATGAATACCAAATGATTCTGATAGCGCTCATTGTTGCATTTTGCTCATATTGTAACACAAGCAGCAGCCCGGCGGCCTCACAGCTCTGGGGACTCAAGACCACTTCATTGCGCCGTAGATCGGATAAACCACCAAGAAGCTTTGAACCAACGCACACCAATAGACCCGACAAAACTTCATTGCTTCAACAAGGTTTATTTGGCCATCTCTGGATTTAATGTCTGCCCACACTAAGGGCGGCCACTTAGCGTATATTTTCCTACAATTCAGAAAATGATTTGTATTTTTTTTTTCATTGTACAAAATAACATTCATTTCAAATGAGTTGTATGACCTTTTAATGCAGAATTTGAAAATAAGTCATAACCTTAAATAAAACGTGTCATGGTGGTTTTGTATCTGAATTTGAAATCTGGCCTCCCTTTAGAAGCGACAAGTGATTGTAAGAAAATACATTTCTCCAATATTACAGTAATGTAATAAAACAATATATAATACAGGTTATTACATGTATTTGAATGAGCTTAACTGGGTGGTGATTCATATCGTAGGCTCGTAATGTTCGACAATGGAAACAGTGGAGCATTTCTAATATGAACAGGGAAGATAAAAGTCTTTTCTCAGTTCGTCATGGCTGATAAGGCTACTTATGATGTCCCAGGAACAGATCAGCTCTTCTCCGTCTGCTCTTTCTGCTTTCCTTCTTCACCTTCCTCCACATCCTCACCCTTCATCTGCCGTCATCTCTTATTTACCGGAGCTCACCGCCACCCACTACTACGTGCACCATTTGAGAATATATGCACATTTTATGTAGGTACTTCTTTTCTTCTGTACCCGTGAGATTAGCTGTAATCAATCTGTGTGTGTGGAATTTTGCTTGAGCATTGAGTGCACGTTTCTACTTTTTGCTGTATTTTCTTCTTTGGCTGCCTTAAGCATTTTCTTTTTATTCTGTTCACACCGTTTTTTGAAAGCTCCTTTTCTCTAACACGGCACCTTTTCTACTTTGGACTACGTTATTATTCTTACCTTAGTCTTAGCTTTCTCTTTCTCAGTCTCAAAGCATTCTTTATTTTTTTCTTCCCAAAGGAAGTCGTTTTAAATTGTTCTGTCTACATAACTCAGCATCACGTCTTAGATACAAATAACACACAGTGTACTCTTTGAACTTTTTTATTTCGTTTATTCAGTTTAAAAAGTTGGTTCCAAGCTTAATTCTGAGATTCCTTCATCCAAATTTTACAAAATCTTGCAACAATCATTCACCATTCATTCCTAGTAATTTTCAACTCGGAACTGCATAAATCTTCATTGGTCATTATTTTATTTATATTTAAATTATTCATTTATTTTAAAAAGACTTCATCGAATTGCTTTAAAATGAACGGGAAGCCTCCTGAAATACACAGAAAATGCGTTGAGACTGCTCCGAAATCAACAAGAAATGACACAGAAAGTGATCTCGTAATGTCCAACATTTGCAGAAAGTGACCCAAAATCATCAGAGACCTGTGAGTACCCTAAAATTAACAAAAAATAATCAACAATTAAATAATTGCCTGCCAATCTGTGTGTGTGTGTAATTTTAATCAATCTGGAATTTGGTTGATTGCCCGTTTCTACTTTTTGCTGCATTTCCTTCTTTGGCTGCCTCAAGCACAATTTATTGAAAATTACAGGACTGGTTTAAATATTTTTTTTGTGTCTTTGACTTTGCTAGGCATCCAATTCCTTAGGACTGGTAGCGAGGAAATGAAGGAATTGAATGAACTTTCATTCATTTCAATTCATTCAAGACATTTGTCCAAACTAATTCATTTAAAACATTTGTCCAAATGTCTTGAATAAATTTGTCATATATTGCTGTCAATGGCAGTCTTTGTGTAAAGTTGAAACACAAAAATGCTTACAAAAAATCACAATAAATGAACAAGAAGTTTTTTTGTTTTTGTTTTATTTTTCCCAAAAACATGGAGAGCTACTGTTTGGCTTCTCTACTACCAGGTTTTGTATGTTTAAAAAAAATCCTAGAGCTGCAGCAAAGATATTATAAATTGTCAACCTCTGAATAAAGAACGACTTGTTTTTATCCATCTGTTTAATCAGAGGGGATCACCACTCACGATTCAACGATTTCAGTTGCTAGCATTCTTAGATATTTTACAATTAAAGAACAGACTTTTTCCCTCAGTCATACTCTAAAGCCCACTGAAAAAATGACTCACTTTGCAGTTGCAGCCCAACGTTTGAGAAACAATGCTCTGGGGGATGCTGGTTGAAAAATGCACCTTGTCCATGTCTACAACATTTTGCCGGTTTGTCCCAGTCATGCTGTTTCCCTTTGGCATATATGAGCTGGAAAATAGTCACTAAAAAGTATTCCTCCCTGGTTTGCCATTCTTTTGCAGCAACGTGTAATGTCTTTTCTTTTATGTTAGCTACAATCCTCCTGCTTCTTTGGTTTTCGTTTCTCGTGCCTACAGTGTTGTGTAGTATTTAAATTTGGTTGCCACTTCAAAGTGCTCCGCTAGCTGATTGAAGCTTGTTAAGGGAAGAAAACAAGCGGGGGGAATTCACAAATGGCTGCCACATTCATTAGGAAAGAGTCATGAAGGCTGCGTGAGTGTGTGTGTGTGTGTGTGTGTGTGTGTGTGTGTGTGTGTGTGTGAGTGAGAACGAGGGGGTGGTCAGGTGTGAAAGGCTTTTTGAGACTATCCATGTGACCCAAATATGCATGGACTGTTTCTCCATGTTTATATGCCTGGTGTGCGCCACCTCTGCTTTGTCCTAGTTTATCGTATGTCCACATTCACGTTGTGTACATGTATGTGTGTGTTTCCATCCTTGAGATATTGCAGAGCTTTGACTGAAAGGTCAATCCTCCCTGTTGAGGTTTTGAAATTCCTACATAAGGACCAGAGGCTGTCATGTTTTCAATTCAAAGACTCCATGTCAAATCATATTAGAGCAAGGAGAAATCCAGGATAGGGTGTTTGTGTAGTTTTACAGTTTTTTAGGGTTGCAATTCTCATCCTTTCTGTTTGCCTTTATGTACAACAGAGAGGAAAAATTGATGTTTGTCCAGTGAGGCTCACTGTGCTTACGCGATTCAGATTTTGCATTCCTGCTTTAACATATAGTACCTGTTCGCTTGATGTTTTTAACCTTGTCACTTTTTTTCTCATCAGCAGGTTTTTGAGTCTCACTCTCACATTCCAGCAATCTTGTTCATGTCCCTCGAAAGCTTTGACCCCGATTTTTTGAGAGCACTTTTACATTTTTAATACTGTTGAGTTTTTCAGCATACCAAACGAGTTAATAAACATTGTGCAAATGTGTTTTTTTACATTCTTTTTTTGCATTTAGGGGTCCTATCCCCTTTATTGTTTGTGACAGTTTGAGTTTTTCTCTGCAATTCTGATGAATCCCAGCCTTGCAAGAAAATCAGCTAATAGACTCCCAATCATCAGAGACTGTAATTACGAAAATAGGTACAAAATCAGGAATGAGTGCAAGAAATCCCTGGGTTGTTATCATAAACATTTAATCTATACTCATTTAGGTCGAACACTTAAAGAAAATGCAAAAACATTTATCTCAGAAACACTTTTTTGCAAGTATTTCTGGCTCAGTGTTTTACAAAAGGCCTTCCCATCATCACTGTCAAAAAAGGCTTACTAAAGATTTCAAGGTTAACACAACTCAAATGTACAAGTTTCCCCAGTTATTTTGACATTTTATGAAGTTCATTTCATCTCATTTTCTGAACCGCTTTATCCTCACTATGGTCGCGGGGGTTGCTGGAGCCTATCCCAGCTGACTTTGGGCCAGAGGCGGGGGACACTCTGAATTGGTGGCCAGCCAATCACAGGGCACAAGGAGACAAACAACCATTCACGCTCACACTCATACCTAGGGGCAATTTAGAGCGTCCAATCAGCCTACCATGCATGTCTTTGAAATGTGGGAGGAAACCGGAGTACCCAGAAAAAACCCATACAGGCCCGGATAGAACATGCAAACACAGGTAGACCGACCTGGATTTGAACCCAGGTCCCCCACTGTGAGGCAATGTTTTTTTCACTTTTGTATTTTTCATTTCATTCATTTTTGATAATGGTAATAAACTTGATTGGAACAGTACCGTACAACAGCTTGCACATACTAATTCATGCAGAATTCATCTAGTCAGGATATCTACATTGTAATTTACAAAATACCTTCCAGGGTGTAGAAAATGCATATACTCTGTGCTAGGCAGTCTGCCATGCTTAAGTATAAACTGTTTTGAGAATGATCACATGAGTAAAATGAGGACTGACAGAAAGACCAGTGTGACCTTAGGGGCTCTTTTGCTTGCACAGCAGCCTAACAAGAAGCTTAAAAAAACTGACAATCCTTGGGAGAGAATGGCACTAATTGACTGAAGATGGGCCCACAAGCGCTGGACAAACTGTTTACCAACAACTAACGCACTATTTACTCTCACGTTGACACCGGCTAGGATTTTTAGTCAAGTGATGGCTTTGGGTCTGGTAGGAAATCAGAAACAGAGGAGAAACACATGCACAAGCAGTGGGGTTATCTTCTTATTTTCAACCATTTTCAAGCAAAATGCCATTTTACTGAATCGTACATGTGTAAACTTCATGTTAATCAGTGTTGTTAAACTCATCTCTGACTCCGGCCAAATCGTAGTTTTGGTCTTCTTGGGAAGGCTACTATGTATGCCAATTTAGGCTGCCTCAATTTATCTAATAAATTAGTCGACAACTAATTTGATAGTCAATTAATTGTTTAGACTTTGCCCATTTGTTAATGCTTTTAAAAATACAATCATACCTCTACGTACGAATGCCCCTAGGTATGACATTTTCAGGCGTTCAAAAGCTTTTTAAATGCAAATGAGTGGCTCGAGATATGAAAAAGATCCTAGTTACGAAATCCCCCAAAAATAAAATGCATTTCCGTTTCCGTTGTTTTATTTTGAAATTGTCGCGGATGGATTGATTCTCACTTTAGAACCTCGCTACACTCTATTGGGCTGTCATTGTTGTTTCAAGTGGGTTTAGTTGGCTGTTGTGGGAGGACTGTGGAACAGATTAGAGAATTTACATATAAAATACTCTACTTAAGAAATGTTCAAGTTACGAAAAAAGTTCTGGAACCAATTAATTTCGTAAGTAGAGGTACGACTGTGTTTATTTATTAGGTGGCCCGGTGAAAGAATGGGTAGCGTGTCAATTTTACAGTTCTGAGCTCAAGGGTTCAATCTCAGGTGGGTTCCAAACTGCCGACCTCCCTGTATGGAGTTTGCATGTTCTCCCTGGGCGAGCGAGGCTTTTTTTTTACCGGGTATTCCAGTTACCCCTGGACCATATTGATGTTCAGAAATTGAATGTAAAACTGAACAGAATAAACACTAAATATCAGAATTACTGTAGTACTTTCATTGAGGACAACAGATGTTGTATATCAATTTTATTTTAATGAGGAAAATCAAGTCCATGTGCTTGCTACATTTACTTTTGGCCAGGTTTGGCTCCCGGGCTGCCATTTTTACCCCTTAGATCAGGGGTCTCAAACTCAATTTACCTGGGGGCCGCAAGAGGCAGAGTCTGGGTGAGACTGGGCCGCATCAGGATTTCCACAAGAAAAGCGCTGATAAAACATTCCAACGTTATCAAATATCTTTATTTTTTAACAAAAAATAATGAAATAAACCTCAGTGAAGTAGAGCACATCCCCATATTCTGACTCCATTTCCTCCAAAAAAGCACGGAACCTTCTGTGCTTTAAGCCCCTGGATCTGATTTGGTTGATGCATTTCACAACGACAGACATCACATTGTCAAACTTCAGGCATCTGCTGCAAAGGGCCTGATGATGGATAATGTAGTGCAGAGCTATGGCCTCCTCCACAACCTCCTCTTCCAGTTTTTTTTTAACAAGTTCTACCAGTCCATTCTTCCTCCCTGTCATTGATGGGGCTCCATCCGTTGTTATTCCAACAAAGCTCTTCCATGGCAAACTGGCATTCTCAATGGCATCACACAGCTGGTGAAATATTTCCTTAGCGGTGGTCTGGCATGCATTGGAATTACTGTGAGCAACTCCTCCATCACTTCAAAATTCTCATCAACACCACGGACATATATTGCGAGCTGGGCAGTGTCTGTGATGTCTGTGGTCTCATCAAGAGCCACTGAATATACACTGAAACATTGTGCTTTCTCACACAGTTGATCATAAATGTCACTTGACAGGTCAGAAATGCGCTCTGCCACGGTGTTGGCAGAAAGGCTGATGTGGATGAACTGACTTTTCTTTTCTGGACAGACAAAATGTGCAGCCTGTAATATGCACTTTTTGATAAATTCACCTTCTGTGAATGTCTTTCCTGCTTTAGCAATCAACTCACAAACGGCGTAGCTAGCTTCGACTGCTGCATTACTGTCTTTGGTAGCCTTCTTGAAGAAACCCTGTTGCCTCAGAAGACGTGTTTTAAGACTGGCAACCTGGTTGGCTCTCTCATGTCCCTGGTATTTTTCGTACTCCTCAGCATGTCTCGTAGTATAATGACGTTTCAAGTTGTATTTCTTGTGCACCGCAACTTTTTCAGTGCAAATGAGACATGTCGGGGTGCCCCTATGCTCAACAAAGAAATATTGCACTCCCCACTTTTCTTGAAACTGTCTGTACTCATCACCAACCTTTCTCTTCACGGCAGGCTTTGAAAGAGACATCTCTGGGGCTCTGTAATATGTGTTTCCACTTGGAATGAGTCTCGGGTTGAACTTTAACTTTCAGTCGCGCGGGTCTGTGGCGCATGTGCACTTTCGCTCTCCGATCGCATTGGATTACGGCAGTTCTCTGAATTTCTCAAGTGTCATGTTAACGCACTTACTGTTAAGTTTCAGTTTCACTCGTGGAAATGGCTACAGACACAGACACAGGCTGGATCACGGATCATAGCGCTTCATTCAGTTCTATGCTGAGAGCAGCGGAGGACTGTGCGCGCCGAGCGGAGTGATCGGCTTCACGGCTTCTCCTCCGCCCAGCTGATTGGAGGAATGAATGAGTGAGTGAGCGAGGCACTGGACAGCTCGGCCGATGTCCCGCCCTCCAGAGCCGTATACCCCACCGTGATTGGTTCATTCAGCTCCGAACACAACAAGTGTCATTCATATCAATCTTGCGGGCCGCACGAACATTAATCTTTCATATTAAGACGGGGGCCGCAAATTATTGTCCCGGGGGCCGCAATTGGCCCGCGGGCCGCGAGTTTGAGACCCCTGCCTTAGATGTTAACCAGAGGGTACAAGACTAAGCATGGACAAGGTTGCAAACAAGGGCTGCCATTGCTCCCTCAATAGAAACGGATTGAAAACTGTAGTGGCAGGCATGATCAGGCAAACGACGGTGGAAAGCCAGAGGTGGGGGACACCCTGAATCGGTGGCCAACCGATCGCAGGGCACAAGGAGACGGACAACCATGCACACTCTTACCCATACGTAGGGGCAATTTAGAGTGTCCAATCAGCCTAGCATGCATGTTTTTGGAATGTGGGAGGAAACCGGAGTACCCATTGAAAACCTACACACGCCCGACAAATATGCAAACTCCACACAGGAGGACTGACCTGGATTCGAACCCAGGACCCCAGAATTGTGAGCTTTTGCTGTTACACACGGACAAAATTAGTCAGGCAATATCAACCAACATAGTCCATAGGTAGCTCTGTGGGTTCACAGTGACTGAAGATAAACAGAAGAAATCATTGATAAATTGATCTTTTTTTCCCCCTTGCTTCACATCACACTCATGGTGTTGTTGGTGAGGGAATTCCACATCTGAAGACCGAAAAGTATTGCAATTGATTAGATTATTTAAGGTTTTAATTAACAGGAAATTGGAATTACGGTGTTGATTGCTTACCTTGATGTCTTATTGTATTTTTTTTCACACTTTCTTTTCTGTTCCTTTTTAACGTAATCACGTAAAATACATTTTCATCCTTCATCACTCAACCAAAAGGAAATTAGAAAAAGCAAAATGTATTTTGCATACTCACTCTTATATTAGTCGGAATTGTAGACGCGTGATTAGCACATCCACGTCATAGTTATGAGATTGAGGGTGCAATCCCTGGATGTTTCTGGCCTTCCTGTCGATATTGCATGTTCTGGCTGTGCCTGTTTGGGTTTTCTCCGGGTACTCTGGTTTCCTCCCACATCCTTAAAACTTGCATGTTAGGCTGATTGAACCTTCCAAATTGGACTTATTTATGAATATGTGGTTGCACAGTTGTTAGTCCCTTTGCGCCCTGCAATTTGTTGGCAACCAATTCATTCCCCCGTTTACTGCCTGTTGTCAACTGGGATAAGGTTCAGCATTCCTGCGATGCTTGTGAGAATTTTTTTTTCATTGCGATTAATATGAATATGTTCCACCCTCGATTCACACAGTAGGAAATTAATTGCAAGTAAATTCTTCCCGAAGTACCGAATCCATCTAGAAATATTGGGAGTTTGTGTCTTCGTACAGGTAAAATATGAGGATAATGAAGATAAATGGCAAGCTGAGAAATGCTAAGTCAGCCGTTTTCCGCTTCTCTTCTGTGAATCTTGGCAGTATTCTGCAGTTGTCTTTCTACATTATATTTTAACTGTTTGAATTTACAACACAGTACTGTCTGTAATGTGTCTCTGGAAAATCCAACTTTTCATTTTTCAGCTCTTTTAGTTTAGTTTTGTTTTGCCCAAAGCAAGCTGCCATTGCATAGACAGCATTTCTTCACTAAAAGAAGAGCAAAGAACAGCACTATTCACTCTTGTCCAAAATAACTTGACAAAAAAATAATAATTTTTACTCCTTGTTCGTGGATACATGAGAAACGTATTAGTACTTGATGGATGTAACCGTAAAAGTACCTGTATGTGTGTTTTTTTAAGTGCCTCTATTTTTCAAACTAAGTGCACCAGCTTTTTGCTGATATAGAAGTGAACCAAAGGATTCAATGTTGCCGTTATTATTGCCTTGACATTTCAAGCTATTACATGTTCCTTTTGAAACAGTGTGCCAAGATTCTTGTAAAAAAAATACGGATGAGGTCCAACTAAAAGTTCTTGAGTGTATACATTTTTAAAAATGTGCCTTTCTGAAGATATTGTAAGGATTATGCCAAAAATTAAGATGTGCCAATAAATGTGAACAGGACTCCAAGTTTGGGAATACATGTGCAATTTATTTGCAAACCGAACAATAACTTCAATAGACACATTTCTTTTCATATCAAACAGTGTCCCTCCCAAGTGCTTCATAATTGTGATAGGCTGCCAGGCTTCTCACATTTTTTGTGCTTTTGTTTTCATGTCCATCAGTATTAATATATGCCTGCTGGTTGTTGCCTCCTGAAGTTGTAGATGTTCTTTCGTCTGACTTCGGTGCGGCAAGCGTGGGTTCGGCTGGTGCTGGTGTGAATGGGAGTCTTAATGGTTGTTTGTCTCTATGTCTTCCCTATGACTGACTGTCGACTAGTTTAGGGTGTAGTCTGCCTTTTGCCTGAAGTCAGCTGGGAAAGGCTCTGGCACCCTTTGACCCTGAAGAGGACACACGTTGTTGAAAAAGTCTAAATGATGGCTGGTTGTTAAATCAGTTTTGCCACACAGGTGAAAAGGTGCACACTTGCTATCAAGACTATGTTACTGTACTGTCATTTTACATTTTCATAAATGAGCCCTTGAGTTATTCCGTGACAGTGTATTTGAATAATGTTGTGAAGTAGTTTTGAAGGACTTATCTCATGAATGATTGAGTACACAATGAGTCAGAGAAAGGTTTGAGTAAGTTTGTATGCACTATAGTTTATATCAATACTACTTGCACCAGACCATGTAATCGATTAACCTTCTACTGCCTGTTATTTTCAACCTTCAGATACTTGTTTGCATTCTCTCTCATATGTATCTGTTGCTTTCTTGTTCTCTTTTCAACTCAAATAGTTGCTGCATTCCAGCACCTTGACGCCATGTTATTTAAGAAGACGCAATTAGAGACAGGATTTCAAATTGAGTCGTACGACTGTGTGTGCTGGTGTGTGAAGGTGGCAAAGCAAGTTCTAGCGCAGGGGTAGGGAACCTATGGCTCGGGAGCCATATGTGGCTCTTTCTATGGGTGCATATGGCTCTTCACTAACCTGTGAAGTAAAATATGGAAATCACTGGTGAGAGAGCTGAGTCCCGTGCATAATATAATTGATACTGATTTATTAGCAACAGCATAACAATGTTGTCAAAAGAATTCAGAGACTTTTTGTACTTTAAAAGTGGTGAAATGACAAAAAAAAAAATCACACATTTTCATGTATTTTTACTTTTCAATTCTGAGAATGGCTCTCAAGAAATAACATTAGAAAATATGAATTGTTTAGGGCTCTCTCTGTCAAAAAGGTTCCCGACCCCTGTTCTAGCATATGAGCTTGTCTTGGTGCCATCAGCTAGATTGTACTAATACCATAGATGAATCATCCAAAGAACCTTGGGAGGAGTGTAGTGTGCTGGCAGTGTTTCCATGGAGAGGATTATTCCCGAACCCTTTGATGACCTTAGAATAAATACAACAAGCACTCAACCTGCTCTTTCATATGAAATCCAGACGACTCACCTACATTAAAACTGTTTTTAGCCAGAAGGTGGATTTAATTAGCTGTCAAAACATCATGTTGACTGTTGACTGTACAGGTCTGTCACTATGCACTGCTTAATGTCATCTGACATGAAATTTGAGTAAACCAAGTCAGTTTAGACATGACACGTGGGATCAAAATCAATCTTCAGGATTAAATTGGTGCTCTATTACACTGAGCAAAATTAAAAATAGATTGTTCACTGCCAGCCGCACACCTTTCCCCTTAATTGGGAGCTGAAGCCAGCAAGAATTTAAACTCAATGTACAACCTGTAGACTCCACTCATATTGGACACTCAGTCCAATACTCAGTAAGAAATCGTGGTTTCCTCCACTAGCAAATACCCCCTCCACAAAAAAATACATGTAAAAAATACTAGCAAAAAATGTTTTTAAAAAAATGCATATTTTAACCACATTTGGCAATATGGTCAAAAACTTCTTATGGTCAAAGTGTGGACTCTTGATGTGTCCCAGATCTTTGCCATTGTATTTAATTGTGTTGAATTTGTTGTTGCTCTTGCTTTGTCAAAACTGTATAAGGATTGTTAACAAATGACTTGTAACTATAACCCATAATAATGATATAAAAATAAATTAAAAAATGATGCCTACTTGAGTCAAAATGGATTGGGCCTCTAGTGCTGCCAATGCCATCTAAAAAGAAAACATGGAATGATTTCCCATTTGATTATTTATTTAGTTTTTTTTTAGTTTATTAAAACAAAAACAGGAAAATCCAATCCATCCAATCAATCTTGACGGACGTCAATTAATATTTTATTTCATTCATTTTTTAAAGCTAATACGTTGGCTTTTGTGTTTTAGCAAATGGAAAAAAATAGATTTCCTCACAGGATAAATAATAATTATTTTTTCAATTGGAAGATTGATGTCTGTGTAGTTTAACTAAACATTTATGTCTCAATAGGGGTCATAAATTTTAATTTAAAAGTCAGTGAAAGTATTATTTATAATTTACCACAGGGGCTTTCTATCAGCTAATTGGTTAGCACAATGAAAATGTCTGCTTGCTATCAAGGAGTGTGTCTACAAGGGCCATTCCTCTGAGGTTCCACCCGTGCAGGCTCAAGTCGCTGCTACACTGTAAATATGTTTTTCCTGTTTGCAATATGCCTTGCTTATGGTCCTGGCTATACATAGAGTTTTGCGAGTTAGCAATCAATGGGAAATTGGGCTTTGAGACAGAGAGAGCGAAAAAAAGAGGGCAGAGTGTCTATAAATTTGTCATTCCTCTGAGAGTTTGAATATAAAAAAGACAAAGAAAGAGAATAGCTAAATGTGGGCTCCCTAATGAGATACTACAAGTTGTAGAGAAAATGAAAATGAGAGCAACAAAAAGGGAGTGGGAGACTATCTAAATGTGCCTCTCTCCTGAGATCGGGTGCCGCGACCAAGGGAGCTGTCTTTCAGTGCTGTGTAAGCCTGCCGGCAAAAACTGACACAAGCAGTCTGCACTCACACATCACAGTGTCACTCTCTCATCATGTATTCCTCTGTTCATTATCAGCCATACAGAACTCTGTGATTATGTCTTATCTGACTTGTTTTTTTTCCCACCCCCACCAAGTGAATGGAGATGTTGTTTTGTTTGGAGCTATGGGTTTTGTGTGCGTGTGTGGGTTATTATAGGGCTATTATAGAGAACATTAGTTTTTATCCTAAACTGTTACTATACATCTGAATAATAACGTATTGGTAGCTGAATCCACAAATTTTAGTCCTTCGTGGAGAAAAGGGAATTATTTTGATTGTGCGGGAAAAACAAAGGTTTCCCCTGGATAGATGAAGGGCCAACCACATGACAGATGACAATGCGGGATCACAAACGAAACATGAAATGGTATTTTGGACCAATCGGTGGAAATATACATGAGTGAATAAGAGTGCTTTTCAACCAAGCTTATCGATTTGAACGGACATACTCCGATGATGACATAAGCATATCATCTGATATGTAAACAGATGAGGGGAGAACACTGGGTAGCGCCTTCAAGATTTGGAATATTGGTATGCGTACAAAGTTGTAAACAATAGGGGTTTGAGCCCCAATTAAAAGGATTGAAATGCAATTTCTCGATGTATGACTGCCATGTAAAGTACATGATAGCAATAATAAACGCCATTAGCAAAAGCTGGAGCTGAATGTGGAGGAAGCATAAGCCACCGTGCAGTACACATGATAACACTATTATTTGAGTGAGCGTATAATACTGCCTGCACAACCATAGCACCAGTACTATGTTTATATTGCACTGTTTGCTGTCTACCTTGTTTCCTGGCAGCATTTCGGTCGTTTTTGCAGTAGTTGCAGCAGTAGGAGTTGCCAACACGTTTTTAGAAGTGTTTGCCAATGTAGCTAGTGTCCCACAGGTTCTCTAATGTTCACTGCATAGGTGAGTTGAATTTGATTGACAGCATGATGGCAGGTCGCAGCAGTAGCCAAAAAACCTGACCTATATCTCTTTTTTTTTCACCTAACTTCTTTTCTCCCTGCTTCTGCTTAACACGAGAGACCCAAATTTACCTAACAGCTAAATTATAGAAAATCACTCCTGGGAAAACAGGTAATCGGGATGGATGGCTAGACTGGTCATTAGAATAGTAATGAAGTGTGGCTCCGTAACAGTGTAAACACCGTGTGATGTCGCACTCCGGTCCGGATGTGTTTGTAGAGCAGTGAGGGAGGCACACTCATGATGTGAAATTGTGTCAAAAGTACTTGACAGATCAAGACTAAAGCTTACTATTCTGTTTAAGGTGATTGTAGAGAGAGTAAGTTTGGCCTAGAAATTGGAAGGTACAAAATATATTCAAAATATCCCTTTAATATTTGGTCTGAGGTCTATTTAACGGGACAGTAGAAAAAGAACATTGAACATTTTTTCATGAATATCTTGTTTCAAATTCCATAAAACGTAATATGGGAATGTTGCTACTAGATATGTCAACAATGCAATGGCACTACATTGTATAATGAGATTGGTTACCATAAAAAGAGTAAGAACATGCTGATGGAAATAGAGTTTGGGATGCATTGTCATTTATATTAGCTACCGAGTTTGTTAAAACAATTTTAAAAGGGATCAATAGCTTGAGCTGTCTCAGCATAGAGAAAAAATATCCATAGCAAAATAAACACACATATTTATTTTTAATTTATAAATAAATAAATAAAATATATATATAATTGAAATTTAAAAATGAATAAATTATTGCTTTGAATGTAGTATTTCCTTTTAAATGCATTCTTTATTTCATACCTCTGTCAATAGGTAAAACCTATGGAAGGCAAAGGTTATGTATTCGGTACTGAAAACAGTTTGTCTCTTGGCATATCCTTATTTCTCAATATTGTGTCAGATTTGATTCGAAAATATTAGAGTACTTGCAAATTTGAGGAACATTTCTTATGGAATGCATATAAAAAGTATTCCATTGGACATTAGTAGGAGCATTTACACACATTCCTTCAGTATTCAGCAAAAGCGATGCAAAGCCATCAAGTTTCCAGTACCTCTAAAAAGACAGCCTCAGGGTCAGAATTTGTCCTACGACCTTTTTATTACTATTTCAAAACCTGATCAATTATTTCCTGTAAAGGATGTCTAATAATTGACGTGTTGTGGTTTTAAAACTGTTCTACAGTTTTCAGCAGATTATGTAACAGGATTTCATTCCAAATTATGTTTTCCCCTGGTAAAAAAACACTTCATCTCATTGTCCCAGGGTTTGGAATGTTACATCTGGCTTCTCTGAAGTGACCAGTTTATGCGATATGCGCAAAATATAACTTGAGTAACAGTACACTGTTAAAGACTTACATGGATAAAAAAAATATCCAGCCCCACCAGGTACTACAGTATAGGCTCCAGTTACCCTCAATGTTTATTAGGATGAACAGTAAACAAGATTAAATAATAAATAAATGTTGATGGTAAAAGTAAGTGTGTGTTGCTCTTCGATGTGCTGCCTTTTTTCTTTTCTTATATTCACTAACAAAAATACCTTGCACTTAGTCGTTTCAAGGTAATTTGTCATCTTTTAAAATCTTTACTAAGAAAAAAATCTTCTGGTACTCCCACTGATTTAAAATACATAATAAAAAAATAAAAAACATTTGGTGAAGCGATAGATTTTGATTTTTGTTCATGATGTTCAAATTTGTTGTTTTTCCAAAAAGTGCAATCTTTATACTAGAGGTGTTGTGGTTGTTCATTATTTTCCACTTCAAATGTTTTGGTATTATTAATTTCCTTTTCCAATTCAACATGCTTCCCAACTACTGCCCATGGTTGGCCGGGATAGGCTCCAGCCTCCCGCAACCCTTGTGAGGATAAGCGGTACGGATAACAAATAAATTGATATTGATTTCCTTATTTCTTTTTTTGTCCTTCATTTCTGCTTCCTTCTGTGTTGATAATAGTATAGTTTTATAACTAATAACCAACCTTGACCATCATTGATTCTTCAAGAACCAAACCTGCTCATTTTAGCGCATGACATTAATAACAGGCCTGAAAAATGATGACAATAATCACATCAGATGTATTGTGCGTGTTAAGCTCCTTCCAATGATAGAGTGGGACAAGGTCTTTTTTCTCCTTTGAATTATTTGCAGTTGGTGGTGGTTATTATCTATAGCTGGCGAGAGGAGAGAGCTTGTTTATGATTACACTGCTTGTTAAAGCATGTGCCTTTCATTGCATTTAATTCTAATGACCAAGTTCATGGCTTTCATTAATGATTGTCAAAGAAATGTGGCATTGCAATAATAGTAGGACTCATACAGGTTAGGCGTGTAGCTAAGGAAGGGCGCGTGAAATACATGGCTCACTTAAAGGGACTGAGATTCAAATTTAGCTGTATCCACTGTCGTCTTTCACATGCACGCAATTGCTACTTTTTTCATGTGAAGCTGTGTTTGGACTGGCTTCGTTTTGTCGCGCGACAATGCGTTACTTGCGCTAGGATTGTCACCAAATGTTGTTTTGTGTTAAGACCGACCTTAACGGTCGCCAAAATTTGAGGTCCACCTAATACAGAGCATCTTCTGCTGCATTTAACGTAAAAGTGAGTAAAATAAACATTAAAACCTCGTAATTTTGTGATGTTTTCTCCCGATAGTTCTTAATCTCCTTAATATTAAGCCAAAATAGTTTTGTGTTGATAAATAGAAAAAAGTCTCAACCCATGAAACAAAGACTTTACCTATCAGTTTATGTAATGTAAAAGAAAAAAAAACACGAAACAACTTTAATTTTGTAATAGTACGATCTTAACCCTGTGATATTACAATGTAGGTGTTAATTCTCGTAATATTTCAATTTCAATATTGTAATATTACAACTTTAATCTCGTAATTTACTTTTTTATTGTAACATGATTTTTCTCTCCTTATACTGCAATGTATGGCTGCATTCTCAAAATATTGCGACTTTAATCTTCTAATATTTTGACATTTCTCTTAGTCCTATTTTTTTTTCTTAGTGTGGAAGCCCGGAGAGAACGACATCGAACCCTTAAAAACAGATGAGGCCCACCTACTAACCACTCGGTTGCCATGTCGCCGTGTAAAAAATCAATGCAAGCGATTGCTGGTCCAGCTGTTATGAATAAACTGGCAACATTGTGCCATCCTGACGGGTGTCGCCTGTCTCCCATCAATGAGCGATTACATTTTCTTTGCATGGGAACATTTTGCATGATGAAAAAAAACATGGAACTTACCATTTTTTCTTTTTTTTCTTTTCATCATCCATCTTAAAACAAAATAAAAACATGTTTGCCCAGGATTGGTAAATTGGATCTATTTCATTGTGCTTCAGGTGTATTTCCTGAAAGCCCACTAGCAAGGGACAAGCCCCATCAGTCAGCAACAGATTGTGAGGAGGGCTATGTAGAAGATTTCTACAATCATACACAGTGCTTTGTCATTGATGTGTCCCTAGATGCCACTTCTGCTCAAGGCATGAAGAAAATGTTTTTCTACAATATATTATTGTATCAATATGTATCTTTGTTTTCACTGGTTATTCTTTGCTCTTTTCCTGGTTTACAATACCTGGTAAAGTATGCACTGTAAAAGCAAAATACTTTGAAGTCATTTTAGTGTAAGTCGCTGCCCTTCAAATTGACTGCATATTTAGTTGATGCACCATACCTCTCTGAGTGAACATATTAAAGCGTGACTGTGTGGGCTAAATCATGAAGTGTGAGACAAATTAGTAGCAGGTGTGACATTTGCACATTTGTGGGTATTTTGTAGAACTATTGTTGTAGTCACCATTAAATATAACACAGACATTTTAAGATTACCTTGCCAAGTTATTCAACTTGAATTTGTCTTTAGAGATCTATTATTTGAATCTTTGAGTCTCTTTTCCTCATACCTGTGTAGTTAAAAATCTATCACAGTGGTTTAAACCCCTCCCACAAAACTTTTGGTTAGCACAATGAAAGCCATTGTTAAAGTAATATGAAGGTTAGACCAATGTGTTGAAATGCTTCCTCTTATAAAAGAAGTTGTTTGTTTTGTTTTTCTGATCGAGATAGCTCACTAGTAGTCATTGAGCATCATCAATGGCAGCCAAAAGGGTCTTAGAGAGGTGGGGCTCTCTTACATTACAAAGGTGCTACCCACTGAAAAAAAAAGTGCAGAAAACAATTTTGATGGAAGAAAACCGTTAAGTGAATTATTAAAAATGTAACAAAACAACCAAAAACAAACAAACAGAAAATACAGTATGTTGTCTTGCACAGTTGAATTATATATAGATCCACTTTCTGCCAGTTGGATTTTCTCCACTAATGAGCACTCACCAGTGTCTGCCAACTGACCAGAGTAGATACCATCAAAATAAGTCACACAATATCTACCACCAAAGCACCATCCTTTAATGGAGAGAAGTCAGAGAGAAGCCAGCCTGCATTACTCATAAGACCCTTGCAAACAGAGAGGGAACAAGATAATTTTCAATCTAAAAAAGACTTAATTTTACAGGCATCATTGGTTAATATGCAACTATATTTATCCACGTAAAACCTCCACCACCATAAAGTTCAAATTTATAACTAAAAACCAAGCACAAAACAAACATGGATCAATATATTGTATTTTTGTTTGTTCTGTTTCCTAGTCATTATTCCAAATATGGCATCACGTTTGGCTTTAGGAATAAATGGAGAATTAATTGAAGTAAAACTGTGATTTTCCTCAAATGTATGGACATCTCAGTTGATTTTTTTTTATCATTCTTACGTCATTTTACAAAGACCAGAATTTATGTTAATATAGAATTAAAGAGAAAAAGAAATGCACACACAAATACACAAAAAGCAGACCTTGCTGGCAGTGGCTATCAGCTTCTCCCATTCTAAATTGATTGGATGTCAACCACATTGGCACCAAAATAGTTCAATGAGTGTTCTATAGGACTACCAAAACTCCAGTATGTACACCCAAAAAATCATCAGGGTTTTTGAACACTCACCAATAATTTAATGGGAATGGCAAGGTGAATATCAAGGCTCGCTGATGCGGAGGATACACATTTGCGAAGTGGTTGCCAACCTTTTCATACCAGCAACATACATTTTTTAAATTCAGAAACCAGGGGGAAAAGCATTAAGAAAAACAAACAAAATGAACAGCATCTGGAAAACAAGCTTTAGTATCTAAACAAAATAACCTTCAGGCACAAGGGCTTATGAAATACCAGTTAAAACAAAATGAGACATACACTGAGATTAAACACAGACAGACAGAACACACTATATGCAGGAGGCGTGATTAAACACAGAAGCAAACTAAACAAACAATTTACTAACAGTGAGCTAAACATGATGATGTGAGATTAAAGGGATCTGATGAAATGACAGAAAAAAGGCCTTTAGAAAGCAAAGGCATGCTGACTGACAGAAAACTGCACAGTGCATGGAGGAGAAACAAAATGATATAAACAAATAAAACAATAAGCTGTAATCCAAAAATAAACTTTGATACGATACCATTTGAAATGTATTTGCACGTTTTTTTCTGGTGCAGTACAACCACAAAGATATGAATAAAACAACGTGTAAAATGTATTCCTTATTTTCTTTACACTATACACTACACTACAGATTTCATACACAAAAAATGTGTATTACTGTACAGAAATTAAATACATTAACCTTCACCAATAAGGAAAATCCATGGAAGACTGTCTATGGTTTTATGTTTGTTTGAATATAGGTTTGAGAACAAATAAAGGATTATCAAATTTGCAGGATTTGCTTGCAATTAGAAAGGGAATTTAAATTTACATAGAGAAAGTCACAGGGGTCAGAAAATGCATTTTGCAGTAATTTGATAACAGATTAGTCTATGTAATTGAAATCTGGAGTGCATGTGATGTTAAAAAAAGATTCAAGTCAGAATATGTGATGCTTTTATATTGCCTACTTATAGGTGGTGGTCTGTTCTCACATAGTGCTCCTCTAGTTTAGAACGTATTCAATTTTCTGTAACATCGATGCAAACCACTAGCACTCTATTTTAACATTTGTTGCTAAAGAGAAAGTATGTAATAATAATAATAATAATAATCGGACATAGGCCATGTCGTCATTACCACAACACAAAAAGCCTACTTGTCATCACACGCAGAAACTGCGTGTGACGAAATTGATGGTGCTTCTCCATAAGCTACGTTTAATCGGCAAAAGACCTAAATAAGTGTAAGTTACGGATTTGTAATTTGTCATTCCGCTGTTGTGGATACAGGTCGCTTACCTCTCGATTACATACAGGTCGCTTACCTCTCGATTACCGCACACTGTCTGCCACTTACCTTCCTTCAAGTCAGCTAGTAGGAGGCAGATCACCAACCAAACATCTATTCATATGCCGCAGAAGGGAATGTGTGTATGTTAGCGCGAGTTTAGATGTCTGATGGATGTGGGGAAAAAACTGTCCTTAAGCCTATTTGTCCGAGCTTTGTGGGACCTATAGCGTCTGCCAGAGGGCAGCAGCTGGAACAGATTGTGACCAGGGTGGTAAGGGTCCCCTATGATGTTCTTGGCTCTGCTGAGGTAACGCGGGCTGGCAATGTCTTCAAGTGAGGGCAGAGAGCAGTCGACAATCCTCTGGGCAGTGTTAATCACTTTCTGCATGGCCTTTTTGTCTGCCGCCGTGCTTCCAGCGTACCACACTGTGATGCCGTACGCCAGGATGCTCTCTACAGTGGTTCTATAGAAGGTTCTCAGAAGATTGGAGCCCAAGTTGTTCTTCCTAAGTACCCTGAGGAAATGGAGTCGTGTCTGAGCCTTCTTCACCACTGCCGTGGTGTTTGTAGACCATGAGAGCTTGTCCGTGACGTGGACCCCCAGGAATTTAAAGGACTGGACCCTGTCTACACATACTCCATTTATGAGGAGTGGGGCCAGATCTGTGCCGTGTTTGCGAAAGTCCAAGATTATTTCTTTAGTTTTCATGGTGTTCAGTGTGAGATTGTTCACCGAGCACCACAAAGACAAATTGTTGACCTCATCTCTGTAAGCCGACTCATCCCCTCCTGAGATGAGTCCGACCACAGTGGTGTCGTCAGCGAATTTGATGATGGCGTTAGACTGGTGGGTGGGTGTACAGTCGTAGGTGTACAGGGAGTACAGAAGAGGACTCAGTACACAGCCTTGAGGGGAGCCAGTGCTTAGTGTAATGGAGGAAGAGAGGTGGGGACCAAGTCTAACAGTCTGTGGTCGGTTGGTCAAGAAGTCCTTTATCCAGCAGCAGATTGAAGAGGATAGTCCAAGGTGGGAGAGTTTGTCAGTCAGAATGTCCGGTTTTATGGTATTGAAGGCTGAGCTGTAGTCAATGAAGAGCATCCTCACGTAGTTCCCAGGGTGTTCCAGATGGCTCAGTGCTGTATGAAGAGCAATGGCAATAGCATCATCAGTGGACCTGTTTGCCCTATAAGCAAACTGGTGAGGGTCAATTGAGGGAGAGATTGTATTCCTGATATGGCGGGCTACCAACTTTTCAAAGCACTTCATGATCACAGGCGTGAGGGAAACAGGCCTATAATCATTCATGCTGCCAATGGTTGGCTTTTTGGGGACAGGGATGATGGTGGCAGATTTCAGACAAGATGGAATGATGGATAGTTGCAGGGAACAATTGAAAATATTTGTGAAGACTCCAGCCAGCTGGTCAGCACAGGCTTTGAGCACCTTCCCAGGTACTCCGTCTGGGCCCGCAGCCTTCCTGGTGTTCACAGACCGCATTACCAGTCTCACTTCCTGTTCCCGGAACGTCAGTGTATTGCTGCAGGGTGGTGGTGGGGGTGTTGAGACTGGGTCTGATATGTCAGTCTCAAAGCGGGCAAAGAAACGGTTCAAATTCTCCGCTAGTGAGGCATCTGCATTAACAGACATATTATTGTTGTTGTAGTTGGTAATATGTCGTATTCCTTGCCACATCTTCTTTGGGTTATTTTCTGTGAAGTGCTCCTCAATTTTTTTGGTATATGCTGCCTTGGCCTTTTTAATGCCTCTTTTCAGCTCAGCTCTGGCAGCGCTATATTTTATCTTGTCCCCTGATCTAAAGGCGGAATTACGGCATTTGATGAGTGCCTGTGTCTCATTGGTCATCCAGGGTTTTTGGTTAGGAAAAACCCGTATTCGTTTATCTATAGTGACGTTGTCGATGCAGTTTTTTATGTAAGAAAGTACAGAGTCCGTGTAGTCCTGGAGGTTGTCGTGTACAAAAAGGTCCCAGTTGGTGCGGTAAAAGCAGTCCTGCAGCTGAGAGAGTGCGTTGTCGGGCCAAGTTTTTATTGTCTTTATTTGTGGCGTTGTTTGCCTCCGGAGTGGAGTGTAAGCGGGGGTGAGAGATAGGCAGAGGTGATCTGATCCAGCTAGGTGAGGGAGGGAAGTGGCTTTATAAGCATGTTTGATGTTAGAATAGACATGGTCAAGAGTTTTGTCTCCTCTAGTATTACAATTTACGTATTGAATAAACTTAGGTAAAACAGTCTTTAAACACGCCTTGTTGAAATCACCAGCGACAATAAAAACTCCATCGGGGTGAGCAAGCTGTTGTTTGTTAACAGCCGTTAGCAGGAGGTGAAGTGCCGTGTTAACGTTAGCATTCGGAGGTATATAGATAGCCGTTGCTATGACGACGTTAAGCTCTCTTGGAAGATAATAGGGCCTACATCGTATTGCTAATAACTCTAAATCCGGGGAACAGTGAGTGTCAATAATTTTACTGTCGCAACACCATTCATTATGTACATACATGCACAGTCCTCCGCCCTTGCTTTTGCCTGTTAATACTTTAGAACGGTCGTTGCGAAAAAGCGTTCGGCTAGCTAGCGATACCGCCGCGTCGGGGATATGCGGGTGTAGCCACGTTTCTGAGATGATAATAATATTACAGTTTCTAACAAAGCTGTTGGTAGCAATACGAAGTTCCAACTCATCCATTTTGTGGGTGATGGATCGGGCGTTGGTCAAAAGGATACTGGGAAGCGGAGCTCGGTGTGGTTGTTGTTTCAGCTTAGCAGCAATGCCCCCCCGGCATCCTCGCTTCTGTTTCCTGTCCCTTCGCCGCCTTCGACGTGCTTTTGGTGGGCTGGCTAGCCACGGAGATCCCGGAGAGTGTGTTAAGAAATCGGATGTATCGCATATCCTTCGGATAGTGAGTAAATCCTGGCGACTGTAAGATAACGAACGACACCGAACTGGAGAGCTTAGAGCCGCAGCGTCAGTGCGCGCCGCCATCTTGCACCACTTCTTTGTCCATAATGAGACATAAACTACTGTCATCTGGTGATAACACATTGATTGTTGAGTTGTGTTTTTAATGTCAGTGGATTCCAAAAGGAAAATTGAAAAAGATTGAGGAAGGATCATTTAAATATGGATAATGGCATTGGCATTGGATTGATCGGAATCTTTTGTTAAACGATAAGCCGATGAAGATGGATCCCAATGGCGACTCATAGACGAGAAATAATGTCTGATATTTATTGTAAAAAGGGGTAACAAAGGCAGCACGTCAGAAAATGTGAAGAATAAAAAAAAATAGCATAAACCGAATCAGTGACAGAACCAAGTGGGTGGCAGAATGCCCAAAAGTCAGAGCAAATGATTCACAATGTCTGTCCACAAATGTAGCACAAGACATAAAGCGAGCAAAACCAAGATATACAAATGCATTAAGGCAGAAGAACGTGAAGGTGATGAATGAAGCACAGAGCTGTAAGCAAGGCAATAGTCCGACAGCAACTGACTGTGACAGGAGTCCTTAAATAATGAATACTCCTAGTACACCACAGGTGTGGCGCCCGGGCCTGCCAACCAGCTAACCCAGATACTGCAAAAGAGAAAAAACTGAGAGCAACACACAAAAAGGACAGAATCGGTGTCATGAAAGTGATACTTGTTTTTATTTCCTGTGTGTCCAGCTGTGGTTTTATGCAGAAGGTAGCTCATCTTAGTTTGTGTGTCACTAAGCACTACCTTCAACCTCAGTGTCACTCCAGGCAGACACATTTTTCTGGTCTCCCCCTATATAATGCTGTGCAGCCTGTCACTTGACTCAGCAGCTTCCAGGTAACAGGCAAGTAGGCTCGGCCAGCAGCAGAATCATACATGAGACAGAAAAACTGAGCTGATACAAAGGAGGAGAAGCACCAGTTTTATTTTTAGAGAAAAAACAATCGAAAAATTAAAATAAGCTTATTTGTAAACAGTGGGTAAAATACAGAAATATAAAAATAATACATTTGTTCAAACACCCAAGGAATCACCTGGTAATAACTAACTTGATACAGAACTGAAAAAAGGAGTAGAAAAATCCTTCAGTCCTTGACCCAGAGGCAGGGTTTGCTGGTAGAATCTCCATTCTGGCCAGGTAAATCGGATTAATACTGAATCTATTCTCAGTTTTTGACCATTACTCCCAAATGAAAAAGTTATCATTTTAAACCTTGAGGCAATACATTCATCCATTTTTTGTATAAAAAATTTTTACTGGGAAAAAGTACTATGTTTGTTTGAATGTGAATACAAAACTAATAATAACTCAGTAATTAATGGTAATAGTTAGAGTTTGGGCTAGAAAAGTTGCTATGTATACATTTCCAGGAGAACAAAACATGAACAAATGAAAAATCCAACCATTTCTTAAAACTTTGCTATTGACCTTCTGCTTTGACTGGCCAAAGGTAGTGTCAAGGTAATGTCAATCCAAGTTGATACATAACAAAAAGCTAAAATATCTGTGAAGTCCCTCATTTCATCTCATTTTCTGAACTGCTTAATTCTCACTAGGGCCGCGATGGGTGCTGGAGCCTATCTCAGCTGACTCTGGGCCAGAGGCAGGGGACAACCTGTATCGGTGCCCAGCCGATCGCCAGGAACAAGGAGACGGACAACCATGCGCACACAGCCATACCTAGGGGCAAGTTAGAGTGTTCAATCAGTCTACCATGCATGTTTTTGGAATGTGGGAGGAAACCGGGGTACTCGGTCGTTTGGTCGCCGGTCTTTTGGTCGCAGGGAAGGTTATTGATGATTACCATTTAAATCGTTACTCGAGTTCCCTAAATACAAACTGTGAATTATTATTTAGTCATACTTAATGCCCTATTAATTATTATGCTAAAGAAAAGCTCCAAATTTCCATACTTTTATTGTGTTTTAGTGGAGAACTTGTTAAGACCCTGACTGGCGTCCCTTCCTAAGGGGACAACTCATGTACATACAAACTCTTATACACTCACACGTCCGGTCAGTGAAACTGCCCAGGGCCATTGTTGGCTTTTATTGATGCGTAGACCGTGTTGTTTTACCTTGTTTTGTCGCCGGTCTTTTGGTCGCCCGTTGTTTGGGTCCGGGCAACCAAAAGACCGGCAACCAAAAGACCTGCGACCAAAAGACGGCGACCGAAAAGACCGGCGACCAAACGACCGCACACAGGAAACCGGAGTACCCGAGGAAACCCACACAGGCCAGGGGCGAACATGCAAACTCCACACAGGTGGATGTGACATGGATTTGAACCCAGGACCCCAAAGCTGTGAGGCTGACGCACTTCAGGCCGACGTGCTTGAGGCCCACTCGCTCCACTGGGCTGTCCTCTGCGAAGTCCCTCTTAGACGATATTTGGCAAACTCCCTTTGTCCGTTCTCCTTACGGTGTTGGACACAAATAGTAAATAATTGAAAGAAGCCTAGACATCTGCAATGAAAGCTCTATTAAGTCATTAGCTTCCATTAACAGCACTAGACGTCAAATACATTTTAATGTCTAAATCAGGGGTCTCAAACTTGCGGCCCGCGGGCCAACTGCGGACCGCGGGACGATAATTTGCGGCCCCCGTCTTAATATGAAAGATCGATTTTTTTTTTTTAATTTTTTTTTTATTTTTTTTTTCCCCCTTTCCCCATGATGGCGCCGTTTAAGTGGCAGCCAGTGGCAGTAGCTCTGTCCACTCATGTTTTTCTTGTTTTACAGCATGTTTTACATGAAAAATTAGAGGGAACATTGACATGCACCTGCTTGTGGCAGGTGTGATACTGGTGTGCCGATAGCGAGCAATGATGATGTCGTGACCGGATGATTCGCCTAAAGACGTTTCGCCGATGGACGTTTGACAGACGGACAGGTCGTACTAGTATTTGTTAGTTTAATGATTAAATACAAATACTAGTATTTGTATTTAATCATTAAACGCTGTTTTCAGCTGGATTTGACCGAATTTGAGAGCATTTTGAGCCGTTTGGCGAATGGACGTCTATAGACGTTTTTTTGCCTCCATCGCGATATCATCCAGTATTTGTATTTAATCATTAAATGCAGTTTTAGGATGGATTTGACCCGATTGCTGTCATTTTACGGCTCGGTTCTGCTACATCTGCCTGCCCAAGAGTGCTTATTCCCGGACTGCCATTGATGGTAGACGAACATTGATTTTTACTATAATTTGGACAACACCGGCGGCGGGCCGGATTAAAAATCCTAACGGGCCGTATATGGCCCGCGGGCCGAGGTTGAAAAACTTGTACACACACGATCCGGCGGGGCGAGCGTTCGAATCCCGTTTCGGCGAAACCTCCGTTCGGCCGAATGAACGTTCGGTGGAACGTCCATTCGGCGACCTGCCCGTCTGTCAAACGTCCGTCGGCGAAACGTCTTTAGGCGAATCATCCGAGTACCGATGATGTCGCTCACACTGGTACTCAGTGCGCTCAGGGAGGTTGTCTTTCTGCTCAGACCAACAAAAAATTAGAGGGAACTTTGGTTCGGAGCTGAATGAACCAATCACGGTGAGGTATACGGCTCTGGAGGGCGGGACATCAGCCGGGCTGTCCAGTGCCTCGCTCACTCACTCATTCATTCCTCCAATCAGCTGGGCGGAGGAGAAGCCGTGAGGCCGATCACTCCGCTCGGCGCGCACACTCCTCCGCTGCTCTCAGCATAGAACTGAATGAGGCGCTATGATCCGTGATCCAGCCTGTGTCAGTGTCTGTAGCCATCTCCGCGATTGAAACGGAGAGCGAAAGTGCACATGCGCCACAAACCCGCGCGACTGAATGTGAAAGATCAACCCGAGACTCATTCCAAGTGGAAAAACATATTACAGAGCCCCAGAGATGTCTCTTTCAAAGCCTGCCGTGAAGAGAAAGGTCGGTGATGAGCACAGACAGTTTCAAGAAAAGTGGGGAGTGCAATATTTCTTTGTTGAACACAGGGGCACCCCGACGTGTCTCATTTACACTGAAAAAGTTGCGGTGCACAAGGAATACAATTTGAAAGTAATTGTACTATGAGACATGCTGAGGAGTACGAAAAATACCAGGGAGATGAGAGAGCCAACCAGGTTGCCAGTCTTAAAACACGTCTTCTGAGGCAACAGGATCTCTTCAAGAAGGCTACCAAAGACAGTAATGCAGCAGTCAAAGCTAGCTACGCCGTTTGTGAGTTGATTGATCCTGTGCTAAGTGATCCCAAATGGCTCATGGACTTGGCTTTTCTTGTTGATATCACACATGAGCTTAATGTACTGAACAAGAAGCTACAAGGCCAGGGGCAACTTGTCAGTGCTGCCTATGACAACGTGAGAGCATTCTGCACTAAACTTGTGTTATGGAAAGCCCAGCTCTCTCAGACAAACCTTTGCCATTTCCCAGCATGCAAGGCTCTCGTGGATGCAGGCACACCATTCAGTGGTGAGAAGTATGTTGAGGCCATTTCGAAGCTACAGGAGGAATTTGATCACAGATTTGCAGACTTCAAGACACACAAAGCCACATTTCAAATTTTTGCGGACCCCTTCTCCTTTGATGTGCAAGATGCCCCTCCTGAGCTTCAAATGGAGCTCATTGACCTGCAGTGCAACTCTGCACTCAAAGCCAAGTTCAGGGAGGTGAGTGGAGAAGCAGACCACCTTGGGCAATTTTTGAGAGAGTTGACCCCCAGCTTCCCTGAACTTTCCCGAAGGTTCAAGCGGACCATGTGCCTTTTTGGGAGCACATACTTGTGTGAGAAGCTCTTCTCCACCTTGAACTTCAATAAGTCCAAGTACAGGTCCAGACTTACTGATGAGCATCTTCAAGCTCTACTGAGGGTCTCCAATGCTTCCTCCCTCAAGCCAAATGTGACTATGTGAGAAGAAGCGCTGCCAGGTCTCTAGCAGCAAGGAGTAGGCAAAAGAAGCCGTGTTCAGAATATTTCATGTTCAATGTTCCATTCAAGTTCAGAAAGTTAAAGGTTAAAGAGCTGTTAATACAGACATTTGAAACGGAATAAAAATAATTCATTTTCTCTACTTAGCCAGCCAGTGTATATCTACTGTATGCTCATTAGTATTATTTGGTTTTATATTACTGATTGATTTATTTTTTATTCATCTTTAAGTTAATTTATTTAATTCATTATTTTTTGTTAAAAAATAAAGATATTTGATAACGTTGGAAAGTTTTATCAGTGCTTTTCTTGTGGAAATCCTGATGCGGCCCAGTCTCACCCAGACTCGGCCTCTAGCGGCCCCCAGGTAAATTGAGTTCGAGACCCCTGGTCTAAATGAATTGGACATCTACGAGTGATGTGTATTAGTGATAACTCAGTTAGATTCACAGCAAAAGAAGGATGAATAGTTTTTCATTCATTTTCTTAACCACTTTATTCTCATTAGGTTCGCTGGGGGTGCTGGAGCCTACACAGCTGACTCCGGGCCACAGGTGGGGGACACCCTGAATCGGAGGCCAGCCGATCGCATGGCACAAGGAGACGGACAACCATGCACACTCATACCCATACCTAGGGTCATGTTTTTGGAATGTGGGAGGAAACCGGAGTACCCGGAGGAAGCCCACACACGCCCGGGGAGAACATGTAAACTCCCCACAAGTGGACGTGACCAGGATTTTAACCCAGGACCCCAAAGCTGTGAGACCGACGGGCAAACTACTCGTCAAGGGCCGTGACAAAGACAAGTATCACAACCCTGCCTTGTAGCAATAATGTTAAATTCTAATTTGTTATGACCTGACCAATTGTGTGTGTTCAGAATAATATCATCACATCAGAAGGCCAACATGACAGAGGAGGCAACTCCAAAATTTGGGATATGAATATGCTCCACCAAAGAGTATCAAACAGGATACAGGGTTATGGTAATGGAATAGCTGTTTGAGATTTCAGTACATTAATTGGATCCCAGGAGAGGGCTGGACTAAGTAGATGCTTTGGATGGTGTGCTCAGCCAGAGACAGGCATACCTGTTGGAACTAGAAGGGAATGAGTGGGCCAGTGCATGCACCAAACAAAAAAGGAGCAAATTAGCAAGAATGTGCATGGTCCAGTTGAGGTCGGTGGCAGGAGGGGGTCTTAGTTCACAAGGCAGTGACTGTAAGGATGAGATGGCGTGACTTCTGTATAGAATGAAATCCCACGCTAGAAATAGAAGGACATTCTTGTTTAAAGGAACTTCCATCTCACATTGCACCAGTATAAAGAAAGATGAAACGTGCATAAAGAAGTAGAGGAATTTTAAATGATCTTAATAATATTAAAACCCAAGCCCTCGTGTTCCCTTTTTCATCCATGCTTGAAAGCATATCACGTTCCAGAATGAGAGAAACATGTAAAATGTGTCAAAAACACAGCATAGAGAGAAACACAGACAGGAAGGCAAGTGTGGGCGAAGTTCAAATTGAGGTAAGAATTGGATTCGGCTCTCTATGGAAATGTCATCCTCTCACTTCCCCGTAATGACCTGTGAATCACCAACAAGTCAGTAGAAAGTATGATAAACAGAATGATGACTAACTCATCTGCTAGCCCGTTAGCCTGTGGCTCATGCATCGGCTTTAAGAGGCAAAAGTGAATCTGTCTGAAGAATAAAAAGTCTGTGATGGATTTGTCCCACAGAAAGAACGAGATTGCCTTAGAGAAGAAACATTATGAAACATTTACACTATGATTAGTGTTGTCCTGAGAATTTTTGGGGCACCTGGTACTGAGTCCGATACACAGCTGTGCGGTATTCATATGTATATGTCGATACTGAACCAATACCATGACAATTAAAAATATACAGAATAGTTTTTATGCTGATTAATAGCATTTACTTCAGAAATGATACTCAATACTTCTTTGTATCACCATTACTGACCAATACCAACATTTTATTGCTTTATCAATGACCCTTCTGATGCTAGTATTGATACAACAAAAATATGATTAATATGCATGTTAAAATAATATGAATTTTTCACACAACATCACTCAAAACAATAACAACCAAACTGTAACAGATCAGTCTGCCCCCTGTTAGCCCATTAAATCAAGAAACAACTCTAAAGTACTATTTGCAGTTTGGGGAATTGCACAAATGATGCAATAAATCAAGTGTTCTGAACCTTCACAAAAGCAAAGTGCATTCGGAGGCTGTATTTCTTCTGATCCCGCACTTCACCCTTGGTTGATTCAGGGCAGCAGCTCTGTAATGGTGTTCAGCTATGGACGAACAGGAATTGATAGTAATATACTCAAAGTAAAATACAATTTCCCTCTTTCTTGATAACCACACACTTAAACCGACTTTAAATTGCAAAAACTAATGCAGAGCCATATATAAAAACATCGTAGATATTCTTTGTTGAACATCAATCATCTGAAAAAAAATGCAGGGTCACGGAATATTGTGCAACAAAGGCTTTATCGGTCAAGAACATTTTGAAGTGCTGGGACACATTTGATGTAAAATAATATATTACTTTGAGCTGAAAAGCTAAGAAACTTTTATAAGACCTTTAAGAGGACTGCCACACAGAATGTCAAAACAAATACACTTGGGGCTATGAAAAAAAAGTAAATTTGTAAATTTTTAATAACGTTAAAGGAAATTCTAATTATCTCTCCTGGGCTCTAAATGAAGTTGCTGTCTAATCGTTAATCGGCAATGAAGTACTGCATTATTCTTCACTGTCATGCCCTTCAATAAAAGATTGACTGCTTCAAATCACTTAAAATTTAACTAGCTAACTTTTAATGCCATGTGATGGACATGCAGAAAATTAACAGGCAGCCATGTTGCTTTGTTAATAATCCATTCTTTCAGTCACATTCAATAATAAATCCCCTGGATGTGATTTCCAAATGCTTGCTTTCCAAATTGCTTTTCCATTTACAATCAAATTTGTTTTTCTCTAACTCTTTACCTTGAGTAGTAGTTGCCACACTCTGCACTTTGGGAGTTACAACTTTCAATAGATTCTGACATAAATGTATTGTGTGTTCCCAGAGAGTAAGGCTACATTTATCACAGTGTGTGTTTCCCAATTAAATTTTTTTGTTTATTCCGATTTTCCCGGGTACCTCTCCATATTACAAAGACATGGGACTTGGAGTTGAGAATGTACAAAATGTGACCAGGTCAGCATTATACAAATCTATCTCTTATACAATTCAAAGATTGGGATTACTGTCAGTTTAGCAAATAGACCCTAATATGCTTTTCATGGTGATAAAATCTAGCCAGAGTTGATCAATAAACTGTTCTTTTTTTACATTACAAGATAGATATCATTGCCTCAGGTGTTAAGATGACCATTTTTTGGTGGTTTTCAACAACTTCCAAGCTGCTCCCTAAATAAAAAATATATATTTATGTGCAAGATGATTAATACAACGCTATCCTTACATAAAAATTAAAAATAATGTTAGTGCGTTGCAGGTTCATATTTTGTGGTTTGACGTTAATTACCTTAACCATCTTTATCTAATGAAACAGCCGTACTAAGACGCTATAGTGATGTCATCCTAGTAAAATAATAGTCGATGGCAGTGACTACAACTTTAGCCAGTTTTATGAACGTTCTTGCCTTTACATGCAAGTTCGGCAAAACAGCTCGCTAGTTTGATTTTGGTGTTATCTTAATGAGTAGGAGTAGACATACGTGTCCTCGTATATTTTGGAAACTGAGAGTGATGCCTCATGTCCAGAGTGTTTAATCAATTTGAAATCCAGTTTGCGAAGAGAAATAACCTCGTTTCTGCAGATAAAGTTTTGGGGTAACTGTCCGAATTACATCTGTCATAGGCACATTGCTTCACCATTTCAAACGTTAACCATTCAGAGGTTTTCGTAAAGTTTGGCAGTTGGCAGTCAGGTGATGCATAGAGTAACAACAGAAATAAGCATTGCGACAATGTGGGAATGATGAAGCCTGATAGAGGCTGTCCTTCATCAACAGGACATATGATTGGTCAATAGTGTTGCCTGCTGTGTTAACATACACTAATTCGCAACTGAATAGTGGTACCAGCCATAAACCCATGCTTACACAGGAGAACATTGTTTCTGGAAAAAAAAGAAAGTACTTTTTTGTTTACCAACAAACTTTGTCTTAATTACTTTTTCTAAATGCTTTGCTTGTTTAAAAGCCTTGGGGCATCAATGCGATTCAATATTTCACACAATCTGATCTTACCTTTCACTAAACTCAAGCTCAATTATGTATGGGCCATTGATCAACAAACATTCACCGTAGGGTCTCTACAAGTGCAATCTAAGGGAATGCCCAAAGAGAAAGTTTTGAATTGACTTAAATAGTATCAATTTTTTTGCAAGCCAATTGAAAATTAAGATATCTATATTTCTTTTCATGGCACAGTATGGTTAATGTGATTAAATAGGTTCATCCTAACAGGGATGAACTACTCAATTTCTATTTTTGATGATGAGCTCATGAATATTCAAAGACTAAGATAAGAGAAATGACGTATGGATTTCGTTTTCAGGCAATATTTTCTTCTTGCAGATCACAACACATTGGCTGGGTCATATAGTTAAAATTTTCTACATTGATGTTTATTGCTATATACCGTACTGTATATGGTTGTGATTCAGATGAGCAAGTCAATAAAGCATGAGGTATAAATCATTTCCACTGATGATGAGCCAAATCACAGTAAATATTAGGTCTCCATTTTGGTATTGAAACAAACAGCAAGCAGTTGAGGTGAACACCTCTTCCTCAGTTTGTGAAACCTTGTCAATTTCTCATACTAAAAACTAGATCACATTCATTATTACAGACGCCAATATCTTGTCATGTTTTGTTGGGGTTTGGTGGTTGGGTGTGTTTTTCCTTGTGTCCTGTCTGCGTGATTGTAGATGAGTGTCACCTGTTGTGTCCTTTCTGGCTCTCCTTCCCTTGTGTGACTTAGATGTTTGTGATTGTCATCAACCTCTGTCTGTGTATTAAAATTATTTTCTGTCAGTGGTTATGTTGCCTTCTGTCGGTGTGCGTCTCCTCAAAACCTCTCAATGTTTCTCTATCTTCCCCAGTTTTTAGTTTGTAAGGTTTATTCGGTAGTTGTTTCCATATTAAACCTTACGTTTGTGCATCAGCATTTTCTCTTGCCTGCCTGCTTTCCTGCGCCTGGGTCCCACTCTGCTTTGCAACTGAGGCATACATAACATATCTGGCAAATGATGAGCCTTTGAGTGACCTACTCATCTTCTTCTTTTGAACTAAGGAATAAATTGTTGTATATATCTCTATGGAAATCCCTAAGAGACTGATGTGACCCTGCACTGTTCAGATATACAACTCTCTTTTTGCGGCAAAGATCGTTTATATAAATCCACCAAAAGAAAGCTTGTTCTTTGAATCTTCACTACACTATCCATACACACATACACACACAGACACGCACACACATACACACAAGCACCCACCTCCCCAGATACACATATATATCAAAACAATAAGCAAAAATGCCCAAGGGGTCAACTCTGTACAGATTGTTAAACATATATTTAGTCTTTAGCTTGACTATTTGGTACACTGCTGATTCTGAGCTTTTCAATACTTCAGTTTTTTGTTTTTAGGAATAAACTTGAGTGAGAGCCATTGGGCCATCTGTCCACTTGACACTTGTTTCCACTGAATGTTAATTTGTCTTGCATGTCAAGCATTTTGATATTTGTCTCTCCAGAGCAAGTTCAGCCTTGAGAATGATTTCTGACAAATATGGTGAGTGACACGAGGATATACACGTGCTTAGATACAACAGATGTTTTAGTGTTCTGTCCTTTTGTTTTGTTTTTTATGACAGAGAAGATGCATTGTCCCTACACATTGAGATACAGTTGTAATTCTCACGAACACATTAATCTTACAAACCATTAATCGCCCATTGTCTGTTGCTTAAGATGCTCAGCAGAGTAGTATTACTATATTATTTAGGATGTAAAAAAAATCTAATTGAGTCAATTAGTTTTCACTGCAGCCTAGTGTCCTAGGTCCAAGTGCCTTTTTAAATTAAAGGGCTGGACATGGGACAGGGTTTGACACGGGGTTGTTTGAACCACCATCCTTTCCATTGACAGCCAAGCACACTGACCACAGAGACAGTTGACCATCTAATGTGTCCATAAAAGTCCAATACAAATAAAAAAAATCAATAATGACAAAAAACTAAATACATTAAATACTGCAGATCTAAGTTGCTGGACATTGAAACATGTCAAATGAGACATTTGTTGTGACACCTAAAATCAGTGGGAGAAGTTCAATTTCTCAGAAATTGTTGTCGATTTACATTCTGAAAAGACTATTGTAAAAAAATTGAATAGCATGTCGAGGTTTGAGGCTCAGATCTATACTCGACTGGCACATTGAGAAATTAATCCTATGTGCCCAGTTCGGTTGTGTTATGATCTTTTTTGGACTTTGATTTTGCTTTAAAACTGTGGCTTTATCTACTTTACTTTGTATCTATTATAAAGTCAGTTGTAAAGTGTCCTTGAAAGTGTTAAAAGGCGCTTTGAAATAAATTGTATGATTATTATTATCCCAGCCCCAGGCCTAAATCCTCAGAATCTGTGGGATACCAGTCCATATATGGAAAGAAAATCCCATTGCTTCATTTTTAAAAAGTGAAGTCATCTACAAAGAGACTGCACGTCAATTGTGATAAATTTTGCGTGCTTCGCCCATGGAATCGACTTCCTTTAATTTTCAGATTTCAAAACATTTTTACATTACAGGTTCTCTTACGAACTGTATCACGTTAGCTCAAGGTTGCACTGGAAATGCAGCTACATCATTGCCATGGGGACTGCTACCAAGGAGATAGTAGGGAAGAGTGATGGAGAGACAGACTGGATAACTGGTAGTGGAGGCGGAGTGGTCTGGTGTTTCAACTGGACTTCATTGGCTCGATGGGAAATCAGTGTGGGAAAATTTATAAATCTGATAGATTGACCTGCGGGTAAAGCACCATAGACAGATGAAAGGGAATGACTGAGCATGGAATGATCATGAGGGAGGCATAGCCTGTTAAGAGAGGAAGAGAATGTTTTGACGAAAGAAAGAGTTAATTGAGTAAGAGAGGGGTAGGCAGGTAATAAAGCAATATCTTTTTTTTCAGAGGCTTGACTTGATAAGACAATGGAAAGACATGTTATCAGGCTGATGAGAGAAACATAGACAGTATATATAAAAGCAGGTAGAGGATGAATAACATGCAGTGATAGAGAACGCAGAAATGGCAAAAGATGGAAAGAAAATGAAAACACGAATGATTGGTAGAAAAAAAGGAGGGTTTGCCTTTACACCACCTTTATATGCTCACACATCTGAAGTATTCATTACTATTCTAATAAAGGCCCACACGTGTCTGTTTAGAGCTAGCTTCTGATGAGACTCCTAAATATGTCAGTTCCAAAATTCGTTACACTGGCAAATAATGGAAGTTTTTGAACATACAGTAAAAATTTGGAGTACTAAAAATAACTGAGCTCTAATAAAGGCAGTGGAATCATTCACATACTTGCCAATGATTGTTGTAGGAATCAGGGGTGAAATGCGCTAAATTCACTTGTGAGGCAGCTCTTTATGATCGGGCTGAGAACCATAGCTTTTCAATAGCTGAACTCCACTATTATTTTTCCACTCAACTAATAACCGTGACATGATCTACAATCGATGTGAACTCTTGTTCGGCTCATGATAACTTTACAAGCATTACAGATTGACATGGTTCCTGAAAGGGTCAAAGTTTGTTTGCTGCCTCAGCATCCATCCGAAAAGATTTGAGAATTTCAATTGCAATGGTAAAAGGTTAGTTCTGCAAATCTTGTTTTACTTAATGGACATGTTATGATTATTTGTTTATCAAATCAACAGAATGTGACCCAGAATTGAAACTAAATTAACAGGATGTGATCTAGTGACGCCCTAAAATCAACAAGAAGTGATCTGTAAATTCCCCCAAATCAAATGTAAGAGAACCAAATTCGACAACTGACATGTACATCCCCCCAAAACAGTTGGAAATTTCCCAACTATCCGAGCAAAGCATCGTCATGCTATAACTCCAGAATCTTTCTAATCAATTTAGTTTTTAATCAAATTTTTAACAATGTACAAAGCATATATTAATACAAATTTATATTTGAAATATAAATAATACAATGCTTAGGTACAGAAAAGCAAATTTTTACGTTTAATGATACCGCAGCTTGTAGCATAATGATTACATACATGAACAGTGTTGAAATTCACTTATTACTTTCTATGTGTAATAACATCAAAACAAACAAAAAAAACGCGCACAAAGTAGTACATACTTGATTGATTAATATGCAAGTCCTCATTAGCTTTAAACAACTAACCAGGAGTGTTACTTCTTTATTTTTATTTATTGTGTTCCAGTTACACAAGTATAGCCTTGAAAAGGAAATGTTGAAATATTAATGTATTCTAATGTACTAACTTTATTCAAAATGAAATACACATGGTTTACCCTTTGATCAATATTTCAGTGAGTTAGCTTCGGTGTTAACATCACTGCATTGGAAGGCACATCTGTGTGACTCCTGTGGGATCCAAAGGAGGGAGGTGTTTTGTTTTGATGCTGACTATGAATATTAACAAATGTGACTTAGTTTCACACTTAACATGTGGCGACCAAAAAAGTCTTTTTTCTTACAAAAGCACAACAAAAACTTTCACATGTCAAGTGAAGGTGAATTTTCCAAAAAACAAAAGGCTTAGCGATGACTCATACAAAGAATAAATGTGTGCACAAAGGAATTTCTATACTTCATGTTATACCATCTAACTCGGTATTATATGCTATATTGTGTTTGTCTTCCTTTAATCAGATAATATACAACATACAATTGAAAATGAAATGTTTAAATCGCATAATTGTGTCATCCGAAATGTGTGAAAATTGATTTTGAGATTAGCACGAATCATACTTAAATTGAAGATTTTCACTGCATTTTAACCTGAATTTTTGCAATCTGTTGAGTGAAAGTATGTCATTAATTGTAAGGTACTGAAATCATTAAACTCCCTATCAAAGGTTGCCGACACAATCTAAATCATCTTTACTCATCTAAAAAGCAATTACATGGGGGAATTATGCTGTGAAACACCACATTTAAATATCAAGTCTGGACCGAATGGAGAAACATACAGTAAAGATGGGGATATTAAAGGGGTTGATTACTGGATGGCATGGAGGATGACTGAATAACAAGTCCTGAAAAACATTGCAAAAAAAATTGAAAAGAAACCCAGAATCTCCTGTTTACAAGGAAGGCACTTTTCCAGCTAAGCCACAACATCCATCAGTTCCAAAATCTTTACTTATCTTCTGCAAAAGCCCTTACTTTATTCCACAGTTGAAATTTCAGCTTGAGGAGGACCCATCATATTTGGTCAGAATGCAACCCTTGAAAAACATACATCCTGGGGTGATGCTTGGATATCTCAAACATGTAGCATAGACAATTTAACCGTTAATGTTCACTGAATAATTTCCCGAGCCTGCCAAAACGCGTGAGTGTACTGTGCAGTAAATCTCAAAGAAAAAAACACTCTGCAAATGCAACTAAAAGCCTCCTCCCAAGTGAGGCAAGTTTCCCTAGAAAAATCACCCAAAAGTTTTTGAGACAGTTGCTGTCACCTCATACGTAACCCGCAGTTGCAAGTCCAACGTCGTGTGAGAAGCAGCAGCAAAGACCTGGCAGTGGGAGGCAGAGGGTGAGAAAGACTTGGGGAAGGCAGACATGGCAAAGAGGTGTCATGCAGACAAAAATAACTGTTACAGTAGATTAAATGACCATAATTGGCTATTTCCGTGATGACATGAGTGAATCATGATTTAAAACTTACATTTTAATTCAGTGGCCACTAAACCGCTTCTCAAGAGACGCTGTGGGTGCTTCTTTTTGTTCCCATTGATTCTGCACAGACAGTTTAACCCAGGGGTGTCAGGCTCGAGTTGGTTCGCGGGCCGCTTTAACGTCAACTTGATTTCACGTGGGCCGGACCATTTTAGATATAATATTTAGATTTTGGAATGGATTAAAATAACTGAATTAAAAGCCCTGAATATTCAGGTTTTTTTAGATCTAAAACAATGTTTATTTTAGCTTTTTTAAATATATTTTTAGATTTTACAAAATGATTTTAAACTAAAAACACGGAAAAAAATGATTAAAAAATTACAATTATTGATTTAAAAGGGGGAAAATCAGGACATTTAATATACATCTATACTTTTCATTTTAATTTGATCCTAAAACAGAAAGTCGGCAATCATGATTTACTTTCCAGGGCCACACAAAATGATGCGGCGGCCCAGATTTGGCCCCTGGGCCGCCACTTTGACACATGTGGTTTAACCAATCAGGTTTCTGCTAAAACAAGCGGCACCTGACTGCAATCAACCGACTAGAATTGTAAGACACCCAATGGGTGAAAAGGTCTAGTTTTGTTTGCTTAGAAGCCACTGCGGCCCTTTGTGCAATAGTTTGGAGACCACAGTTTTAATGCAAGGAACTTGCCATAATGGGCTGACATGAAATTCTGTCATCAACCATGGACCACCTAACAAATCAATATTGTTGTTTCAGAACACAATTGGTAATATCATGCCAAAATATATCAATATGTTGAAAAAAGAAGTCTGCGATCGGCTAGCCTCGGATTCAGGGTGTCCCCCGCCTCTAGCCAGACAGCCGGGATAGGCTCCAGCACCCCACGCAACCCAGATGACCATAAAGCGGTTCATAAAATGAGAGATGGGATGAAAAAAGAAGTAGATTACCTTGCAAAATATCACATTTTCAAAAGCTGTCATTCGGGTGTTTTATATGTTGGCAAAATGCCTTGTGTTGCATGGCTTCCAGAAGTGGACATTTGAAAGCATGTAAATTAGCAAAAAACATTTACACAGATTGTTTTAGTGACTTTTTTTTACTGCCAACAAAATGTTAGTTTTAAATCCAAGAAAAATATTATCGTAAACAGACATTATGTATTTGGACGCCATCATAAATGACTCTTTTTTTTAAATTTTGAAATGTGTAATGTGTAATGGAGCTATTCTAACTCTGTGCCAGTAGCCAGTATCAATTCTTAGCCCCAACTCCCAACAAATTTTAAAGATGTTACATTGCACAGTTAGAATAATCATAAAAACAGAGGTTACTGTTTAACAAATTCTGTGAGCGCCAAGATTAATGAAAGGCTTTTTTCTTTTTTTAATTATTTTTCCCATATGGAGAATTAAAACCCTCACCCCGGCCAAAGACAGGCACATACAGGGTGGCAAGTAGCAATAAATCAAAGTAGAATCCAATTTAGAAGCCAACTTTATTACATTAGCTTTTTTTGGGCTACTCTTCTTACATAAACACATAATAACATAAATGGTTGTTCAAATATCAACCATAATCCATACACATACAGGTTTATCCCCAATGTTTATATATTTTTGTTATGTGTATGTGTGTGCATCTATGCTATGAGAAACACAATCTTCCATCTGTCCTCGTTCTGTCACCCTTTAAATAAAATGCACACCTACAGATGCACGCACGAACACTCAAGTTGCTTCCCTAAATTGTGACACCCTTTAAACGTTCTGTTGCCTGTTATGACATTGGGTCGGAATTTAAATATTCATTATTTTTAAAATATCAGGCTTTAACCTCCTAACACCCAGACTCTTACAGGGCATGCATTTGATATTTAGGCTAATTGGGACCTGATGAGTGTAAAAACCAAAGAATTATCTTTTTACATGATGTAGTTTCTGTAGGTCCTAGGAGGTTAAATGTCACCATTCGTGAAATTTAATTCATTAGAGCTGAACAGGATAAATCATTCCTTCAAGTTAAACACTGTAGTTATCAGTGGTGTGTCGTCAGGGCCTTCAAGGCCTTCTCTGCTGGCCCAAGAAATATCTGAATCACAGACTGATGTTAATTATATTTTGTCCATGAATACATAATTATCTGTTAGCTTCCTTTCATTGCTTTCCCCCCTGGTTGCACTGCTTTCAGGTGTGTTTTCATATTGAAGCATTTAACCAATCACATTTCAGCCATTATTTGTTGCCAGGGTCAAAAATCTGCCCCAAGGCCTTCACAATCAGTTCTGCAGGCTCTGCTGCATTAAACAAGCGTCGATAAGACTGTTGCTTTAACCAATCAGAATTCGATTTGGTGACACCAAGGCCTTCTCACAGGCGTAGGGATACGTCATCGCTTTCACCAACTATGATTGGTTAGTGATAGAGTGGACTAGCCAGAGCCATAAAATAGTTTTTGAGGGTTGGATTGATTCCATCAGCGATAGAAAAGAAGGAGGAAAGAAAGCAGGATGGATATTGTGTACAGGTAAAAATGATTTTTGGTGAGTAAAATATGGCTATATTCCTAAATAATATTTCAATTGTATGAGGTTATTATTGATGATTTTTATGTGTCGCAGCTGTAGCTGCAGTAGAGGTTTTATAGCCATAAAATAGTTTTTGAGGGTTGGATTGATTCCGTCAGCTGAAGGCGTCGCTAGGAAATTCACGGACCGCCACTGGTATTTATATTTGGAAAATTACAATCTGCAACTCTAATTTGATTCATTTATACTAATGTACTTAAAAGTAATTTGGCTATCATTAAAAAAATAATAATAACAAAAAGAAACCAAAATCTTATTCAACCAATTTTAGGTTTATACCTGCATACAGCTAAACAAGAAAATCACAAAATGAGCAAGTCCTACTAGACAATGTTGTCGTTTTCTTTTACAGTGAAAGATGTAACAAAATGCTGTGACATGATTTTACAGTATTTTTTTTCCTGGAAAAACTCAACATATTAAAAACTCACCCCAGTGCTGAAAGTTGAAATTACAAACAGTGAAGTAAAGACTATAGTTAGTTTTATTGCTGAAATGCGCTGGACAGATGTCCTAATCGAAATAAGAGAAATGCTGACTTGATCAAAATCACAATAGGCTTGCAAAGATTGCCTTTAGTTATTGCTGTGGGCTCAGAGCAATAACACATTTTATGAGCAACACCAGGCGATTTTGCTCTCTTCTTCACCTGTCAGGTTACAGTCGACACTGCTTTATTAGTGGTGGTCACCAGTGCTGTGGAAAGGATGCACCTGGGATGAAAGTCCAACAGTATTTTTTTTAATAACTAAAAAAGTGTTCTGAAGGATTACTTACCTATAACTTGCTTAGGTTATAAACCTAGGTGATATATATTTTTCTGAACAGTTCCTGTAAAACCAATTACTTTCGAAACCTCAATGAGGCTAGATGATTTCAAATTTTGTCACCCATCAATGTGTACACTGAGGCACCCTGTCTAATCGTGTTCCTCTTTTTGAATGGTGTCCAATGATGCTCTGTTCAAATAAGAAAAATGTTAGCTGTAATGTTTCAAAATATGCAATAATGCTTTTTAATTAGTAGACTGACCTTGCCATCAAGGACAGACAAATCCTCTGCTTGCGTGTAATCTTTACAGCTAATTACAGGAATCAGTGTGTTATCCAAACTGAGCTTGTTGGTAGATAAATTTTAATTGTATCCTTACTGGGGATTTTCAGTTGCCCACTGGAGGATGTCTGGCGGAATACAAAGCACCGGACTGAGCTTTGATTATGATGGCATAAACTTTAGACTGCACATAGCTGAGGTCAAAGAATTCCACCAGTGACTGTTGGGATGTCACTTGACACTTGAGACTGTGGGGCTTTTGAGCAAGTGACCACTTCTCAATTTAAAGCCACACACTCCAAGATTCAAACAAGAATCTATTCAATCATTTTCTGTAGTCTGTCCTCGTTATATATGCAATTTAGCTGACCCATCTGCACAGTCCTGAGTTTTTATTAAAGATGCAATCCACGGCCCTTGTGTGGATAACCAAAATGGAAAATGAATTAACATGTAAGATTGATGGCCAAATATGCTACTCTGTGCTACTTCGTGCATATGTTATGTACTGCAACCAGGATCAAAATATTGACGTGCACAACATCCCCTTCCTCGTTGAGCTGCCAGATAATTACTTCGCAATGGAAAAACAAGCTGCGTTATGATACCAATATGGCTTGCTGTTATTTTGGTCAGTATAGTTGTAAGTGCAAATAAATGTACTTAAAGCAAGTACTTGTATTATTTCTGGGAATGCAATGTACGGGTATGCAAGGTATAATATTCTACACAGCTGAAAGTCTTACACTTATTACTCTCTGTATGAGAGCTCCTATTTGACAAACATCAAGCTAGTGTAAGCTTCTGGAATGCTGCCCAAGTACTAATCTTTTACTCATAAAAGTTTCTGTTATTCTAAAAAGGAACCTTGTTTAAAATGTTAGTTTAATGCATCGATTCCAATTTAGTTTAGGTGTTACGATCATTTGTTTCATCATGTCGGAAATTTACAATATTGCTTTGTCATAAAACAGAACAGTAGGGTAAATTACAGTAAAGGTCGTAAAATAAAGGCGATTTGCCAAAGGCCTAGGCTTTATTTTATAACGTCATCAATTCAATGATAAAATGTTGTTTGCTATGAATGCAAAAGTTTATTTACTTTTAAAACTAATATTTCCAGTTTGTGGTTGATGCCAAATACTTAATACATACAATATAATAGTGCTGTTTTTCCCTGTTTCCATTTTCTAAGTCTAATCATGAGGCTGTTCAGCGGAAGGTCTCAAACACTTCCTTGCTTGTTAGTCCAGGGAGAATATGCAAGCTCCATACAGGAAAACCTGGTTCTGAACCATTTATCTCAGAATGTGAGGCCAGCAAACTAACCACTCTACCAGCGGGCTGCAGGGAACATTAAAATTATTTAAAAACAAAAAACAAAACACATGTTCTACATACCATCTCTTGTTAGTGTTAATACCAAAGAAAATCCCTCTAATTACAATTAGCAGATAACAGAAAAAAAGCAGAGATTTGCTTTTATCCCTCTTGATGCATCTTGGAGGATGGATAGCGGCCAGTGTGATTAGTGTATGGTGATTAGAAAATGCGGCGATAGTGTTGACAAGAGATCAAATAAGAACTTTTATTGTGTAGATGCTGCATTGACGCAGGCGTGAATGAACCAGAATATTTGTGCTGCGGAGTAGAGAGGGAGGGAATTGGCAAGGAAACAAAATTTGTTTTATATGGAAATTCTTGCTCATTTTGGAATTATGAGGCAAGCCATAGGGGGAGGTGGCTGCTTTCACTTTCCTGTGGTCTTGATTGCATAGTTAAAACAAAAAAGTAGGCTAATCCCAATAGTATGACGTGTCAGGTGACAGAAAGCTGAAAGGCTTTGTGAAATTAGATATTAGACAAATCTAAAACTGAAAATTCTGCAAATTTAAATCATCACGAGAAACATTCCGTTAGAGGGTATCACAGGATTCACTTAGCCCGTGTAACGTGCAGAAATATAGGAAATGGTTGGATGGACTTTTAACAGAGGATTTATAAAATGTTGAAAAGACACTCTCACGGTAAGGATTGGCTTCAGATCAGTAATGATGACACAATGAGTGTAAGCAGTTTGAAAATACAGAATAGATTGATAAATGAATCTGAAAAACAATCAAAAGCATCACTAATCAAGTGAACAACCAATTTCGAAATGATAAATATTTTAAACAAAACGAAGGGTAAAATCAAATGCCACCATAAGCTGAAAAGCATAAATAGCACCCACTCAGTGCCAAATCTAATTCTTTTAAATATCCTTTATTCATTTTGACTCCGGGCAATAGAGTTATGAATAAACAGAGGATGGCTGCCCTTGCACACATCCCCTAGTGATTGTGGAGACACTTTAAGTGGCTTGTTTTTCTTGGGAGAAACATAATAAAACTAGATTGTATATTTTTAATCAATTAAAGAATATTGCACGGTGAGCATTTACACTAAGACTTAATGAAATGAGAAAAATGTGGTCTGTACCGTTGTCATTGTAATCCTAAATCTAATATTTACTGCTGTATGTGAAGGTTAAACTGATAACATGATATCAGTGACATCTTCTCACTCTGTCTAGAAATCTGATAAGAAAGGGTGAGATTTAAATATTGCTTGCACAACTTTCATTTTGTTTGCGTTTTTTTATTTAGTGACAGACCTCTCATCTCATCATCTTCTTATCCGAGGTCAAGTCTCTGGGGTAACAGCTTCAGTAGGGAAACCCAGACTTCCCTCTCCCCAGCCACTTCATCCAGTTCTTACCAGGAAGATGCCAAGGTTTGCCAGGCCACCCGGGAGCTATCCAGCGTGTCCTAGGTTGGCCCCATGGCCTCTTCCCGGTGGCTCGTGTCCAAAACACCTTACCAGGGAGGCGTCCAGGGAGCATCCTAATCAGATGCCCGAGCCAACTCATCTGACTCCCCTCGAGCCCAAGGAGTAGAGGCCACCAAACCGGACCCCTGAATGCCACGGCTGCGCCTAGATATTCTCTCCATAAAAGTTATGAACAGAATCGGTGACATAGGACAGCCCCTGCAGAGTCTAACCCCCACTGGAAACGGATCTGACTTACCGACGGCCATGTGGACCAGACTCTGACACCGGTCATAGATGGACCGGACCCACTTATCTGGGATTCTAGAACCCCATCGACTCCTCGGGGAACATGGTCAAATGCCTTCTCCAAGTCCATAAAGCAAGTCGGACATGCCCTGAACACCTCCCTAGGGAGGCGTCCAGGGGTATCCTGATCAGATGCCCGAGCCAACTCATCTGGCTCCTCTCGATCCGGAGGAGCAGCGGCTCTACTCCGAGCCCTACCCGGATGACTGAACTTATCACCTTATCGCTAAGGGAGAGTCCGGACAACCTGCGGAGGAAACTCATTTCCGCCGCTTGTATCCCTCATCTCCAGTACCCCCATATGGACCTTCCTGGGGAGGCTAAGAGGTTGTGATTCCACTATAATTGGAACACACCCTCCGGTTCCGCTTTTTAAAAAGGGGGTTCACCATCCCGGTCTGCCAATCCAGAGGCACTGTCCCCGATGTCCATGCGATGCTGCATAGGCGTGTCTCATCCATCCCCCGGGCGCCGTTCTTCCCAATTACGCCCCTCCAGGTCTCACTGTCATTGCCCATGTAAGTGTCATGTTTTGTTAGGGTTCTGGTTGGATGTGTGTGCGTTCCTCTTGTGTGTGCTGTCCGTGTGATTATTTTATGCGTGTCCTTCATGACTTCCCTTCCCTTGTGTGATCAGGTGTGTATTTTGTAATCAACCCCTGTGTGTCTATTTAAACCCCTGTGTATGGTTGTCCATCTCATGCCCTGCGGTTGGTTGGCCACTAATTCAGGGAGTGTCCCCTGCCTTGTGCCCAAATTCAGCTGGGAAAGGCTCCAGCACCCCCACAACCTTTGTGAGGATAAGCGGTTCAGAAAATCAATGAATGAATGAATAAGCATGCGTGAGCCCCAGGCGATATTCTTCATATGACACTTATTGAAAATGTCATGTGAAATGTCAATTGGAGCAGCTGTTGTCCAAGCGCCATGAGCCTACACAGGAGAAAACCTGGATGTTAGGCAAACATTACATCTACATGCATGTTCCCCCCACCACTTTTTTAGTATTCATTTCATCTGGAAAAGAAAAAGCGTGCACATTGCCAGATAGACGCCATTCCTCATTATAGTATTATGGTTCATAATTGACTGATGGGCAACACACATTATCTGATGATCATCCTTGGATAAAAATAAATCTGTTGATTTCGCTAAATTAAAACATATCAAATAAAATTCACTTAGAAAATCTGTGTTGATTTAATTAGAATACGGTGGCAGTTGGGTTTAGGAATCTTTATGTAAGAAATCAATTGCAATATTTGAGATCCAATTTTAGACTGGAGAGAAATATTGCTTTATTATTGAACAACAAATGAAGCAAGGCTGTGTAGGTGTGTTAGATCCAGCCAGTTATTACTTTTATATCATCTGGGAACCATCATAACTGCTGGGTAATGGAAACTAGAGTTAATCCATGAATAGTTAGATCTTTCCTAATATATTCAAGTCACACAGAGGTATAAGTTGCATTTTTGCGAGAGCAACTTTTTATTTTTCAGAAATGAAGAGCAAAAATTAAACTAAAAACAGTCCAATGGAGAAAAATGAGCTCAATTGGCCTCTGTTAACATTTCGGTGTATAGAGAGAGAATAATAACATTAATTGCACTTGAGTATTAGTCACAGGCTCAGCCAATCTATGACGAAATTGTGACTTATAGTCCGAAAAATATGGTAGTCAAAACTTATTAAAATTTTACCTCTCATTGTAAAAAAAGCCTGTCTGTCTTTTACGTTTAAATAGTCCTTTTTGTAAGTTTATGTTTTAGACGTCAGTATGGCTGGCTAACCTAATTTTACAGTAGAGTTAAAAAAGAAACGTTGGTGCCTTTCCGTTTACATCCTTGGCCTGCTCAAATGTAACCACCCAAACTTGTAATGCAGACTATTTCTTTTTATAACTCAGTAAATTCCCATTCCTTCATTTTTTTGTAGTCAGTGGTTCCTACTCTTCAATTCTGAGTTCATGCAAATAAATTCTGCTGTGCTGTAGATGATTAAATGCATAATGAACACACACTGACCTTCGATTGATTATAGTGCATTGAGAAGAATGTAATGTAGCATGTCATTAACGTGAACATCCATCCATCCTTTTCTTTACTGGGGTGCCGGCCCCTTTCCCAATCAACTATGGGCAGCAGGCAGAGGACAGCCTGACCTCGATGTAACGTAAACATTCGAATACAAATTAGCACTAAGACTGGAGTCAGTTGTCTCAGTCAAGACAGAGCAATGGCAAACATTGAGGAAAACTGTTAATTTCACCTATCCAAGTCAATATTTCCTCCCACATCTAAAAACATGCAGGGTGGACTTAACATCCCAAAAATGTGAAGGGTAGACTGTTTGAAAACTCTAAATTGGCCATATTTAAGAGTGTGTGCATGCGTATGTGTCTGTTAGTTTCTATGGGTCCAGTGATTGACTGGCAACTAATTCAGGGTGTACCCTGCCTACTGCACTCAGTTGGCTGGGAAAGGCTCCAGAGTCTTGTGAGGAAAAACGGAATGGAAAATGAATAAATGAATATACATTTATTCTTATCCAATTGCTCATTGTTCCCAAATAAAATGAGATGGTTAGCATTCTTGTTTGTATGAACAAAAAATCTGATCCTTACAAATGGCACATCCATGTACCTAATTACAATGTATAATTCCTTTCCAATTCAACATGGTTTACAGAATTCATAAAAGCATGGCTCAAAATCAAATTTTTCCACTGGGTACTGAAATATGGACTGTGTTACATGAACCATGCAGTGTAAAGTCAGCTGAAGAAACAATTTTCCGCAACACTCCTTATACAATTTGTTACCCTGGACTATTTAATGAAAGTGTCAACAATTGCGTACGATGCCCAAGATCTGTTGGGATCACTCCGCTGTGACTGCGGCAGTCCCCTGCTGCAACAATACAAAATGTTTCATGAGCTCCACCGCTGCTGCCACAACATGTACCTGTGGGTTTGAGGTCCCCCAGCGTGCCCACGGGAGACACACTTATATTATCACCACACTCCAATTCTTGCTCCTCTAAGCTCAATGCGTTTCAAGGTCAGAGACCCCATGCTTTGAGATTCAGTGGCTTATGAATGGGAAATGAGGAAAAGAACCCTATGAAAGCTTTAGATCATCCTGACAGGTTTTGGAGTACAGACAATGTGGAAGATTTCTCTATTTAAAGTTAACCCCAGTATTTTAAATTCCATAAAATATTTGAAATTGTTCTCTTTTATGTAAACCTCTCGTTACTGTTCTCTACTTTTCTTCATTCATTCATTCATTCATTTGCTGAACCGTATTATCTTCACAAGGGTCGAAAAGGGTGCTATCCCAGCTGACTTCGGGGACCAGGTGGGGGACATCCTGGATTGGTGGCCAGCCAATCGCAGAGCACGAGGAGTCAAAGAACCAGTGATGCTCACACTCATACCTAGAGGCAATTAAGAGTGTCCAACCAGCCTACCAGCATGTTTTTGGAAGGTGGGAGGAAACCGGTGTACCCGAAGAAAACCCACGCAGATCCAGGTAGAACATGCAAACTCCACACAGGTGGACCAACCTGTAAGCCAGGACCCCAGAACTGTGAGGCCGACGTGCTAAACACTCAACCACCGGGCCGCCCTTCTCTCTTTTTACTTTTTACATATTTATTTATCACATCAAATTGTCTTGGCTGTCACACTTTGGTGCACACCAAACACAGGTTGGTCTCCTATCAACCTCTGTTTCTATGCCATAGCTTTCTCCCCTGTGTTCTTCTTAAAATAGGATCGAGATGTAGAGCCTTGTCAGATGCAAGATGAACTGGATTTGCTTCATGAAATTCTTTATTCACATCTCTTGTTATCACTACTCTCACTATTCATACCTTCATTCTGCTATTCTCAATAAGTATTTGTCTTATGTATAACTTTCTTGCTCTGTTTTTATTCTCCATCTCTCAATCTCTCTTCCACACATGATGCGTCACTACAATTCATTCCACCACTTGCCATGGATCAAATGGAAATCTTGTTGAAGAAAGATAGTAGGACTGCACAGGCTTTTTTTGAAATTGCGATATCTTTCAACATGGATTTATTCTTTACTAGTCACTAAAAGCAGTCCTGTGCTTTAGCTCACAGAGGAGCAAAGAGCTAATTACAACATTTGAACAATATTACAATGTTTAACATTGTGTTCAGAGTTGTGTCCAGGTCTTTAAGAAAAAAAGTGTAATTGCACAAACACAAGGATGCTGTTACTATTTTCACTTTTCTTCTGAATTGTGTCGTTGTCAAGCTGTCTGTCAGCATTCTAACTTTCACATTATCATAATTTTTTTTACAGGTAAAGCATGTAGCTGAATCTGTTGGTTGACTTTGCCTGTTTAATTGTTCCTTTTCTGTCCCAGCTTGCACAATACGTTGGCGAAAATAAGACATAAAACAACATTTTTTCTTAAATAGCCATATTTTAAATACCATTTATCCTCAGTACATTCTGATCAGTGCGTCACGATGGAGCGAGTGGTTAGCACGTCGGCTCAGGGGTCCTGGGTTCAAATCCAGGTCACGTCCATCTGCGAGGAGATTGCATGTTCTCCTCGGGCCTGCATGGGTTTCCCCTGGGTACTCTTGTTTCCTCCCACATTCCAAAAACATGCATGGTAGGCTGATTGGACACTCTGAATTGTCTGTCTCCTTGTGCCCTGCGATTGGCTGGCCACCACCGATTCAGGGTGTCCCCCACCTCTGGCCCGGCTGGGATTGGCTGCAGCACCCCCCGCAGCCCTAATGAGGATAAAGTGGTTTAGAAAATGAGATGAGATGAGATGAGATATTCTGATCAATTCTATTACTCGAAAAAAATTATCAATAAACGGGAAATGTAAAATTTAATTGATTGTTTTCTTAGCTTGCATGGGGGAGAACAAATATAAAATATATCTCACAGTGCCCCAGTCTCCTCATCCAACTTAAAAAAAAATAGAGTAAGTGTAGTATTTCCCATTTTACCGGCAATTTTCTTATTTAAGCTAGTATCATGATTTAAACCACAAATAATTAACTCCACAAATTGATCCATGTAGGGTAGGCTGGTTGAACACTCTGAATTGCCCCTATGTATGAATGTGTGTGTGTGAATGGTTGTCCGTCTGCCTGTCCACTGCGATTGGCTGGCCACCAATTCAGGGTGTCCCCTGCCTGGTCAGCTGGGATAGCACCCCCCGCGACTCTTGTGAGGAGAACCCCAAATTAATGAATAGTCAAAGGTCATAGAATACGAATTGCGCAATAATTTGGTCACAAATTTGTCTATTCATCTCAAACTCACAGGCTCAAATGTAGCTACATAGGCAGAGTTCTGCTCTGTGAGTGTAATTCTCTAGCTTTATTTTATGCATTCAACAGGCATGGCTACATTTAACAAATGTATGACAAGCTGCAGTTTAACACATTTTTAAGCTAACTGGCTGGTGGGGTCACTCCTGCTCTTCCTTTTCAAATATTTCCTCTCCATTCTTAGCATAGTAAAGTCTCTTTCACGCTGTACCCTGATTTTGGTAATAATAAATATATAAATCAAAATGACTTCCGACAGGCTATCTCAATATGCTTTGGGCTTCATACTTTACTTTCTGTGTTAGCTACTGATATGCAATTCACATGCAGATTGGAGGCACTGTGGTAATATGAGAAAGATGAGTGGCAAAGGCAGCGTAGAGCATAGAAAAAAAGAATATTTGCCCACTGAACAAAATGATTCACTCCTTTGAATTTCTGCACAGACTTCTTTCGAGGTTTTTGTGAATGCAGCTTGAAGGCTTTTGAATAATGACATTTAGAAATTTCCCTTCCTGGCTTACAGCAGCAATTCTGAAATAAGATGACAGAGTAGAAATGACACTTTGTAATGCTGCAAATCGGTGACATTTGAATCTTGGCTAACTACGCTACAAAAACAAGGGGTGGATTTGTCATCTTTAATGATATATACACCTTGATTAAATCCTGTGTCTCTGGAAAAATATGCACTGATACTGATTTGTTTTAAGAATATCTGTAAATACTGTAACAATGTTAGTAAAGTTGGTAAAGAGGACTCTGAAGTGAACATGGAAAATAGACTGTTTGTTCTTTGATGTAATACTTTAGTTAAACAGTTAATTACGCTAGCAAAAGGAATCAGCATTCAGGCTTTAAAAAATATTGTCCATTTCCTGGTGTAATTGCAGTAAAATGTGTTCAGTGAAGACTAAAGTTCTCTTTTCCGAAGGATCATGATCAGTTATTCTCTCAGTTAAGTTCATTATACTGTTTCCAGATGAAGAGGAATGAATTCTGCCATTATAGATTTTGGTTGTGTGGTGATGGTCATAACTTTGTAATCCACTTCATGTTATTCGTCTCCATTTTCTCCGTCTTGATAATGAGCCGGTCCTCTTGCGGTTTATTGGGTTTATGAATATTTTATAGAGGGTCGTCCATGTTTTTCATTTCCCCTCATTTTCTCTGAAAGTGTGCCGTTTGCTGGCTGTGTTGGCATTGCATTTGCCATGAGACAACTGTTTTGCAAACCCATTTGAATCTTTCCTATCTAATAATGAGCGGCAGCTTGGTGGATGACTGGGCCTTTGGAAGCCATTCAAAAAAATACATGCATAAAAAATGTTTTAACTTTTACCCGCCTCGTTCTATAAGGATGTTTGAGAATTTAAGCAATTTGACATGTAGATCTTCCTTCTTTTTGAATAATTCCAAGGTTTCACACAGGGCTTCACAAGCAAGCTTTTCTTGTTACAAGAATCACTTTGAACATTAAAATATCCTCAACTATACTTATGTTTACTTTTTCATCATACACTTTCTCCATCTCTTTAAATAACAGTATATAAAATTAGGTTCTGACTTCAGGAAAATAGGTTTGCCTAGCATGTTAATTTTTTGAGTAAGTTGTAAAATACAGAAATTGGAATGTCTAAAAGACCCTAAACACTCAGAGTCAATTGCACAAATTGATTAGAATCGAGAAATGTTAATGGGCTCATCACTAAAATGATGAGAGTTGGGCAAAGGGTTTTATAGAGCTAGAGGGAGACAGTTAAATTTTCCACTACTCTATATAATATTGATAGGACACAGAACTAATCACTAGGATTAGGCAGAAAAAAACACATTGACCGACAAGGGTAGAGCTATAGTATTTTCCTTTTTTCATATTAACTTTTGTAGTTTTCTTTCCATTTTTCACATATTATAGCAAAACAAGAATGTTGACGATATTCATCACAGCTGATGTGAAATATACAAAAAATCTTAAATTGGACATACGCAAATGTGGTTGTCTTCTAAATGGGAGTCATTAACAGTCAACTACTCAATTTCTACCTCTATATACCTAAAGCCTGCTTGCAGTGTTGATTGATTATTCAAAATTTTCCACAAATCAGTGTGCAAACACACAAACTAACCAACCCACCAAATCAATAACTACCCAAGCAAAATAATGTCAACTACATTTTACTTTGATTTTAAATTCTTAAAGTAGAGGCAGTGAGTCTAATTTTATCATCAATTTTGACAGGAACTTGACTGCATAAATTACTGTGCGTTCTGCGTTCATGAACTATTCATGAATTTGTGATCGATTCCAGAAAAGAGAAGAGAAGACTTTGCATAGAATTTTAGCCATTTATTTCTCACCTCATCTCATTTTCTGAACTGCTTTACCCTCACTAGGGTCTCGGGGGGTGCTGGAGCCTATCCCAGCTGTGTTCGGCCCAGAGGCAGGGGACACCCTGAATTGGTGGCCAGCCAATCGCAGGGCACAAGGAGACAAACAACCGTTCACGCTCACACTCATACCTCTCAGCCTACCATTTATGTTTTTGGAATGCTGGAGGAAACCAGAGTACCCGGAGAAAACCCACACAGGCCCGGGGAACATGCGAACTCCATACAGCTGGACCGACCTGGATATGTACCCTGGTCTCCCAATGTGAGGCTGAAGCGCGAACCACTCAGCCGCCGGGCCACCCCCATTAATTTTCATCTATTTATATAAACAATAACATATTTTCTATTAAGGATATTTAAATTGCTGCATTCCTTTCAATACATGCTGGTGACCCTGTGGCATTTTGAAATGTTTATCCTTGGGCATTCTGAAAAATACATTTTTGCACGCTGTTAGTTCAAGCATGTACAGTATATTGCACAGTATGTAATGATGACAGCAGTCAAAAACCCACAGAGTATTGGTCTTTCTGTTTCATCGTTGCACTCTTGAGACCATCTCAGTAATGTTACCCATCAATTGCATCAGTGCCCCTATCCCTCCTCTTGCCCCCATCTCTCTATCTCGCACACACATGCATTGTCCTTTTGGTCAGACCATACTAATGACCTAACAGATGTGATGCGGTTGAATCATTTCCAGCAGTTATCCTCTAATTCATCATTGGCAGATAATGATTTTACAGCATGTGTTTGTAGGTAATGTGCGCTGAAAAAATGTATGGATACTTTGTGTGTGGTGCTACACCTGAAAAGGCTCATTGGTAATTTGCTGCACTAGCCAATTAGCAAAGGTACCCTGAAGATCACTGAACAGTGAATGAAGGAGAAGAACTATTGGTCTTACCAAGACTGAGCTTAATAGCTAATTTCTCTAACAGGGAGATAAATCAATAATTAACAATGTGGTTGAATTTTAATTGCATTGCAAATAAAAAGTATTTGCACATATTTTCTTCACAGTGCATTAATCATGGGTTCAAATCTGACTAATGGAATTTATGAGTGGAGTTTGGATTTTCATCCCTTTCATATTTGACAGAATATGTCAATTTCTTCAACTATTTAACTGTTTACTGACAGTGGTTGTGAATGGATGGTAATAAATGACTGCAAATCAAAGACAGCTGAATATCCCACTTTTCAATTTTTGAACCCAGGCTCTGATGTCCATGGAATGGCAAAAAAATGTTATATATAGTAGTATAACAGACCCAATATCATCAAAAAGTGACAGAGAAAGGCCCCATAATTAACAAGTAGTGATACACAGGAATTTTACAATCAGTAGAGCAAAGCATCTCCACCTATTTTTTTCCAGCAATTGCATTTTCTAGTTTCAATAATGATGCTGCGAAATGTTTGACTGAGAACAAAACATTTTGTAACATGATTATCTCCTGCATATCTAAGTAGGAAGAGCAGTATCAAACTTAAATGTGGCAGCTCAATTATGAACACCACAAACCCTAATGCTAACCGAACTGTAACAAACTGTATCCTTTTCTTTTTGTACAAATGTCATGTACTACACGTATTTGGAATGGTCTGGTTGTCTTATCGGTGTAGCTCACCCTTTGTACCTTCCCTGCTTGGATGCAGTAGGGCTTGTCCTTCCTGGGTGCAATAGCCAATTATCTTCTGGCAGTACGTGCCCTGCCTAAAACACAGGATTCTCTGGCCAGACTACCCTACCTCCATATCAACATCATTTTACATCTACAGAGTGTTTAAAATGAACAATAAATGAACTATTTTTTTGTGTGACAGGAATTTCAAAATTATGACTATTATGTGTTATTATAAGATATTTAGCAATTTTACCTCCTGGGAATTCACATTTTTCTCATTGAGCCATTAAATTGTCAGAAAATTATAAATTAAAGGTTACATTAACATATTTACAGTTATTGTGGGTTCAGTTCCATGTGCTATGCACCTATTTTCCGACACAGAGTGACTGACACGTATTGGCAGAACAATTCATAAAGGCTTTACCCAAAGAAATTGGGAGCTCAAGAGAGAGGTATGAAAGGATCAAACACAAGATGTACATGGACGCGAGCTGGTCAGAAACTTGACAAAGAATACAACAAAGGAAACAAGAAAACATGACGAAACAAAAACTGGCCCTCCAACTAATCACCAGGAAAAACAACCAACTGGAATGAGAGCTATAGTTGGGTAGAACTGCTATATAGTGTGTAGGAACAATCAGCTAAAAAACTAAATTGCAGTGAAAATGAGGGGGCGGGTATGGGGGAGACCCAAAAACGCTAATTTCTGAATTATTTAATAATTATTCATGGACATAATATAACAACTCATAATTTGGCTTTTATCAAGGCCTTGGCGAAAATTTTGCCCTGGGTGCATTTGATGATGAGTGAAGATCAAAAACCATTAAAATGGAATAATCCATATAACTTTAAATGGATGTGCAAAATCTCAAATATAATTTCCTTCATTCTGGCCATCCAGGTTCACAAATACACCAACATACAAATGCAGTAATGCTCAAGGACATTTGGTACCTGTCAATGAATACTCACACTCTCTGAGCCACTTATGCGTACTTGACACAAAAGCCGCTTTTAAAATGACAAGGCCTTTCAGACAGAAGACAGTCCCCTCTGCAAAGTATAACCATCATACATTTTCCAATCTCTATACTAAATCATGTATTTTTTATAATTTATGCTAATCGTTCATTCATTCATCTTCCATTCGTGCTCATCCTCGTAACGGTTGCAGATGTTGCCTCAGCCTATCCCAGGTGTCTTCAGACAAAAGGCAGACTATACCCTAGACTGGTCGCCAGTCAGCCATGGGGCAAAACGACCATTCGCACTCACAATCATACCTCCACCCACGGGAATCGAACGCACACCTGCCTGCACCCATGTCAGGCGAGTGTACCACTACACTATCCGGCGGCCGCCCTAAGAATTCTAATATGTCTTACATTCACACAGCAGATATGTATTGATTCCAATTCTTGTTAATTGATTGACAGCGCAGTGGTATTATATGGTTTTAAAGACCGAATAACATTTAGCCTACGGAAATTATGCTATTCAACTTTTCCAGCTTTGCCATTCCTTGTCCTTAGAAAATGCACCCTTGTTGCCTAGCAACCTCAACTGCTGATGTTTATAGGCAAGGCCACAACAGGGTTACTGCTTTGCGCATTCCATTTTTTACACATTTCAGTTGGGCATTTACATGGAAAGACACATTAAATGTTATTTTGTCTATAATGTATTAAAATTAAAGATGAAGCAGTTAAATAATATTAATTCATTCATTATTTTCTGAACCGTTTTATCCTCACTAGGGTCGTGGGGAATGCTGGAGCCTATCCCAGCTTACTCCGGGCTAGAGGCGGGGGACTCCCTGAATCGAAGGCTAGCCGATCGCAGACTTCTTTTTTCCAGCCGATCACAGGGCACAAGGAGACAGACAACCATTCACGTCCATACTCATACCTAGGGGGAATTTAGAGTGTCCAATCAGCCTACCAAGCATGTTTTTGGAATGTAGGAGGAAACTGGAGTACCCGGAAAAAACCCATGCAGGCCCGGGGAGAACATGCAAACTCCACGCAGGTGGACCGACCTGGATTTGAACCCAGGACCCCACAGCTGTGAGGCCAACGTGCTGACCAGTTAAATAATGATAAACTTAAATTGATTTCGCTATTTGGTGGGAATGACTTTACACTTTAATGTATTACATTAGGTTTGTCTTCAAACTGGAATATTGATTATCATAAAAGTCAATAACTAGAAACATTTTGACTAGGAGTATGGAAAACACAACAGGAATAATTACATTTTTGGGTGTTTCTTGTTGTTTATTTCTTGTTAATCACCATCAAATAGCATTAATTAAAAAAAAGTAATGAGTAGGATTATTGATTTTTCTTACAATTATGCAAACCATATTGTCACACTACTGGACCTCACATTGAGCCATATGACTGTTCACATTGCATTCACTGCTTTTACTGTAAGGGTGTGTTTTACAGGAGTTTGAGTTTGAGACATATTATAAAATGTACCATAATTTCACAACAGAATAAGGCATCTCTGTGCATTAAAAGCCCTTGATCATTTTCCCCTTTAAGTCCCATTTCTTCCCTGACGACCAATCCGTAGTGCCTCTCAAAACAACATTGACCACCTCAGGTGTTGATTGATTTGCAGTAGGCCCGTGAGATAGTAAAAGTGACTTGAAGACCGATGACTCAGTCTCCCTAATGACCAAGCCTGGTTTTATTTGGTCACAGTTAAATCAGTTTTTTTATTTCAAAATCAATGTATTCTTTAAAAATCCAAAACCCATTTACGCCAGACCAGGTTGTCACTTTCAAGTCAATACCTGGGTAATTATGAATAAATGCTACACTTAAAGAACGTGAAAATGAAAGTCTGATAAAATAATCAATCTTAACTCACTTTCTTAAATGGGTTTCATTGACAGACAATTAAAAATAAAATAAAATGTTGAGTGATATCACACCCACTGTTATAACTATGCTGATATATTTTTCCGATATACAACATCATACACCCTTACCAATAAGTGGCTCAATTATTAATATTATGCTCCTAAAGGCCGAATTATTTGTACACACAAAAATGATGCCCTTCTTGCTCCTGTCACGATGCACTAGATGAATTTGAATATGGACTGAAGCACATGGTTAGTATATAATAAATTATCTGCATCGATCACAACGACCTTTTGAACTGGATCACTGAACCAAAAAGAGAAGAGCAGGCTTCTACAATGCTTATTTGGAGCTGGAAACATGATTGACTTTAGTTCCCAGGTTATACTACAGAAGTTAAGTAGGGCAGAGCTCAATGGCTGATCACAAGTGTGGCTTTCAAACCACTGAACTATCGATTTTTATGAAACCTGGGGAAAAGAAGACTATAAAAAAAGACCTCTAAATAAATCACTTCTTTCTATAAGTCATCCCTGATGGGTCAAAGAGGAGGAACACAAAGTTCTGCGGACTGTTTAAAGGGCAGATAGCATCTATTTGAACCATTTTTCAGGAACAAGAAAACTTTATATATTTTTTGATGAGGAAAATGAAGCCAATGTTGATTCTTCTATTAAAATATATAAGTTTACATATTCATAAATGTTATTTCACACTGACCAACATGACTGAGGAGTAAACGTTACCTACAACAATGGTTAGTGTAGTGCTTCTAATGCATCATCTAGAATCTAGATGAATACACTATATATTTGGCCTGTTAACATACTGTGTGCAACTATTTACCCTGTTGTTCTTTGTTATGTTAACATTAGAACTTAACATTTCAATAAGAAATATCTGTTGTTGGCCTTTGAAAAAAAAACTCCCCTGAAATTAGAATTATATTCTTATGTGATTTATGTATTTTTTTCCTGATGCATTTTTTAAATGGTGCGATTTATGCTACAGAGTGAATTATGGTCTAAAAAATTAAGTAGCACTGCACTAAATTCAAGCTAACCTTGTCTTCTGATATGACTTGATGTATTTAAACACCATTTGACAATCAAAAGATATATCTCATTGGCTGCCACTGAAAACAATAGATATCCAATCAATTTGAACTACGAGGGTTGGCAGCGAACGAACAAATGTTGCTATGCTGCTACCCTCCTATTTCCAATGGATTAGACATCTACTAATGATAAACCCATTGAAATATGAATAGGGCCTTAAGATTGGAGGTCTATCATCATCACTGGCAGTGAAAATTTGCAATGTTTCAAAACGATATTATTTAACGTGTGCTGTTTCTTACTTGCATGTATAGCTATTAGAATCAACCCTCCTCTGATACCAGAAAGCACCCACATGCCTTTCCAAATTTACTACATTAACCTCGGTCCAACCCGACACTACTTGCAATCACTTTCCACACCGAGAAGAACCAACCACCTCTTGCTCACTCTCCCTGTATTATGAAAGGACAGAGCCCAAGTGCTAATTGGTTTTCATTTTGATCTTATGCAGCCTTTGAATACGTCTCCCTCCCCAGGGTGTAATAGAATGGCCCTGACCACTATAATTACCAACTACTGTGGAGAGAGAAAGACAACGAGAGAGGGCGTGAAGAAGAGAGGATGAGCGATAGACAAGAGAGCAGAGTGCAGAGGATGAGAGAAAAAGAAGCTGTAGGCAGCTTGAGCAAGAGAGAGGGATAGAGAGGCAGAGAGGGAGAGAGAGAGAGAGAGAGAGAGAGAGAGCGAGAGAGAGAGAGAGAGAGACAGAGAGACAGAGAGACAGAGAGACAGAGAGACAGAGAGACAGAGAAATCCAAGAGAATGTCCGATTTAAAATGAAGCAGAACATCCAGAACGACTTTTGATTATTTTAACTTGGAATTTCTTTCGTATCTAGAGACAAAACTTTTCCATTGAGGCCTTTCATAACATCTGTAACTAGACGTACCACTGTACGTATTTTTAAAAGTACAGTACCTGGAATCCTGTCCCTTACTGTGTAGGTGCCCTTAAGTAATAGTCTGCACTTGATGCCGCTAGACGTGTAGTAATTAATTTTGTCTGGGAAGGACCAAATGTTCAATCCACCCCTACCAGTTGACATGAATTGGACGTCTAGTGTTGTTAAAGGCACTGAAAAATGAACATTCACAGACAGTCCTACTCAGTGAAATGAATTTCATGCCTGTTAATGGCAGCCAATAAAATTAACAAAACACAATCCCTGCTCTTTCCTCAAGTCGTTCTTTCACTATCCTATCTGCTGTCAATGATGTGTGACATGAGTTAAATTTCAACATTAGCTATTAAATTGCAAATACTTAAAAAAAGTACTTTTATCTGAATCTGCCAAAAAACGTTTTACTAAAATTATCCCAGTGTAATGCACTGACTGAGTTGCTTATTGATGATGATTATTGTTATTACAAAGTACAAAGTTTCTTTATTGTGATTGTACACAATTTAATGCCTTTCCAGATACACCCCAAACGTGACAGTTATAATGTCACCTACTATAATGGCGGGAGACAGGCAGCTATTACGGCAGCTCAGAAACAGTGTGAAATGAATACAATGGTAAGCAAAAAAAAGCCTTCCACTCTCCGCAAAAGAAGAGGAATGACAGGTTGAGAAAAAAACATTCCCATTGAAAGCAGTACTGGACATCACAGGACACTGGTGGGATAAAGATGGCGATAAAGGTGGCAAACATGCGGCTCCTGGCCAAAATGAATACAGCTGTATTTTTGTGTGTGTATGTTTGTCTGTTTGTTTTGGCAGGTCACTGCATGTTGTAGCTCTTTGAATCTCACAGTTTATCATTTTTGCTCTTTGTGTCTCAGTTGCTTATAGAGTAAGGACATGGTGGGAGAAAGGGGTCCGGATTGAGGATGTGGGCAGTCGCAACAACACAATCCATACACCTCTCGCCGGTGATGGACCTCAAAGGCGTTGAATCTTAGGGTGTGACTTTGTAAAAGTTCAGTCAGTGTGGAGGGGAGAAATTTCAGGTCAGATAAGGGAGCAGCTGCGAGAGCGTCCACCTCCGTTGAAAGACGAGCAGAAAGACATTACATTTTTAAGTAGAAAATGAGTAGTAGCTTGGAAATGACGAAAAGTCAGAAAATGTCATTTTAACTTGTGAAAAAATAAACTGAATTTATATTGCAATTACTGGTAAGACCTTTCTAAATTACTATATGTTTTATCAAAGTTCCAGACCTTTAAACACAAGATCTGTGGTGAGTTCATCATATTTACTCGCAAGGTTAACCCTGAATTCATTTTACATACTTTTCACTAGTTTTAGTTTTGACAGTTTTCAGAGCTCTCCCAGAACTTTTATTTGCACAACAAACACTCAACAGTAAACATGCAAGCACGACTTTCCAAAAATTGATTTACAGCTTTGAGGAGGGCAAATGATATTTAAAATAAAACAAACAAATATAAAAACACCTGGCAATGAGCTAAAGGTCTTCTCCTAAATGTATTAACCATGAGCATGACCGTGAAAAAAGCAGGACTATATCAAATAAATATTACTTTCGTGAAACATGACACAGCCGATGAATGCATAAAGAAGCATTATATTTATGCAATGAATAGCAAGAAAATGGCAGCCCATGTTACTACAGAAACTACCTGTTTTTGCATCATTCATTTGCTATAAAAACATTATGTTTTGTAGGTTTTAAAATACACTGTTAGTCTAAATGAAATGTGTAGCCCAAGTCATGCTACAATGGACATTACAGAGGCACAATTAAGATATTTTCAATACGTTCTGCTTTGTTCTTCTGTCTTCTCCTGCCTGCCATCTTCTACTTGCTTTCCTCTTATATAATACTTCCCTTCAATATGCATGTCAGCCATCTTTTAAGTTTTCAAAATATTTTCCTGGCTCCGCCCTCTGCCCCCCTCCCCCGTAGAGTTTCCTATTTGCAAAGGTCCGTTAGATTTAACTACCCCTGCAGCATCAAGGTTTCTATGTGTGTCATAGGAGTGTCTTTAATTTAAAATAAAAGATGGGACAATATTTATAAGCTTTAGAAGCTTAAAATCTCACATTTGTAGCACATGCATCCATCCATAGACATTGAAGCCCCCTTTGTCAAGTACATTCACTGTCCTGTTTTTATGTTTGTGCTTTCATTCTCTCCACTCTTCTTTGTGTGCTGCACTTGTTTATGCCACCAGCATTTTCGTTACGTAGTAGTGTTTGTGTGCATGTGCTCGTGAGTCTGCATTTGTTTGTGTTTGTGCCTTTTTTGCATGTTCCTTTATTTTATTTGAACAAAGGATAGCTTACAATGGCCATTTCTACAATATTCAAATTCTATTTTTTTTTACTTTTCTTCCCTGTGGACATCTAGTGAATGCCTCTTTCTGTTTAATGTTGTGGCTTTAATTAAACGGTTTCAACCTAAAACAAAGAAAAAAACATCACTCATTACAAGTGGTTGATCCTGAAAGACTTAGCCATCTGCTATCTACTATCCTTGTTTCCATTTTTTTTTACAGCTCAACCTGTCCATGGTCATTGAAGATATCCAGACTGACTTTTGACAAGAGTGAGAGTCTATTTTGTGTCAGTATGTGCCCTAACATTGGCTGGCACCTTGTTCATTGTTTATCTATGTGTGCCTTGACATTGACCACCGAGGGGACCAATAAATCATTCGATGGATGAATCTTTACTCTGAATTTCCTTCACACTCAGCAGCAGACTGCTCCTGGGAAAGCTGGAGATCATGGCCGAATGAAGAAAATGGAACCAACTAGTCTGCAAAATGCTGTGATGCAGTTGCTTCTTGGGATATTTGAACTCTGAGAATAGCGTGACCGGACGTTTCGTCGAAAGACGTTTGGTCCCCGGACGTTTGGTCCGCGGACATTTGGTCGACCGGACGTTTGGTCGACCGGACATTTGGTCGACCGGACGTTTGGTCGACCGGACGTTTGGTCGAACGGACGTTTGGTAGAACGGACGTTTGGCAGAACGGACGTTTGGCAGAACGGACGTTTGGCAGAACGGACGTTTGGTAGAACGGACGTTTGGTAGAACGGACGTTTGGTCGCCGGCAATGTTCCCTCCAAGCTGTGCGCGTGCGCAATTGCGCACTACTCTCATCTTCTCTGCGCACAGCAAGTCATATGGAGCGCACAAAATAAAATCCCAATTTCTTTTTTTTTTTTTAGGTCAACGCACGAACCACTCATCCGCTGGGCCGCCCATTCATAGATATTAATTATTACATTTTATTATTACTAAATCATTTATGTGTAGTAGACATGCACCTGCTTATGGCAGGTGTGATACTGGTGTGTGCCCATAGCGAGCAATGATGATGTTGCTCACACCGGTACTCAGTGTGCTCAGGGAGGTTGTCTTTCTGCTCAGACAAACAACAAATTAGAGGGAACATTGGTCGCCGGGTTCGCTCGCCGTCAAATTATGACAGAGAGTTTACTGTTGATATTTTGATATTAGATATTTAGATATTAAACTCACTCTCTCTCTCTCATGATTATAATTTTGAGAGCTGGTTTCAACAGTAACAACCCGGCGACCAAACGTCCGTTCTACCAAACGTCCGTTCTACCAAACGTCCGGTCGACCAAACGTCCGGTCGACCAAACGTCCAGGGACCAAACGTCTTTCGACAAAACGTCCGAGTACCGAGAATAGTGATTCGAACGAGTCAGAATAAAAAAAAACATGAACAATATGCCTCCCATACACTCAGAAGTGTTCCACAGGTGACTCTGGAAACTCCAGTAATTGTTTCCATTCATTTTCTGTATTGGTTTTCCGCAGTAAATGTTTTATTTTTATTCCTATGAATTTAAACGGATCCAAACAACTCTAATCCTTTTCCCTTGATTGTCATTCTCGAAAAATGACACGATCAGACCCCATGTCTGATCGAGTGATCTGAACGAGTAATTCGCTACTCTTAGTTCTTAGCACAAATACATACAGTTCAGAGATGGAGAATTATTTACTCTGACATTCCCGCCATCGCTGAGCAGGAATAAACCCATTTTGTTTGCACCAAAGACACAGAAATGTACCGCTAAAGCATCAGTGACTCCAAATGGAATTCAATAAATAATTTCTCCCTGCTTAAAAAGCAAAGGAGAGAAAAAGCCTCAAAAACCATCCCATTTTAACTTGGATTATCAATTCAATTATACTACATGGAGATTCCATTGCCCTTGCTTTAGAAATAAAAATAAAGGGCCCCACACACCCCACTGTCTCCCATACCTCCTTCTTTTGTTGAAAACACATCAGTATTGGCTTTGTCTAGACAGCACTTTTCAATCATTGTGAATGACAGATCCACTCTTTGACTTTGTTCATTGCTAGGCTCAAGGAAAGGGCAGATGTTATCTTCGTTTCGACCATGTCTGCAGTTAACAGAAGGATGACAATATCAGTATAGCTTGGTTAAGGACAGTTAGACGAATGGCTTGTCTTTAGCTTTATTTATTTATTTACTAATTCTCAGTTTTCAGTGTATTGCTACACTACGTGTTGTGTAGCAACAGGTGAAATTGATTAATGATTGAATTACTCATTGTTTCAATGTGACTGTTTATTTCCTGCCTCAATGAGTTATTTTGTCGCGTCCTGGTCATATTTCTTGTCCCTGACTCAGCTCTGATTTATTCTGCCACTGAATACTACAATTATGTTTATTATGATTTTTTTTCACTCAGTGCTATACAATAAGTGCCCATTAGAAAGTATCCGTCTCTTTCGTGTGCTTGCTCAAGGGCACTTCACTAAAAGTTTTGATCTATTGCGAGGCTGCTTATACATATGCAAGACCTGCCCAATCTGCCTTTAAACAACTCGTCTGGTACCCCTTCTACTGAAGTGCCTGGAGTCTGGAGCTGCAAATCAGGGTAAATGGTTCGTGCCTTCTTCCATTAGACTCTCTGTCAAAATATCTCCTGCTGTTTCCCCGTCTTTTCATGGACCTGTCTTCAGTTTGGAAATTATTTACCACCCATGGCTGGTGTTAGAGTCTTTATCGACTCCTTCTGATTCAGGATAGTACATATTGTGTATAAGTGTTACTTTTGTACTGCTTCTCCAAGTTGACTTCATGCTCACTTCACTCATATTTTTAAGGATTTCAGACTTTTCTTTAATGAACGCCATCGCCTTCCTCTTTAATTCTTGGGAAGAATTCGGGGAAATGACAAACTAGGCAAAAAAAAACAGTACCACGCAGGTGACTTTTGCTGCACCCATCCTTACTTGAAGGTTTTTGGGGAATCAGGCCAGTTCCGGATTATTTTGCCTTTCCTCACAGTTTTTTCTTGAGTACATTGAGTTGAGAGTGAGTAAAATAATTTTACGTTGTTAAGTTGTGTGTCTACAAACATTTACTCAGCTTCCACTCAAAATTAAACCGCATTGGAAAATGTCTGCATTTTTTATTCTTGTTAATGGAGTAATAAATCATTGTCCTATCCTTTTACTCTTTAGCCATACATATATTTTCATACAAATTTGGCATACTTATATAATTTTTAAAGAGTTCAGTGGATAGTGATCATGGAACAAGTTATGCTAATTCAATGTAAAATATGTCTCTATTTACAAAAAAAACAAGTTAGGAAACCACTTATGGAACAAACTGATTTCGTAAGTAGAGGTACTACAGTATTTTTTAAATTGTAGCATGGATTGTGGTTATCATTTGTAATAGTTTTGTTTAAATGAAAAGTATTTGGATGTGCTTTTTCTGTTCTTCTTATTACCAAGGTATTTGACCGGGACATGGTATTAGCACAGGTATATGTATAAGTTTATGTATAAGTGTTAAGAACAATTCTAATCTTGAATTTTTTTTTGCAGAAGTTATACAATAGTACGATCTAATTGTGGTTCATTTCTCCAGAAAGAACTGGTGGGACTGAGAAACATTATTTATAAACAAATATTTATACAATTGGGGAAAAATCATTATCTAAGTGCTGAAGTCCCCACTATTGTTCTAATGTTACCCATTTTTTTCTTTTCATTGTCAAATTCTTCCCTGTCCATGCTTCATCTATCACAGTTTGTGAATCTCTGTTGTCTTTCCTCTCAGCAGACAGTTTAGTCAAGTCGGAGCTCCTTTAAATGATATTTAATTTTAATATTTTTCACCTTCTGCATGTTGCTAAATCATTTCCTTCCTTCTGTGTATCTTCTGTTGTACACATCACTCATGATCTGGCAATTGCTCACCTAAGCAAAAAACTAAGAAAAAAAGGTTATAGGGAACATTTCCTTTACTTATAGTTTCTCTCATTAATAGTAACACTACAATAAAAATGAATATTGTTAGTCTGTATATTTTGTTAAGGAATGTGAAACACAGTTTTACAATTTAAGTATATAAAAGCAGACATTCTTGCATGCAAGACGTTCCTATCTGATTTATTGACTCATCCCACAGAATAGTGTTGCCAAGCTGAAGTCTCTAACCACTTTGCAGCCATCTGATGACTAAACCAATCAAAAGAAAGAGATGAGAGCTGCAGACGTGACCAGGAAGCATCTATCTGGTTCCACCACTTCAAGCTCCTGCCCCCTGAAAGGTGCTACAGAGCCATAACAGCCAAGACAAACAGAGTCAAAACAGTTTCTTCCCAAGAGCTGTCACCATACTCACCTCTAGATCTGCACCTAGGACCTAATCAAGACTTATTGCTAGCCACCTTAGTCACTTTGTACCACTTACCCATGTTGACTACTACTTATACGACTTATTTATTATGTTGACCACTTATTTATTTATTCCTATTCATTGATTATTTATTTATCATTATTTGTTTGTTATTGAGTCCATAGACTGCAACAACTTGGCACTGAACATCTCCAAAACCATGGAACTCCTCCTGGACTTCAGACGGAACAAGGCCGCTCCTCTCTGCTGATCTGACTTGGACTACTCATTTATTTATTTATTATTTATTGATTATTCATTTGTCTGTTTGTTTTTTGTTGTTATTTGTGCACTATGTGGTGAAAGCGTTAAATCTCATTATACTTGTATAATGACAATAAAAGCATTCCATTCAATTCAAATCCATGTCCGAATGCAAAATGGTTGTTGTAGCTAGGCCAATTTCTGAAGTTGTACTTCAAATATGTTACATGAAGAACAAAGGATCTCACAAAAACCGTTTTTTTTCATTTGAAGGGAAACAATGTTTTTGGTCTTCCGCGAATAAATATGTCATACTCTGACTTAATGTGGATTGTCGCCTTCTGTTGGCAAGCCAATCGGCGGAAATTGGAGTAACAGACCAAGAAGTGACTATTTGTTTTGAAAACTCTGGCAAAACGCAAATTGGTTCTTCTAGATAAGTCAGTTTCTAAATATATTTGCCTAAAATACACCTAGTTTCCACATTAAAAATATTTAGAGAACGTCACCAGAAGCTTTTCTTTTGACGGGAACCACATTTTCGCAAGTCGCCAGACTCATCGTCCAATCAGCAGCTGTACATTTTTTTAGGGTCATCCCATGAAAAGGTCTTGATTGGTTCTTGCCCAGAATTATCTGTGTTCTATATTCTTAACGGCTATTTTGAACAATCAATCTGGTGTGCCGGGTTAACACTCAGCGCAATATCAAGCAAATGTTTAAATGATTTTATGCTTCAGTTCTTGGAATAGCTGTTATCACGAGGTGATTGTTTGTTCTAAACAATGTCATTTTGGGGGACTTCCAACAACGTCAAAACTGTTCAGCTAAAAGCATCAAATTATTTTAATCGACCTCCTTTCTTTTACAATATTGAGGAATGGCCCTCTGTTTTTATCGCTTCATGAATTTTATATCCTGTATCACTCTTAGTAAATCTTTAGGTCTGTAGCTAATATTCCTGCAAGGCGGTGTTGTGCTCCAGAAGGCGCTGTTCACTTCAACCAGTGATGGATGTACTCTGACATGCGAAAACCTAATGATTTAAAGTTGTTGTATATGAATAATGACTGCTTCAAATACCTCCACATTCTGCATTCCTCTATATTCTCATATAATGGATGATGATACTGACATGGTACTACTTAAATGTCTGCTCACTTGTATTCAAGTTTGCAGAATGGCTATTGTTGCACACAAATAAATGATAGATGCTGCTGTTCTCTGATTCACAATGTTCCCTAAGGCATTTATGCTTTTGATGGAAATGCTGTCCTGACAGCACTTTATTTGTTGCTACTTAATAAAGACTTATAGTTGTGCAAGACTGCCTGGGTCTCTTTCCTCTCTCTGTCTCTCTTGCTTGCTCTCCATATTCATATGCTAGCCTCAGAAGTTCCTATTCACTTCTTTTTTCACACACTTGGCAATTTGTTAGGGTATGCGATTGTTAGTGTTGGTTCATTTTATGCTACATTCACACTGACTACGTTTTTTTTAATTGTCACGTGGTGCATTCCTATATAAAGTCAACAGGCGATGCGAGGAGTCACCAGTTTGCATTGGATATTTACGGTGCAGCAAACTTGGTTAGGTTGATCTTTCTGCAACAGATTTCAGTGAGGACGTTTATGCTATGGAATATGTACTTTGCAGGTGCCTATGCCAGCAGACTTCGAGCAAAAGGTGGACTTTAATCTAGACTGGTCACTTATCTGGCGTAGGGTTCTTAACCAATAAAAAAAGTATACTTTTATTTTCTCATCTAACATGCAGCAAACTATCTACTATTTTATTGAATGGTGTAATTCACTTATTTCCTCATTGACGTCATCTGTACCTGTAAAGAATGGCATGAAGAAAAGCAGCACACACTTCACTTTCACTGCACTTCACTAAATCTTTGAAGAATGTGGCTCAACCTTGCACATATCGTATGTGCAGAATTCATCATTTTCAACACCGGACTATACCCTAAAATGGTCGCCAGTCAGCCATGGGCACAAAGAAACAGACAACCATTCACACTTACAATTAAACCACCGAGTGGGAATCGATCTTAAGCTGCCATCACCATCGTCAGGCGAAAGAACCACTGTACCATTGGGTAGCTGTGCAGAATCGTATCTTTGAGAAAGAATGTTTAACAAGTTATAGCTGTGTCAGTGGAGACCTGTAAGGTCAATGTCTCATGTTGTGTCTTTCCACAAGAGGAAAGGGCATATGACTACAAAGGTTATAGATTTCTTAAGCTGTCACCTCATTCAGTGTCAGCTGGGAAAGTTTCAGGCTACCCGTGACCCTGTACAGGATAAACATCAAAGATGAATTGGATATATCCGATGTGGAGCAAGGCTGTCCCTATTGACAGATGGTTATAGGAGTTCCAGAGTGCTTCATTCAAGTTAGTTGTTAATTCCACTCCATTACGTAAGCATACAGTTAGTATTTTTAGTCTTCAGGGCGATGTTATTCTTCTTAAAGAAGTAATGCTCAAAAACAAAATTGTGTCAAATATAATATGATCCCTACATATAATAATGTAGTTGCCAAAATGTTGAAATATATTCAAAACAGCTTTGTAGAAACAATTACTTCACTAGATTCACTAATGTTGCTAAAAACATTCCCCATTGAGATTTGTTCACATAATTTGTAGACAAAATAAGAAATACTATACGGCAAATATTTTGTTGGTTAGAAATAAGAACACACTTGTTTTTATCATCTTTTCCATGCTGTCAAAACATCTGGGTTTAAATCTTACGTCACACTTGTTTATCCTGCATCCCAAGCATGATATTTCATTGGAATTAAGCAATAACTTATTCCAAACACCAATAAATATCACTAAACCAAGTTCACGGTAACATATAATTGCATTCAGTAAAAATGTATTCATTCATTCATTTTCTGAAGTGGTTATCCTCACAAGGATGTGGGGTTTCTGGAGCCTATCCCAGCTAACTACCGGCACCAGGTGAGGTACACCCTCAATCGGTGGGCAGCCAATCGCAGGGTAGAAGGAGATGGACAACCATTCATTTCCAATAAGACAGAAATTTTCCCCAAATGAATGACTAATTTAGAAAATGCTATTTCAGAAGGCAATCATAAATTCAACCACTCTATCCTCACAAGGGTCACGGTGGCTGGTGCAGCCAGCTGACTTTCAGGCCTGAGCCTCACTCATACGTAGGGGCAATTTATAGTGTCCCCTAACCACTCATCCACTAGGCCGCCTGTAGAAATGTTATTATGTATTATTTCAACTGTTCACCTCAGTAGACTTTCATAACTCTTGTATCATTTACGTTGTATCCACCACTAAAGTTACCTGGCAACACAAATGTAACAACGTCGTGGTATCGTATTCCACCATTGGCTGACGGCCAGTCAATAGTACATCTCCCGCTGCTTGCCTGGGGCTATTTAGGATAGACTGCAGCTTATATAATGAAGTGAGAGCCATACAGAAAATAAATGTCATAGTAAAGCATGATATACAGTATGTAATTTGGTTCTGTGCATAGTTGTATTTGATTATATAACAATTACAATACACAATTAATTATTAATTTCTTTTGACTTATTGCAATTTGACAATAAAAGACTAAAGTGGATAACTTCACAACTCACAATATATAATGGTAAAGTGAGGATTTCTTTATTTTAGCGCCAGTCATCGTATGCATTTTAATGTAAAGAAATTGCACCCATAATTTGCATTGGATGTACCCAGTTGCTTTAAGATGGTAGTCTTTGCTTAATTATTTCCAATTATTTCTTGAAGAAAATTTCATTGTTTACAGACAAATATTTTAGGTATGCTTTGCTAATTAACTTATTAACAGTGATAGACGTCTAATTCATTTGAAGTCAGATGGCTGTAAATTAGGGAATATTTATTACCTGCCACTATCCAGGTTCAAATGCATTTGACGTCTACTCATCGTACACTTATTTAACTTTACAGCAGGATGATTTGATATCTAAAATTTATTTAAACTTATTTTCCGATGCACACAGCTCTGGGGTCCTGGGTTCAAATCCAGGTCACAAACATCTGTGTGGAGTTTGCATGTTCTCCCCAGGCCTGCGTGGTTTTCCTCCGGGTACCCCGGTTTCCTCCCACATTCCAAAAACATGCATGGTAGGCTGACTGAACACTCTAAATTGCACCTAGGTATGGGGGTGAGTGCATGGTTGTCCGTCTCCTTATGCCCTGCGATTGTCTGGCCACCTGGCCCAGAGTCAGCTGGGATAGGCTCCAGCACCCCCTGCTACCCTAATGAGGACAAAGCGGTTCACAAAATGAGATGAGATCTAACTGAATAGCCCAAAATATTTCCTTTTAACTTGCTGATTTACGTTTCATGTCAAATAGCCACATTTCTCTTACCACATTGTTGTGACTAATGGGAAGTGTTAACACATAAAGACAGTTTGCCCATCCATTTTTTTTAACATCAAATCAAATCAAAAGCCTTTATTGTCATCATACACAGCTGCGTATAATGAAATTGATGGTACTACTCCACAAAGTACGTTTCCCAGTAAAAAAAACCCAAAAATAAGTAATATAAAAATATAAAAGTCACATCCTGGCAATGTAAATTCTAAAATTCTAAAATATTGCACAATCTAAGATATTGCACATTGTTATTGCACACCCCAAAGTTATTGCACAGAAGGGATTGTGTGTCGTGCTAACGCAAGTTCAGAGTCCTGATGGCTGTGGGAAAAAATCTGTCCCTAAGTCTATTTGTCTTTGTTTAGGAATTCAGAAATAGTTGGATACAACTCATTAAATCATAATTTTGTATGCAATTGAAGTAAGCTTCTGATCTATCTGTAATTTTATCAATATTACATTACCAATACACACCTACACACATACTCCAACTGCCACTGTAGGTCTTATCATTAAATATGGTGTTTTATTTTATAGGCAGCTTTCTGAGAACCATTTTGCAATGCCTTGTTGATAGGGGAAAAAGGAAATCCTTAATTTCTACTCTTACAACAAATAGAGCAAACAACATCAAATCCAATTGAAATATCCACTTAATTGGTTTAAATTGTTCAATACATGCGCTAGCGTGGGATACGTTTGCACAATACGTAAAACAAATATAGATTAAAATTTCATACAGTAAACCAATGGCAGACGCACTAAAATAGAAGCTGATGTAATACAGGGACACTACATCCATATACATATCATCCAAACACATGCATACACATATCTTCATTTACCCAAGCAGCAAGTAAGCATATCCGCTCTGTAGCTAGCAAGGCAAGAGGGTGCACATTTTCTGTTCTTCTCTCACCCATGCGGAGCTCAAAGTAAATCCATTACCACTATCTCATTGAACCAGGGCCTTATTACTTGTCTTCCAATCAATGCATTGAAACAGTCCAGAAATATTGGAGTTAAGTATTTCACTCTACATCAAGTGAACACAAAACTGAAGAATTCCAAAGGGGATCTAGCAAAGTATTCTGACAACGATTAAACTACCCTTGTCATCATTCAGCCTGTCGTCACCATGCCTATGGTTCTCAAAATCTGGTACGTGTAAAACCAGTGATATGTGGACCCCTCTAGTGGTCCACAAAAGATTGAATGAATTAAATGTTCAAACTCTGCGATTGGCTGGCAACCAATTCAGGGTGTCCCCTGCCTCTGGCCCAAAGTCAGCTGGGATAGGCTCCAGCACCCCCTGCAACCCTAGTGAGGATAAAGCGGTTAAAAAATGAGATGAGATGAGTCAATATGATGCAGAGCTTCCAAATTTCAGGAGTTTACCCGGAAATGCAAGGCAAACTCCGGACAACCTCCCTAAACTACAGAAATTCCCCAAAAATTGTCACTTAAATTTCTTTTGAAGTAACCATTTCGGAAAAGTACCAAATTTCCAATTTAAATGCCTCAAAATTCCCACCATCACTACGGCTTCCGCCATCTTGATTCAACTGCACTGTAAACTGAAAGATTTCGGTAACACGAGTGCATTGTGAATCATCTGAGTTATAAGTTCTGACCAATGATTCATCTTGTGCGACTTCAGCGCATTTCAATTTTGCGTGAATCACATTCACTCCGGATGAACTCTGGAAACGGGATAAGGGTACTCCTGAAATGGGGTCGATGGAGGTGGGCAGCTCTGATAATGTATTATAATCCACTACAGTGAATCAAGTAACGTTCATTTACATTATTTACCTTAAAAATACAATGTTTAATAATTAAGAACAATTACTTTTAAAATATTTAGAAAAAAACTCAAGGTGTAATTCGATTTAACTCGATCCTTTAGCGCAGGGATGTCCAAATAGCTCGGTGGCCAACTGTTAAAACTGACCATTTTTACACCCTGCAGAAGTATCACACCGTGGTGAGGTTGTTGCTGCTTTAGTTCTGGTTTTAGTTGTTACTCTCCTCATTTCGCAGGACTTGCTCTTCCTTATGCCCTGATTAGTTATTGTTTTAATCTGTGTTCCATTACCCTGTGTGTATAAATAGTCAGTATGCCTTTGTCTTGTGCCAGTGTCTTAATCTGCTGACACATCTCCACAGACTTTGTATGCTGAGGATTCCAATGTTTGTTAGCCACTTTGATTTTTGTCATAGTTTTTTTCCCCCTCACCAGTAGGAATGGATTTTTTTTATTTTTTATTTTATTTCTGATTCATTCAACAAGGGCTTGAAAATAAAGACATTTTTTGTTCGCAAGACACTCTTCCCCCAAGTCCTCTCTCCTAAGGCCTAGGGCAGAACAAGAAGAAGAATTGAATAATCAAAAAATTCAAGAAGGTACTGACAGTAAACTGAGAGAGACGATCCAGCAATGTGGTCGAGTTCTAGCTGGCTTAAGTAGGCCAGCGACAATGATTGGTGGCACCTGTCTGGTGCTGGAACCGTGATTGGATGGCACACACATCCACCCACCCGCATACCCTTAGGCCTGACACTTCCGTAACCACGGGCATTATGAGAAATGTTGTTTGGTTAGCCGTAGATCAGCTAACATGAGTTGGTGTTCGACATGGAGCAATGAGCAGATGGAATATTTTCTAGATGTTTACACATTAAATGTAGGTTGCAGCAATACCCTCTGATTTGCCAAAAGTCTCGCAAACGCTTGTAGATGGATGAACCATATCAATATGATCATGAGTACTGCGAGATGAAGGTCTGTCATAGTTTACTTTCATATTCTGCCCCACCCAGACCATTTTGTTCAATGATTGAACGATGTTTACACAGGTGCAGCTTTATTGTCAAATCCTGGGCCACTTACAAAAAATGTTATGTGGAAATTAACCGCACCAAAAAGTCCAGACAAAATGCATTTTGTTTCGGAATAAAGAAAGCAAACTGTGTACTCTCCTGATGTGAATACGCCTTTCAATTCAGCTTACATTCTGTTGCACTTCTCAGATTTAAATCAGATGGAGCTAGTCATATAAACAGTTTCCCTCCATTTGCTCATAGGGTCAAAACGTGGCAACACATAAATACCTGTAGAAATATTCATTTATTCATTTTCCATAATGCTTATCCTCACGGGTCGCAGGTGGTGGTGTAGACTATCCCAGTCAACTATGGGCATCAGACGGTGGACACCCTAAATTGTTGGCCATCCAATCGCAAACATCGAATTCATGTTTCATGTATGTATGGTTCATGTTTCAGTTGCCATCAACAGTTTGACTGCCAACCCTCCTGCTCAACACAGATCAGATGTGTAGTGCAATCAGTGGCAGCCATGAGTTAATTGTAGGCCTGACGGTTTCATTTGAACATTAAAATCCTTAATACTGGTTGTAAACTGTATATATATATCCTTCCAAAAAGCTAGCCGTGGTTCCTTTGAGGATTTAGAAAAGTCAGGGTAAAACCTTCCCCTTCTTTGAACAATTCAAATGAGTGGGTGACATTGTTCTCAATTTTCTTCATAGTGCAGTGAGTCGGAGCGAGTCAGTCAGTGGGTAACATGCGGCAAAGGGAAATCTTCAAAATAATCCCACTGTGTCGGTGGGACACGCTGTTTTCCCTGTGAGTTTTGGTGCTTGGCGCTCCCCGACAGAAACACCTGCCTGACTGATTTTGCCTCGGGGCCTTTTAATTATTCTCACAGCTATTGTATCTTTGTGCATTTGTGCATGTGTGTACTGTGCATGTGCATGAGTGTACTTGTAGGAGATTGATGGAGCACAGGGGGATTCAAAATCACTGTTGGATTTCAAATTGTCCCTGTTGTCTTTACTTGTCTCTCACACTTCACAAGTGAATAATCAGTAATTACAATGCCCACTTTTTGGAGCATCTTCTATTTTTGTACTCTTTTCAGCATTGAGGTGCCAATTCCCTTCTTTTTCTATTCTATACTTTACAATGATGTGTGAAAGAAAAATGAAAAATGGGTTGTTGTTGCTCCTTGGTTTTCTAATCAGATGTGAAATCTGAATTATACTAAAACCCCTGCAGAAAATGGACATTTACAAGAGTGGTTTTGGATTCTGATATCCTGAAGTACACGACATTGCACAGTATGTGTGAAACAATATACATCAATACACCCCCCCCCCCCCAAATGTAATAATTTTTACATTCGTGTCTAACAGGTCATCAATTACAAAGCATATCATTCACTTAGCTTCACTGTGTACATATTTATACATATATGTTCATTAACGTGAATATAAATATGTTCATTACTATGCGCTGGGACGGCCCGGTGTTGAGATGTGGTTAGCGCGTCAGCCTCACACCTCTGGGGTCCTGGGTTCGAATCCAGGTCACGTCCACCTGTATGGTGTTTGATTGTATGGGTTTCCTCTGGGTACTCCGCTTTCCTGTCACATTAAAAAAACATGCATGGTAGACTGATTGGACACTCCAAATTGTCCCTAGGTATGGGTATGAGTGTGCATGGTTGTCCATCTCCTTTTGCCCTGTAATCGGCTGTCCACCGGTGTCCCCTGCCTCTGGCCCAGAATCAGCTGGGAAAGGCTCCAGCACCCCCCGCCACACTAATGAGGATAAAGTGATTCAGAAAATGAGATGAGATGAAGTTCTCTGTTCACGTGTGTGTATATGTCCTTGTACTCTCAGCTATGAAATGTTTGCCTCCTCCTCCCTCACCCACCACTTCAATACGCACTCGCTTTTATGTATCTTGAGCATGGTTTCCAATCCCAATGATATGAATGATTGGCATGTCATATTGATTTAATGGTTTACCTGTTCCAATTCCGAAACCTACTTGTAGCTTGAAGTGGGAAGATAGCCTGCTTGGCACCTGCTCTCTGTGGCAAATAAAAATGTCTTTTTCTGTCATTATTGCAGGTGATGAATGTGCAAAATGTGTTACATTAAATAAACAAAATTAAATTTAAAAATCCTCACGAGGTTTGTGGTGGTGCAGAAGAGAGCCTATCCCAGCTAACTACAGGCAGTAATTACCCGTCAATAAGATACATTGAAACAAACAACCATTCACACATGCACTCATACCAACAGATAACTTGGAGTGCTCAATCAGCCACCATGAAGGTTTTTAGGGACGTAAGAAAAACCCAAGGAACCCGGTGAACACCCACACAAGCACCATCAGAACCGTGACCGGACTTTTGGTCGCCGGACGTTTGGTCGCCGGACGTTTGGTCGCCCGGACGTTTGGTCGCCCGGACGTTTGGTCGCCGGATGTTTGGTCGCCCGGGTGAATATAATTTTGAGAGCTGGTTTTAACAGTAGATATTTAGATATTAAACTCTTTCTCATGAATATAAATTTGAGAGCTGGTTTCAACAGTAAACTCTCTGTCATGTTGTCAAACATCCGGCGACCAAACGTCCGGCGACCAAACATCCGGGCGACCAAACGTCCGGGCGACCAAACGTCCGGGCAACCAAACGTCCGGCGACCAAACGTCCAGCGACCAAACGTCCGAGTACCCATTAGAACATGCAAACTTCACACCGGATTGAGTTTGAGGTTGATTTTTTTGACAAAGATATCCAGAGCATGGGGATTAACCCTAGATCTCAAAAGTGTAATACGGAGGTGTTACCCATTGGTTCATCATCAGAGCAGACAGTTAAAGGTAAATTTTCAAAATATGCCTAACCACAAAGTCAATTTCTATTTCCAAAACGTCCTGCAGTATTCCTTTTTTTTGGCATTTTCTCATTAGTGAGCAGCAGAGTGTTTTGCTTGTTGAAAGAGCCGTGTAATTTATCAACACATGGGAAATTACTGTCTTTTGTTGTTTGGGTATGAACAGGGATGGTGGTGTAAAATAGGTTTAAGCATGTAAATGAATCATCTAGTCAAGCCTTCCTAAGCCTCCTTTTCTTGGATTTTGATTTCTTTTTGTGCCTTCGTTGCTTTCCCTGTGTCTCACTTTGTAATATTTGGTTCCCTATCAAATTTGATATGCCTGAAAAGGAAGATATTGGAAGAGCTCAACACTTAAATGTTATGCAGGCACATTCACGATTGCAGTCATTTTATTGTTGGTTGTCAAGTTGAAGACACCGAATCTACAGATCACCATAATTCTCTCCCCTTTGTGGTCCAAACTACAGAGAGGAAGAGAAAAACAATTTTAAAGGACTTGCACCCCACAATTGTGCAATCCAATTGTAGTCTAATCTGCTCCGTATTGAATTTAAAATTGATGCCTTTTGTTAAGCCTTCATCAAAATTGTACCTCCATTTGCCAACTGTGTACATTGTTCAACTTTTAATCTTTCCTTTCCTTGTGGTATGGCTATCTGAAACATTTCCCACCTGCTTATTTTATATCCAGCTGAGATTATGTTTATAATAACTAGTTTTTTAAAACAAATAAGAAACACTATTTTAAAAAACAAACAAATAAGAAACACCATTTTAAAAAACAAACAAATAAGAAACACTATTTTAAAAAACAAACAAATAAGAAACACTATTTTAAAGAACAAACACTATTTTAAAAAACAAACAAATAGGAAACATCAAATAGTGACATGCATCAACTTTCACAGAAACAATAAAGAACATTGTGTTGTAAATATCACTTGAAACACAATCCCTAATTGTAATTTAAGTACTTATACATATACAACAGTATAATACCAAAAAAAAGTTCTCTCTCGATGTAAAATGAAAACTGAATGTGAGATATTACAAACAGCACAGAGTTTTTAATCATTAACTGTCAAAAATAATCAAAATGGTATCCTACAATACATTGCCCAAGGTAACCAAAAAAGTTATTTCAGTTTTTCCAATGAGCCATTTCCTTTGAAAATAGACAACACTTTTGCGGTTACCTTCATATAACACTTGGGACTATTTGAATGTTAATGAAATTGAATTTGCACAGGGCATTATCGTTTGCTATTCTTTGAATACTATTATTTTACAGTATTTGAAAATTCCTCCTGCTGCATCTTGATAACAACAGCCTTAAAAGAGAGTCAAAGGCAGAATTAAACATGGTTCATTTATACTTATTTCATTCTGTCTTTGTCACTGGCTCGAGGGGAGAATTACAATTCAATGTAAAATTAAAATGTCCCCCAACAATATAACATGGAGGGCGTGTGCTGCAAGAGATGCTGAAATCGAGAAACATGAATTAGTAGAGCATTTTCAGAAGAATCATAACCTTTTTTAACTACTGTGAATTATGTTTTCATATGTTTCAATTAGAATGAACGGAAATACTGAGTATTGTGAACAACATTTTTATTTCCTGGTTATTGGAATGTTGACATTCAGGTCACATTTCCTTTTCTGAATAATACTGATTCGGAAAAGAGGAAAAATACACAGTATTTCTTTAATCTGCCACAGAATTCCCAAGACTTAAAAGGCCAATTTAGTATTCGTGTAAAAATCAATTAAATTTTAACTAATTATGAGAATTAAAATAATTATGGTGTGGATGAGTGGTTAGCAGTTCTTATTGAAAACTGTGTGTGTGTGTGTGTGTGTGTGTGTGTGTGTGTGTGCGTGTGTGTGTGTGTGTGTGTGTGTGTGAATGCCTGCTTCTCCTACTTTGCCCTGCAATTTGCAACCAATTCGGAGACTACCCCGCCTACTGCCTGTAGTTAGCTGGGTTAGGCTCCATCATATCGGCAAACCCCCATAAAAATAAGCCCTTGAAAAATGAATGAATTCATGACTGAAAATGGGTAAAACTATGATAAAAAACTAATATCTTTCTTATATCTATAATCAAAGTTTACCCTCAAGTTGGGGCTGCCCTAATTGGTATGGGGCTTCATGTCTTTGATAAATCATGCAGATGGGAGATCATGATAGAAGTGGATGTTGGAACAATATGTTACCTGTCTCTTTCTCTCAACTGCAGCTAGCCTTTGTCTCTATTCAACCCCCCCTAGGAACGATCTCTATCAGAGGAGACAGATTGAAGCTGCAAAGGGAAGTCTTATTTAATCTCCGCAAGGTTTTGACATGAAATGTGGATGAGTGGCCAAGGGTGTGACAAAGAGAAACTGTGTTTATCTCTGAACATTGGGCATTTTTGCTTGAATAAATACTTCATGTTCTCATGCTAAGACACTCCTTAAATGAATCCATGTGTACTCATTTTTTAATGTCGATAGCACTAACCTTGATTTTTTTATCAGCTTGACTTTTTTTTATACACTGAAGCATAAGTTGTTGTCTTTATGTGCAACAAAAGCCGACAGATTTTTTTTTAAACACTCAAACAGTGCCCTGAATGTTTATTTATCTGCAGGCATACTTCAGGGCTGTATTAAAAAAAAGAAATCTGAGTTTCCTAGTGATAAGCAGGGCATCTCATTTCGAAGGTTCCGTAGTTGTACTTGAAGTGGAATAAATCAAGTAAACAGTAGGTTTCGATATTCACAATGTACTCCACTATGTAGCAGACATACTCCGGAGCCGAAGGAATGCAAACCCAAATAGCATTTTTGAGTAATTGTCTCCTTGGACACAAGTCATTTTCAGGCTTGAGTCTACCTTCACACCGCAGGCCAATACAAATTTTTCCGTACCAAATGTGACAAGTAGCAGATTTGTATTATTGCAATCCCAACAGTACAAGTCCTCTTGTGCTAGCCTGAGCAAGTCAATTCAATCACAAAATCCTTAAAATTGCCAAACAACCATTTGCATGAGACCCACATATGAAGCGATATTTACGTAGGACACTCCGCATCACTTGCGCAGATGATTTGTGTTCACATTTGCTGGTGTAGCCCTAATGATCTTCCAAACTCAAGGAAGTATTTTTCATAACGTGTATGAGCTGGTGTTAGACCAGTCAATATTATTATAGCCGAAACAGGGTGCTAAGATGATCATTTAGCACTAAGCCAATAAAAAATATATAATTTTTTTGATTTCTTTTTTTAAAGAGGAACAAACAACATTTTAAGGAGGCAGAATCTTTGAAAGTTGCTCATGGTTTTGTTTTATATAGAAGAGTACACTTGCCACAATGAGTTATGCTCTCATGAGAATCTAAATTACTTGAGTGTGGACTTGAGTTGCTGGTTCTCTTCATTAAGATTTTCCCACTCTTTGGTTTAGAAGAGTGGTACTAAAAAAGTGATTTGCTGTGTGATTAACAGTGTAAACATGCTGTGATGCACTTAATTGGTCAAAGTAGAAGGTTCCCAGTTTGAGGCCATACTTGTGCTGGCATTTTTACCTACAGGAGAATTCAGAGATGTGAAGTCTTGTTTTTAATCTAACTATTATACCTCATTTTGTCCGGGATTTCTCATTGCAGCCGCCTAACGGTGTAGTGTTTCACTAGTCTGCCCCTGGTGGGGTCAAGCGTAGGTTAATTACGGCTTGGTATTAGTCAGCCTTACGGCTGACTGGCGACCAGTCCAAGGTGTAGTCTGCCCTTGCGTGGTAATGATGAATGAATTGCTAATTGCTGCTATGATGAATTAGAGTGTTTACCAAAATAAGTGAGCACAAAAACACTGTTTTTACTCTAGTCAGATAGTTGAAAAATTTGATCGTATCAATAGTGAGGCATGTGCAAATAAAACAGCACAAAGAGAATTGTGTAAAAAAAGATTGGCGATTTTCTTTTTATTGATAACTATCTGCACAATCTTGCAGTTATACAAAAGAGCGGCCACCACCTTGGTGCACCTTGAATGCCTGGCACATTATCCCTGTTCGATGATATGAATCAAAGAGAGCGCTTTTCTTTTTTATTTATGTCTGCAAATAAAACATTCTTTTATTTTTGCAATTGGACTAAACATGGAGGAACGGTGTAAAGTTATAAATATGTTACTTATAAAAAAAAATGCAACGGCCCGTAGAGCGAGTGGATAGCGGGTCTGCCTCGCAGTTCTGGGGTTGAGGGTTCGATCCCAGGTTAGTCCTCACTGTGTGGAGTTTGCATATTCTCCTCAGGATTATATGGGTTTCTCTGGGTACTCTGGTTCCCTCCCACATTCCAAAAACATGCATGGTAGGCTGGTTGAACACTCTAAATTGCCCCTAGGTATGATTGCGAGCGTGATGTCCATCTACCTGTTTCTGTAATGTATTCATCACACACCAGTTGCAAGTAGTTGCTACAACAGAACAAGCAGAAGAAATCAGTATTTTGGGTACTTACACAATAACTTCCCAACAAGAACACATAATCAAATATAAATTACCCCGGTTTAGCAAAACAACTCAGGATTGAGGATAAATTGATGCAGAGCTAAAAATATGGTGGTAAGAAAATGTGATATTTTCTATGTTCTTTGTTCCTTGCTAATCACATTTAGTTACAGCTGGGTGTTTATTTGACTGAAAGACAACTACAGTGTAAAAAAAAGAAGATAGGGCTAAGCAGTGCAGCGGGACTAACACGATCTGTGTGGGTGGCACATTAAAGAGCTGCTACATGGCACCAGTCACGCACTCGCAACGGGGACATCTGATAATAGGCAATCAGATGCAGTTAGCCCTTTGAACAGCGACAGTGTCTTTGCCATCTTAAACCTCACATTAAACAGAGTATCAAGTTTGAATGTAAGCACATTCAAACAGTAATCATTATCACATATATTGTCCAAATACATATTTTAAAAGCATATATATCATTAATGTGTCAGCAACATTCCACTTACTGATACCACTACAGCCTTGTTACAATTGAGAAGTATTCACATTTTATGTAGTTAAACTTCAATGGTTAAGTCATCATAGCAATTAGTAGATCTAAATTATTACAAAATATATTCAGAAAAATCCGCGTGGAGGTCAAATATTCTCAACCTGACAAAATCATCTCTACCTTCAGCTGCAGTTCATGTTCTTTATGCATTGCCTGTCCTCCCGGTAACTCTTGGAGCTAGAAAATTACGGATTAAAGCAGATATTTGAGCTCAGGCTAGGTTGTTTGAAATCCGCCGACACACAATTATCCAGATAAGAGGGATGAAAGACGGGTTTTAAACACCAAACAAATGTGTGAATGCTATTTGTGATTTTAAAATGAGTGGAAAAAAAATCCCAAATTTAGGAACACTGCAGTGTGTAAAATCAATACATAGTAATCTAAACGTATTGCCTAAAATCCTGTTGGTGTTAAAGGGGTGATGTTTTTTGCAACTTACTTTTAAATATTGAGAAATGAAGTAGCATAAGAAGAGATTTTCTTAAATATTATTTTGCAACACTAATACCTGAGCAACCAACCAAAACATCAGAAAAGTACTAAATTATCATTGTGCTCATGTATTTTTATTCCTGCAACAACAATAAATGTAATTAATCTCACCGCTTCTGTGGATTTTCTCAGGGAATTCCAGTTTCCTCCCACATCCCAAAAATATGCAGGGTAGGCTGGTTGAACTCTCTAAATTGCCCCTAGGAATGAGCAAGAAAGGTAGACCGTCTCCTTGTGCCCTGCAATTGGATGGCCACCAATTCGGGTTGTCCCCCGCCTTGTTCCAAAGTCAGCTGGGGGAAGCTGCTGCATCCCCCACGACCCTTGTGAGGACAAGCGGTAAAGAAAATCGATGAATGAAACTAGCTAAATAGAATTCCACACTAAAATGTTGCCAAACAAGTAGACTATTAAAAAGAGAATCTGAGATTTAAAGCAAAAAACAATTCCAATGCAATGTGTCTATTGTGCTGCATTTATTACTATAAACAGCAAAACATATAAATTCATCCATGACAATGAGTGGGAACCACAAAGCTTATTTTCCCAGTTTGGCATCACATTCCTTCTCCTTCCTTCCTGTTACATCTCTTCCCCTACTTAATGTGTCTTTTCGTGGCCTGATTAATGAGTAGAGCCTAAGTTGAGCCTATTAAAAATGCGTAATAACCCTCAGACTGTAAATAGCTTCCGCTGTCCAGACCTACTTCTCAAGGTAGCACTGGCCTATTAGCAAGTATTCTGACAAATGGTCTCTTGTCGGCTAACACTTTCTGCATCTTGGCCTTCTTTCCATTTTTCTTTCGTTGCTCATCCCTCTCCTTCCCTGAACCGTCAAAGCTTTCAACTGATTGCTATTAGGGCGGGAGCCAATCTTTATGAACCTACAAAAATAGAAACAATGTTCTAACAAACATGAAAACAAAGGGCTGATGGTGAGGAATTTTATGGCTTCTGTCAGGTTTGCCATTAGACATTCCAAGAAAAATGACTAAATAATGAGGAAAGACACTCTTTGGATTTTTACTCAAACGATGCATGTTGGTAAAATCAAGTCTAGTTTATTTAAATAGCCCTAAATGACATTAGTCAATGATTTTTTTAAATCAAATAATTACACACATTATTAAATTATTTGTCATGTGAATGTAGCTTCATTTTTTTGGCATGAGAAATAGTCATCTTGAAATATTACCTTAACAGCTAAAAAAAAAAAAAAAATTTTCTCTTCCCTCAGCCTTTCAGCCAAGATGAGCAGCCAATAAGATATTTTAATGTATTTCTACCACAAGCTGACACTTTCTCTATCTCAGTGTGCAAACGCTATGGGAGACAAAAAAACGATGGAACAAGGCACTCCCTGAACGAAAGAACCAAAAACAATAGGATAAAACCATTCTGAGAGTAGAACAGAAATACTCTATAATCATTGGTGCGTAGGATGGGGAAGAAATACAAATGACATAAAAACATGGGTGAGACACAAGATAAAAACTGGCAGGTAAAAGGAAAAGACATTTGAAGGAAAACCTAAACCTTTGAGGTCAAGGGATAACAAAGATTGGAATTCCCTGCTAGTGACAATTTTGACAATAGCCTAGGATTCATTGTAGTAGTTTTCACTTCAAATAAAGGCTGCAAACCTGTCATAGAGTTTCAAAGTAAACCAAAGAAATTCAGAAAGAGAATAATCTTGCCAGGGAAAAAATCAAACAAGTAGCACCTAAACTTAAGTAAAAGAAATAAAAACAACAACAAAAACATTTTTAAGCTATCTATCTTGCTATTTTTTGAATATTTTCTCATGCTTGTAAGACTTTTCCAAGCCGCGGTAGCCTTTTAAATGTCGTAAAAATTTGTATAAACTAAGCCCTTTAACATTTGGTACAGTGAGCACACACATTTACTGCTCCATAATATTATTTCACTCTCTTCAGAGACATACAATACCCATAAAAATATACGCTCTGAAACTTTATATTGTGTGATATTTATTTTTCCCTTGCATGTGTTTGTTCTATTCCATGACTCAATTTACACTCTTCACTACTATCAATTATTTACAAATCATGTTTAATATCCGATTCTTGTTGCAGGTCAAGTGGACTACTTTGTTTAACATGGAATATCTGTTTTGGTTGTTATTTTTTTATGCTGTATGCAGTGTGCGTTTATGTTTGTGTTTAATTCAATCCATGTTTATCATTTCTTAAACAACCAATAATATGACTCCTACACTTTAGGTTTGTCCACTACTGATATAGACCCTATCTCTCCTCTTGACATGCCCAAACCATCAGTGTCTTGTTTCCTGAGCTTTTCTCTAAGACGCCCAACCTTCATTATCCCTTTTATCCGAACTGGTCACTCCTAAGGACAACCGCGGCTATTAATCTCTCTGCTACTTCTAGCTTCGCTTCCTGTGTTTTCCTCAGAGCTACTGTTTCTAAGCCATACATCATGGCTGACATTACCACTGTCCTGAAGACCTTTGCCTTCAACGTCACTGACACTCTCCTTTCACATAATACACCTGATACTTTTCTCAACGTTTGGGCCTGTCTGCTTACGGTTCTTCATTTTCTGATAGGTTCACCAATAGGTATTCCCAAATTCACCTTTCAACAAAAGAGGCATCTGAACTCATATCCTTATTTGTTGCAAGAGAGAATCGATCCACACGCGTCTCCGGTCAAGATCATTCTGATGACTCGATATCTCTCTTGCTAATTTATTCCATTAGATTCAAAACCCTTATCTCAGTTCTCAAAACAATCGTAGGTCTGTCGAATCTTCCCAAGAGAGTTTTGATCTCAACCATCTTGAGAAGCCGATGCTTCCCAAAACAATCCACAGTTCCCAAGAGCGCTTGTTGTGAACCATCTTGAGAAGCCGATGCTTCCCAAAACAATCCACAGTTCGATGTGAACCATCTTGATGCTTCCCAAAACAATTCACAGTTCTCTTGATGCGAACCATAGTCATTACTTTTGCAAGAGATGTATTAAAATGACTTTTTTAATGTAAATAAGCTAAGTTAAAGCAAAGCATTCTTCATTGCAAGCAAATATATAATAATGTAACAATAATAAACCTAACATTTTCTTTCCACATTTTCCATCAGCCTGCACTGTGGAGCCTAATTATACTTGGATTCCTCTACCAACTTTACATCGAGAGTAATCCTTCAAATTTTGCGGATAATGTAGACCAGACATGGCCGCGATAATCGAAAAAGTACAGTCGTACCTCTACTTACCGAATTTGCATATAAAAGGAATTCCTAAAATAACAAAAGTAAAAGTACAGTAAACACACATAAATGCACACACACTATAATCTAATTGATTTCGTATTTTTTTATATACAGCTACATTTTCATTCAGGCCAAAGTCATTTGATGAGATCATGCTCATGAAGAGTGATCCAATTAACGCTGACATTTCAACACAGTAGATGGTGGATTCGATTATCCTTGTTTGAGTCAAGCGTTTCCATTTAGAGAAGTGCACGTGTTACAATTAATGGAATACCACCCTGTCTCTAAAATTAAATAAAATATATTCTAGTCCTATTCCGATCCATTTAAATGTTACATGAGAGCAGAGACTTAAACTTGAATGAACTGAAAAAAGTAGATGATTATAGTCATGTTCACCCCAAAATTTTTATGTATTTAAAGACTGACACACTTTGGGGATGATGACCTGTCCTTGAGAATATAGGAAACACGCTCATTTTATGTTTTAGAGTGGCTCATGGGGGCTGGTCAAAATTTGTGCCAATTATTCATAATTAACTGGAGGAAGTTTGATCATTTCAATGACTTGAGTTAAAAATAATTGAGAATTGACATAGCCTGACCACATATCTCCCAGTTACTGTATTATTCAATTATTCTTTAAGTTTTAAATGAAATTACCTTATTGACTATATAATTTATTATTGGGGGCCCTGTGGATGAGTGGTGAGCACGTTGACTCACAGTTTTGGGTTGGATCACAGGTTGTTCCTCGTGTGTAGAGTTGGCATGTTCTCTCCGAGCATGTGTGATTTTTTTCTGGGTACTCTGGTTCCCTCCCACATCCCAGCAACACCTGCAACCCTTTCGAGGATGCGCGGTATGGAAGATGAATGAATTAATGAATCCTTTGATACTTTTCATTACAAGGTCCATTCATTTTTCTATATCACTATCTTGTCCTCACGAACCTAACCCATCTAATGGTTGGCAAGAGGTGGGGCAGACGTCAAAACCCAATACATCCATTAAAATAAGGCACCTTCAGACCTGTACGTGGTTTCTCATTCATTTTTGGACCTGTAGTTTATTTTTGGACTAACTCTGATTGACTGCAGGCTTTGTGGACAGGTGGCTATATACTTCTCACCCATACTAAAACAACCCTCTAATAGCATGTCCCGAAAACCGAGGTCAACCTCATTCTTTTTCACCTTAACCACATTAGGTCTGTCAGATCTGTTTGTATTGAGAGGGCACCTTAATCAACAAGAAATGTCATCAAGGCCTCAAGTAACTAAATATAAGTTAGACATATAGGTATTTGTTAAGCCTCTGATTGTAACCCCTGTTGAAGGATACATCACTTATCACTTTGGTTCCATGGTTCACTGAAAGGGCTCGACATTTGAAAGATGGCACTGCATTGGCTCTCAGCTTTGATAAAAAACAAAAGCAAAAACAATAACAACAATATTGTGAAAATACATTTTAATGCATTTGCAAACTGAAATAGAGCAGAAACCTTAATGTGAATTGTACTGGCCAGTTATGTATTGCTGTTTGATAACATGAGAGTGCCCTGGCTGCAGAGTCAGTTTGAAAGTTTCAAGCAGATAAGGACCAAAAGTATAAGATAGATTTGAACTTGATAGAGGAGCATTGAAACAAACAGATAAGACGAAAGTGGCCAGAGAAATGAGAAAGTTGAAGAGTTGCCTGAGAGGAGATGAAAAGTGATTCCACATTTCAGAGGTTGTTGTGGCCACTGTGCCGGAGGAAGCAGATTTATGTTGGTAATCCTGTGTGTGTGTGTTTATGGATGTGAAGTCATACTTGAGAATGCAAGTATGTGTGCCTAGAGTTCTCCGTGTTACGTTATTTGGTTGCAACATTAGCTAGGCTTTACTGTTCTAAAAATAGTGTTACAATCATCCACTTTCCGTACAGTTTCTACTCACAAGGGCAGTGGGGGGTGCTGGAGCATATCCCAGCAAACAATGGGCACCAGCTGGAGGACATCCTGAATAAGTGGCCAGCTAATCGCAGGGAAAGAGGAGACAGATAACCATTCATGCATACACTCATACCTAGGAGCAATGTAGTGTTCAACCAGCCTACCAAGCATGTGTTTGGAATGTGAGAGGAAACTGGAGTATCCAAGGAAAAGCAACAAAAGCCTGGAAGATCTCCACCTGGGATTGAAACCTCGACCTCAGAACTATGAGCCTGACGTGCAGACAACTTAACCACCGGGCCGCCAAATTGTAAAATAGTCATCACTATCAGCATCACAATCATCATCAGCATCAGCATCATCATTGTCGCCTTCGTCGTCGGTGATGGCGTCGGCGTCAGCGTCTTTGTCATCAGAAGAGGCATTATCAGCAGAAGCAGCTTCTGCATCATCATCATCATCATCATCATCATCATCATCATCATCATCGTCGGCGTCAGTGTCGCCGTCGTCGTCATCATCATCGTCGTCGTCATTGTCGTCGTCGTCGTCGTCATCATCATCATCATCATCATCATCATCATCATCATCATCATCATCATCATCATCATCATCATCATCATCATCATCATCGTCATCATCATGATCATCGTCATCATGATCATCATCATCATCATCATCATCATCATCATCATCATCATCATCAGCATCAGCATCAGCAGCAGTACCATCAGGATCATCATCAGCATCAGCAGCATCATCAGCCTCATCAGCATCATCGTCAACATCATCATCTTCATCGTTATCATCATCATCATCATTATCATCATCAACAGCAGCAGCAGCGGAATCAGCAACTTCAGCATCAGCAGCAGTAGCAGGATCAGCAACATCAGCACCATCAGCATCATCAGCATCATCAGCAGCATTAGCAGCATCAGCAGCATCAGCAGCATCAGCAGCATCAGCAGCATCAGCAGCATCAGCAGCATCAGCAGCATCAGCAGCATCAGCATCATTAGTATAATATTAATAATAATAATGACGACGATGACGATAATGGTGATAATGATGATGATGATAATAATGATAATGATGATAATAATGATGATGATAATAATGGTGATGATAATAATGATGAGGATAATCATGATGATGATAATAATGATGATGATAATAATGATGATGATAATAATAATGACAATAATAATAATGATAATAACAATAATTAATATTATTATTATAACAATAATTACAACAACAATAATAATAAAAACATCAAATTAGAAAGTGTTCAATTTGGCATTTATTTCAAACATTTGTTGTTATAGTCTTTTTTCATTGACCCATTTTCCTAAACCAAACATCCTCCTAAGGATTGCTAGAGACTTTCCTAGCTTACTTCAGGTGAAAGGCAGACAAAACAAAATGTTCTACAATTTTTAATGGGCAGAAAGTTAAATGCTAAATGGCAACATAGAATACTAATAATAGGAGCAAGTGGTTACTGCGTCGGTCTCACAGCTTTGGGGTCCTGTGTTCAAATCCAGTTCATGTCCATCTGTGTGGAGTTTGCATGTTCTGCGGGCCTGCGTGGGTTTCCTCCGGGTACTCCGGTTTCCTGCATGGTGGTCTGATTGGACACTCTAAATTGCCGCTAGGTATGGGTGTGAGTGCATGGGTGTCTCCTTGTGTCCTGTGATCGGCTGGCCACCGATTCAGGGTGTCCCCCGCCTCTGGCCCGGAGACAGCTGGGATTGGCTCCAGCACCCCCTGTGACCCTAAAGAGGACAACGCGGTTCAGAAAATGAGATGAGAGAAAGAGTTTTTCAAGTCAAAATCCTCCATTTTCTGTTTATATATGTACATCTTTTTTGTTGTTGCTTTAATGCATTACACTCCATTCATGGACCACAATAATTAATTTTCATTACTCAAACATTTAACGACCTAATAACTGTGGACACACAACATGCTTTATCACGTGTTTTGTTTTATCTCAGCTGGCCAGATTAGCATTTTACACAGAATTTATGTGCAGCATTTTTGTTAATCCCTTTTATTAAACTCATGTCTCCTTGTAAAGCAAAGCTGTTACTGAGTTAATGATCGGTCAGACAAGAACATCTTAAAAGTGCAATAATGAGGAATTTTACTTTGACATTGAGGTCTCGTAAAAGTTCGATACAGCAGAATTTGGGATTTTTGCTGCTGTAAAGTGAGTATTACATTTATTTTCATCTTGTAAAAAGAATTATTTGCTCTAATGCATTTACGTAAATAATAATAAAAGAAATCCATGTCAGTCAGCAACACATACACTGTATTATTTTTATATTGTACTCCATGAAAACTGATAACTACAAGTTTAGTTTATTTTTTAAGATTGACTTTAAAGTTTCAAACAATAGCCCCCTAGAATTAAATCAGAGCAGCAATTTCATCAGGACTTGAATACATTTCTTTATAAAATATAGTGCAAAACCTAGTCCAGAAAGCCTTTCTACCCCAAAAGAAAATGCCCAGTTTAAACAATGCACTGAAATCAGAATTTATTTATTTTTCATGAGTTCTGTTCCGTACAGATGGCTCAGACATGAAATGCAGGATTACGTTGCCAATACTGTCTTCAGAGCTGTAGCAGACAAAAAAGGGTTGCATTACCTGGGTTTTAGACTCACATTTCCTCCCCAGTATTTTGAAAGCAATGCTAGTAAAAACATAGTTGTAAATAATACGACATCACAGCTATTTTGTAGTAATGAGGCCTCACTTTCTATTCTATCTGCAAAAAAAGAATGCTAGATAATCTGATTGGATCATTCATGTTGATAATTACATTGTTGTGCTGTTCTAAAATCCCCGGAGGCATCATGGTTTAAACTCATGCACAGTACAAAAGGTTTCCCTGCTTATGTCAAATGTCAAAGTCTTTCACTAGTATGAAGCCATGCATATGGCTTCATACTAGTGAAAGTATAAATACATACTCACAGAAAACGGAGTGGCTCTGTTAGAAGCATATCAAGCCTCTGGCATGGCCGAGCCAGTTCCCAAAAGAAGATCTTTGGAGGGAACTCAAACACTGTTTCTCAGCCCAGAAACCTGACTGATCCAGATAAGATCTGTGTGGAAGAGTGGGCCAAAATCCCACCTGCAGTCTGTGTAAACTTGGTGAGAAACTACAGGAAACATTTGACCTCTGTAATTGCAAAAAAGGGCTACTATACCAAATATTAACATTGGAAGACCTATGATGCCTAAGATATGAAGTCAAATTTACAGAACAATTGAGCACCATGTGTAGAGCAGTAACTACATGGATTAGGCCTGAAAGATTCATTCAGTCGTCATCCATACCGCTCATTCCTAGCTGACTTTGTTGAAAGGCAGACTACACCCCAGACTGTTCAACACTTTGCCGTAGGGGACAAAGAGAGACAGAACACCATTTGCACTCATACTGCGACTGAGCGCGTTTTGATACCTGGCTTCCAGACGAGTGAACCACTACACCATCAGATGGCGGCATAAAACATATAAAAGTAACATATAAGTGTGATTACGTACGTGATTTGAGTGATAATACAAAAAAGATTAATGATCAATTTGAGTGAAGGCATACATATGACTTCATACTCGTGAAAGTATAAATTTGAGTACGTAACAACAGTAATGGCGCAACGGCTAATATTGTTTTGTACAAAAGTGACCACAATATGAAACATTGAAGCTTCACGGATAACATTAACTGACTCCCGACCTAAAGTATCCAAAATACACACAACTGTACACACACACTGACACAAACATACACACAACAGAGGCAATAATAGAGTAATAAGAAATACCAGTTACAACAATCGTGAGCCACTGAGAAAGCAAATGAGATCAGTGATGAAATAGAGAAGACGGGCCAATTCCACACAGAAAGGAATCAAGATTGAGAAAGAAAATGAGCAGTGTTTTTTTCATGTGTTCCAATTGTGACACAGTGGAGTCCCTTGCCTTTTTTCATGTCGACCAGCATTCCAGCTACTGTCTGTTACTTTACCTCTTTCTGTCGCTTTCCCCGCCTCCGCTGTCTCATCACTCCATATTTGTTTGCCATGTCTGTCAAGCTGCAGTATCTCTCGTATCTCTCTACCTCCCACCTCACTATTCTTCCACCACATTCTGCTATCGTATCCATTCTTATCTTCTCCTCTCTCTGAGTCTCTTTAACAGTGTCTCTCTCCTGGTGCCTGGCAATAGAAATGACTAATCTGAGATTACTGTTGATATCAAGACAAAGCAGATCACTGCAGAGACCCACCACACTCTCACACTTTTATCCATTCATCCATTTCCTATCGCTATAGCTTGTCCCCCAATGGGGTCATGAAGACCTGGGGGATACTATGCAACTAACTGACAAGAAACACCTTGCCCTGACTACTCACCTTATAAACTAGTAACCGATCATTTATGTTTACAATGAATACAAAATTACATACATTTGATTGACAAATATATGGAAAACAAGCATTGGAACAAAACATAAAACCACTTAACCCATTCACTGCCACTGACAGGTGAGGAACCTGATCAAATCCATTTCAACTTGGGTTACTGCCAGTGAACGTCAATAGACATCCAAGCCAACTTGGATGGATGGTTGACAGTAATTGAATAATTGCTCTCTTAGTCAAAATGAATTTGGCATCTACTGTCATCAATAGCAGGCAATATAACAATAATAACATTGAAGAATACAGCTAAAAATTAATCCTATAATATACGAATAAATTTATAAAAGACAAAAAAGAAATTATAGCAAATATATAAAATTTATCAAATTGCATTTATTTATTAGTTTTTTTTAAATCATACTGCATTATATACAATAAATAAATAATATATGTTAATTTTTATCTTTTAATATTATAAATAGATACATAAGTCAAATCTAATAATTTGATTTGATGTTTTAACTCATTGATTTTTTTAGATTGATTTAAATATAATTTCAGAAATCAAGAAGTGTGCAATGCTAATTTGGCATCTGACCTGAAACAAAAATATAAAAAAAGAAAATAAATTAACACAAGCCATACTACCCACACTGCTTGTTGTCTCCCAAGCAAAATTGGGCAGAGCTCGATAATCACACTTGCCTGGCTAGAATTATTGTCCTTGGAGAAAATGTTCAATATGTGCAAAATGAATAGCAGATTGATTGTGCACATTTTAATGCCCTTTCTTCTCCACTGAACAATAGAGTGCAGATATTCTTACAATCAAACATTTAGACTAACCTGAAAACCCGTTTACCATTCAACATGGTATTCGTGTCCTAGATTGTGGCCAATGGCCCATATTTATTACTAACAGCTTTTCTTTACTTGTACATAACTGTTGAGCACAGCCTTCCTCAAACATTTCCACACAAACAGCCATAGCTGCAAATTTAACAGTAGATCAAATGCGTGTCCAAATGTGGTTGGGTGATCAAACTTCTTTTTTTTATAGTTCTGATGCCCGATTGTAATATCTTGCTTTTATATTATTATTTGCTTTATAAATATATACTGTAACTGGACTGTTTATTTGTTAACAAATAACATCATAATCACATATCCTTTTAACAAGCTCTCAAATTGTATTGGTATTTGTAATAAATATTCACTAGCGTAATTTAATTTGGAATTTTATTAGATTTTTTTTATCAGCGTGTGAATCAATATAATTTTCATTATGTCTCGCACTTGTTAAAAATAACACAGTGGACAGAGAATCATAGTGCATCAACATGCATTTATTAGAAGAATCAGTATATTTTCGTGTGATTAATTTTTAAAATATGGAAACAATGCTAATGAAGAAGAGCTCCATTCCATTTGCCAGATGACTGCATTTCTGCCTATTTTGTAGGCATACAAGATAGAAAAATGAAAATAAAATGAAACGTCAGGGCAAATGAATACTGGATTGGAGTTCATTTTATTTCCCTGTTAACATCAATGTTACTTTAACCCGTTTTCTTTTGCAAAGAAGAAAAACTCATCTAGTCACTTCTTATCTATTAAAGATCTACTAAGGCACCACTTGAACTGACGCATGGACGCCCATTGTCTGGGGTTCATGCAATACTTGTCATGTTAACTCTTTCACTGCCCATGACAACGAAATACGTCCAATCATGAAGGTCTTTTCATCCTTCTGCCGACAATTTAAATGATTTTTTTTCAGTAGTAGACATCTAATCAATTTTAGTTGGGAGACTAGGAGTGAATAAACATGAGTTCTAACGCTGCTAACCCCCCCATTTCAAATAGATTGGTTGTCAATATCTGTAAATGGCAGCAAATAAGGTCATTTTTCCATGTTTTCGTGTGTCATCGTAAATGTGTGGAGTCACTGACTGTCCAATTTTTTGTCAAGCATTTGGATTCATTTTCTGTTTGGTCAGCTATCATGTAAATTCAGAAGCCTCAGTGAACATAAAAAAGAAGAATTTATGAATGCTCGCGTGAGACAGTCACAGACTCGCCAAAGCTTGAATAATCAAGAGACCTGGGGTCGCTGCCATTGAATGCCATCTTCTCTTATGATTGATGGCCTGCAAACTGTAATATAGCCTCAACAACATACATAAGTGGAAAAAAATATTCTTATCAAAGGCATTGATCAGAATATGGTTTGTTTCTACTGCTGGTAACAAACAAATAAAAAGGGTAGAATTCATTTTTTATCTTTTGCTATTAAAAGAAAATAATCTCCCCCATCTCATTTTCTGAACTGCTTTACCTTACTAGTGTCGTGGGGGGGGGGGGGGGGGGTGCTGGAGCCTGTCCCAGCTGACTTTAGCCCAGAGGCTGGGGACGGTACTCGGACGTTTGGTCGCCGGACGTTTGACAACATGACAGAGAGTTTACTGTTAAAACCAGCTCTCAAAATTATATTCATGAGAGAGAGAGTTTAATATCTAAATATAGTCCGGCGACCAAACGTCCGGCCACGGCTGGTGACACCCTGAATTGGAGGCCAGCCAATCGCAGGGCACAAAGAGACAAACTACCATTCACACTCACACTCATACCTATGGGCAATTTAGAATGCCCAATCAGCCTACCATGCATGTCTTTGTAGTGTGGGAGGAAATCAGAGTACCCGGAGAAAACCCACACAAGGGAGAACATGCAAATTCCACACAGGTGGACCAACTTGGATTTGAACCCAGGACTCCCACTGCGAGGCCTATGTGCTAACCACTCAGCTGCCGGGCCGCCCTAGAAAAGAATCTATGATTTAATTTTTGGGTGTATCATAAAAAATGTTTAAAAAAAGACAAATATGATATGATTTGAGTATTTTTTAATCTCGTCTCTTTCTGTACTTTATCATTTCATCTCAAAAGGCCTCTCAATTTTTTATTAAGGGCATTATATTTCTATGAGAATACACTACTGTACTTTACTTTGGTTGTTCCATAATTTACTAATTCTGTGTAAGTGTGGGGAAATTATAATCAAATTAAAATGAATACTTTAGTTACCTTAAAAAACAAGCAGTGCCTATCATTAATAAGATTGGGTTTCTGAATCACATCCATGAGGCTTCAATCTAAGTTGCTCAAATTTCAAGCCCTAACAAAATGTTAAACAAAAAATTACAAATAATCTGTACCATTCGAGAAAGAGCTTCTAAGTAAAGAGTTTATGGAGAGCTGACATTGCTTAAGGTTTCAACAACTAGTAAAATATTTTTGTGTCTGTATGTGGCGTGACTCTGGAACAGCCTGAGTTTACAATACAAAATACAAATATTAATAGATTTCTTATTTGTTATTTTTCACTATACTAAATTTGTATGATAGTAATTCATTTATTTGACTTGATCTTTGGCGGCCCGGTGGAGTGGTTAGCATGTCAGCCTTAACTGTTCTAACAATGAGGGTTCGATCACAGGTCTGGACCTTTCCATGTGGAGTTCGCATGCTCTCTCCCTGGGTTTACATTAACCGATGAAAAAAAATGCAAGATTTTACCATTGCTGGTATTTTTCAGCATTCCTACTATTGGTAAAACGTTGTTACTATGCATTATTTAAAAGAGCAGCAAGAAAGAAGTTGTCGGAAATTACATATTTATACGTACTATAAATGAGAATTGCGTTAGAATTAAATAAACTATTGTCGTCCCACTCCTATTCAGGCATTTGTTTCTTTTGTTATTTACAAGGTAAATGCTTTCAAATTTGTTTGCTAACTGCTTGAAATGAAATAATGAAATAAATATAAAACATTTTTGAACAGCTGCAATATAGTATTTATGTAATTGTAAAAAAAGGAAGCTAAAAAAAGTTCTTTTACCTGGGCTCGAAGATCCACAGTCCTCACAGTGTAGATTGTTTTCTATTGTGCATGAAAAAAACTGCATATTTTTTTTCACCACAAAAGCACATTCAACATTTGCAAGACAGTAATTCTTTTCCAATAATATAATATGAAATCATTCTTTTTGAATAACTGTATAATAATGGAACACAATATTATGTGTGCCTGGAAAAAGTTTTGAAAATGGTAATTTTATAATTTATGCCAAGTCATTTTTGAGTCAGCAAGTACCAACTGGATAATAGTTTAGATATTATTTCACTGTTCTGGTGCTCATATTATTGCATTCTTTAATATTATTTTCAACATGCTTAACAAGCCTTGGATGGTTTCACTGATATTGGGAAGTAATTTATTTAGTTCCATTTCAAACTAAAGTAAAAATTTAATCCCGGGATTTTTGGCGATGTCAATGCTGGCGAAATTTAACCAGATATGCCTCGCCTATTCCTATATGAAGGAACACGGAGCTTTTCTGGATATGTGTGGCTCAAGATTATTAGCATGACCAAATTTTCCCAAGACCCTTGTCCCAAAGGGTGTACCATAAGATCTACCATTGACTTGTGAAGTCGTAAAAATAAAATACCCCCCAAAATTCAGTCCCTGGACTGCTTTTTTAGGAATGTCCTTTTTTGTCTGATGTTAAATGCTTGCCTCTCTCGTCTGTGTCTCTCTGGCCTTCTACCTTCCCCATGGCTTTTTTAATAAAAAACCCACTCTCCAAACTTAACCTCCCAGACCTCCTTCTTCCCAGTCCTTTATGTCTCTCTGACTATTCCTGCTTTCACTTGACCTCCCTCTTTCCCTTGACTCAGTCTTTTTTAAGTGATTTTCTCCTCCTGGGTCTCTCAATGTCATTATTCCAGTCCTGGATTCAGAATGTCATTAACGCCATTTCGTTAGTCAGAATTCATTTCAATTAGGCCCAGTCGTTCTGGGACTCGCAATCCCCATTTTTGCACCTCTTTTGACTTTTTTACTTCATCTTTGCTTTTCCAAACTTTTTCACTAACAGGAGCTATTCTAGAAGGATGGTGACAATGATTATGACCTTAGACTGTCCCTGAGTTTAAGTACTCTGTATTCAATAGCACATGCTATCCAATCTCTTCTTTTCCCAAAGACCAGTGACAAACATTTCTAGCATTTCCTCATGAGTGTAACACATTTTCTTCACAGTTCTGCCCACAACTCCACAACAGTTAACACCGTAAAAAGAAAAAGATGATTATTATTATTGTCTTTTCTCATTCATCCCACTGCAAAATCACTTTAAAAACATTCCAAAACTACCCATGATGGTTGTTGTCATCTATGGGTAACAAACAATTTCATAAGATGAGAAGTTAATTTGAAATTTTATGTATCCTCATACTTGCAGATGCATGAATAATGCTTTGAAATTGCGGTTGGTAATTGGACGAGTGAGCTCTCTTCTTTTGAATAGATACAACATTTGCCTTTCAAGCTATATAGGAGTGCCTGCAACTAATAGTCAACATTTACTTCATCCTGTAACCATTGCACCAAAAACACTGCACCAAATGTTTTAGCCGTAGTTAACGTTCAGTTTTGTATTTGTGTGAAGAGAGACGTTGGTTTGAGATTAAAATCAATTCATCCAACACCACTTCAACTCCTCCAACTGAAGTAGGCACTCGTTCCCGACCTGGACCAAGCAATCTAACCTTTTCCGGGTAAGACCCTTACCACAGACTTGGAGATGTTGCTTTTCACCTCAGCCTGTTCACAATCGGCTGCGAACTGCTGCAGCAAGTGTTGGAGGTGGCTGGAGCCAAGAGGATCATCAACAAACTCGACCACCCTCGGCCACCTGGCTGTGCCTAGAAATTACATCTAAGAATGTCACCAACAAAACCAGTGACAAGTGGCATCCCTAGCGGACTCCAATCCTCAATGTAATATAAAATATATAATTTAGAAAGATCAGCAGACGTTAATACAGTCACTTGTCTCTATTGTCAACAAGATGCTCAGTTGTAGATTTGCATTTTGAATGCTAGATTAAATGCTCAAAAAATAGATGTCTTCAATTTGGGCCAAAGTATAATAGGCTTTGTGACTTCTCACCCCAGTTTAGTTTAGCTTTGAAGGTTCCTTTGCATTTTGAACATTTACATTTGTATTTTCAAGCATAATGTATTTTTGACTAGACTATATTAGAATGAGTTATACGCTATTACTTACATTTCTGGATGCTTATCTTATTGACACTATTATGCTGTGTATGATGTGATAAACCCAAAGTATCCTTGAGATTTATGGAAAGAAGCTTCTTGCTGTCCTTAAGCATTTACAAATCCAAAATTGGAAGTATTATAATTATGACAATTTTCCTTTTTATTTTTTTCTCTTTAAATGTATTTATTTTCATTTCCATGGGATTTATATAAAAAATACATGAAAAAAATAGCATAAAGGATAATAAATACTAATAAATCTAAATAGTCACATTACATGTGGAATCTGTTGTAAGTGAAAGTAGGCCTCAGAATGGAATTGTACTACTGGAAACAGACTGTTAACTGGATATTACTTCACGAAATGTACAATATCCCAACTGTTTTGGAAACTATGAATTCTGAATCTTTGTGCAGTACGATCGTACAACACCTGCTCAGATGCAGGCAGGGAGTGAGGCTAGAAATTTTAATACTGTAATTTCATTCTTTTTAAATGTTAGACTCACTCTGACAATATTTCTTTTTATCCCTCCCTGTCTCCCTCCAACACACACACACACCTTTCAGACCATTTTTCACCCTAAAGTCCTCCCTTAGCTCTTTTTTTCTCCTAATCTCCCTCTCACACCCGTAAAATGCCAGCAAGAGCTACCACTATGCCTTAAAATGCTTAACTCAGCACTAGGGAGGTTCAGATAACTACTGGTGCATCTCACCAAAGCAAAGTATATTAGAAATCTTTTATTTATTTCGGTAGTTTATTTCAGAAAGGAAAAAAAAATGGAGTTTTATGGCATAGTCTGAAATCTTCCAAGATACTTCCTAACTGCGTCAGCCCAATCAAAAAGGAAGGTATCATGTATGCTAGGAAATATTGAGTGACTCTTTGCCTCACTTACCATATCTGGCAAATGTCTCCAGACAAGATGAGACCAGTTTTGGGCTAGTACAGATTCTAGGACCTACAAGTAATTGTACATATGGGAAAACAGTGCTCCAGTAAGGTGATAAAGCATCATACACTTTAAATTATAACAGTACCTGAGCATTTAGTGCTTTCCAGGTTAAGGGAGATAAGAAATTAAAAAAAAAATACAATTTTAAACTAGGCCAACACCATGCCAGTACCAATGATAAAATATGAGTGCTCATCTTTAATGTGAACATAATTTGAACTGCAGCATTTTAGAGAAGCTGGTGAGTCTTTTGTGACTTACCTGAGCAGACTGTTAAGGGTTACACTGACACAGTGAAAATCAATAAATGTGCGCGCCAGTTTTTCTTCTTTTTTTCTTTTTAAGCTTAGAAGCGAGAAATACATGTTTTGATGTTGAACAAGCAACAAAATGTGGTGAATGATGAGATGGGACTCCACTGCAAATATAAACATTTTAGGGCTTAGCTCTAAGGTCATATTAGCTAAATTCACTGAAATTAAAACTAGGAAATAGCGGTGAATTAATTTAGATCGGGGGTATCAAACTGGCTCCCCAGGGACCAGATCCTCCTCATTGCATCATTTTATGCGGGCCGTGGAAGTAAATCATGTTTTGGCTAAAATATAATGTTTGCAAAATGTCCATAGTCAAGATAATTGGAGAACATTTACTTTATAAAACTAAATATAATAAATTAATAGAGATAATACCTGTTCATTCTCTTTATATTTTTGGCCTACATCTAAAGATAGGGAAAAAAGAGAATGTTTACCAAATGTTCCTGCTTTTTGTCTATTAAAATTGTAAAACTGATTAAAAGATAAAAATGTAAAATCAAAGAATACATTTAAATACATATAATACAATCTAAAAATAGAATATTCTCATTTTTGTTTAATAAAAAAATAAAAGTAAACATATATTTTTACTGTTTTCATTCATTTTATTCATAATTGAACAAAAGAGAGTTTTTACTCAGGAGACTCAACATTTAGGATTTTGATAATTTGGAGGTCATTGTCTATCAAAATAGATTACATTTATTTTACCAATCGATTAGTCAATCAATCACGGCCCTAGTTTACCTGAATTTGACGCGTCTTAACATAAAATCCATTTTGGCTGCAAGGGGCCAATGCACGTTCATTCATTGGCCTATCTCAGTATTTCGACATCTTATGCCGATAATGGCAGTCAAAATGTAATGGGACATAATGTGATAATAACGATAATAATATTAAAATATTTCTAGGGAGACTTTGACACACCTAGTCTGGATTTTCCAACCCATCATAAAAACAGTGGCATCAGAAATATCCACCCATTATGAAACAGAATGAAACTGAATTAGCTAAGGCTGAACCCCCTACTACACTGACTGTATGGCATTGCAGGCCTATGATCCAAATTTAACATGGAGTAGTAGGTAAAATACAATTTTCATTAACAATTCATAAAATGTTGCATAATTCATGGAAAAGAACAAAAATATCACAGAACCAAAGTGAATTTAAGATGATTTATGCACTCTGGTGTCAGTCTCTTTGATTGTAGAATCCCAATAAAAGTGACAGGTTGCAAAAAAAACGAACATCACTCTACAGTATTTACAGGCTGGCTATCTTTTAATGGGTGGCGATTGAAGATGAGGCTCCCTATTGAGATGGTAATTGCTCACAATTAATCATTGGTACCTCCGTATCATGAGACTGTTCAGATTTGGCTTTGGGGGTAAATTAGAGTGTGATTGTAAAACAGCAGTTGCCACGCGTCAAATTAAAGATTAGATAAAGTAGTGTGGGGACTTTATTGCTCAAGATTCATTAGATTTCATAGTTTGACACAGAAACTCATACATCTGGGAATACCATTTCAAGACACTTGGTTAAAGGGAATATCAACTAATTTCTATATTCCCACACTGATGATATCTAACCATTCCCCTGTCCCCTCTTTCCACTCTTTAATTGATATCAAATATATTCACTGCATTTGAATGTTTTTCTGAGGAGCATGTTAAATTTTCTTCTGGGGATATGAGAGGGTAATGTTAAACTGAGTTAGTCCGTCACCGGGCGCAAGGGGTTAAGGCAGACTTAGTTACTGTGTATTTAATTGTGTTAGTGCTTCTCATTTTTACACTGCTGTATTGTAATATTGTATTTAGTCTGCATTACAGTAGGTACATGATGGATTAAATTGCATTATAACATGAACAAACTCATGCCACGTCCTCAAATATGGAAGCCCGAGATATGTCATTTACCAGTATTGTCATACTAGATGATATATATAATCCTGATATAGGTCTTCTTCCAGTTTTTTCTTTCTCTGTATCATGTTGAAGAAAAAAAAAGCTTTAAATCCAGCCTGGTCGATTGGTTAAACTCTGATCATTGCAAATATGACAAGATCTATTTCTGCTTCTTAGATATGGCTGCATGCTTATATTTTAATCCAGAAGGCTTCATTGGTTTTAATTGAGTGGCAGAAAGGCTTTCAATTTAAAACCAGGTGGAAATTGCCCCTCTGTGGTATTCACATTTTCAAATGTGTCTCCTGAAGACAATCAAAAGGCACAGTGTCCGTTTATTTGGGGGGGGGGGGGGGGGGGTAAATTCAACTCTGTTTTCTTGTTGAACATTTTTGGGCAATAGTCTTGGATGGTGGATTATGAAATGCAGTGGCGGTCCGTGCATTTTCTCGTAGCGCCTTCAACGGGTAAAATCCACTTCCTAGCAGCATTTAATGATTAAATACAAATACTGGAGCTTTTCAGACATTACCACCGGGCCGGGGGGTGATTTTCCCGGGAAAAGACAGCGATGAACGTCAATGGCGTACCGGCAAACATTGCCCGAAAATGGGGTAAAATCCAGCGGAAAACTGCATTTATTGATTAAATACAAATACTGGAGCTTTTTAGACATCAGAACCGGGCCCGGAGTATCATTTCCCCCGGAAAAAGATAGCGATGAACATCGATACGTCCATATACGTCCATATACGTCCATACGCAAAACGGCAAAAAATTCACTAAAATTGTGTAAAATCCACTTCCTAGCAGCATTTAGTGATTAAATACAAACACTGGAGCTTTTCAGATATCATAACTTGGCTCACAATTGAAATATTATTTAGAAATATAGCCATATTTTACTCACCAAAAATCATTTTTAACTGTACACAATAATCATCCTCCTTTCTTTCTTCCTTCTTTTATATTGCCATCGGAGCTAATGCTGAAAGTCGAGCCTGTCCTGTCGTATTTCTGGCATAGTCCGTCTTGAAAATAGGTTTAAATCAACACAACAATATATTTGCTTGTGCAGCCCTCTCTAAATACAGTTTGGTAACTCTGGCTAAAGACTAGCCAATCATAGTTGGTGAAAGCGATGGCGTATCCCTACGCCTACAACAAGGCAATGACGTATCCCTACGCCTGCGACAATGCTTTGTGTTATTGCCAACTCGAAATCTGATTGGTTAAAGCAACAGTCTTATCGACGCTTGTTTAAAGCGGGAGAGCCCGAAGAACTGATTGTGAAGGCCTTGAGGCAGATTTCTGACCCTGGCAACAAATAATGGCTGAAATGTGATTGGTTAAATGCTTTAATATGAAAACACAAATCTGGAAGAAGTGCAACTAGGGTGAAAAGCAATGAAAGGAAGCTAATAGACAATTTTGAATTATTTAATAAGAATTGATGGACAAAATATAATATATGATTCAGATATTTCTTAGGCCAGCAGAGAAGGCCTTGAAGGCCCTGACGGCCCGCGACTGATTAAATGGTAAGAAAGGAAATTTGAGATGGCATCAAATTCCTTGCACTGGTAAATAAACCCATTCGATTGGCCATCTATTGTGGGAGCCCCACGGGTTTTCTCAATAAAATGTTTACAAGACTAAAATATGTCCTCTCCTTTCATGGACTGTTAACAGCTCCTCTTTTGCGATCATATCAGTAAACACAATAACAATAAAAATGCTAAACTGGTTGCTCACATTTGCAAACTCACGCAGTTGCAAAAAGATGCACTCACAATGATCGTCATTCCTGACTAGGTTGCTCAGCCAACATTGCACTGATTGGAATAAGGACGCATTTCTGCTGTTTTTAAAGCCATGAGTCATCTTCTTCAACAACTGCTTTTTTGCCATTGCTCTGGCTTGAAAGAATGTCAATCTCTTAATCATTGAGAAAGACTTGGTTGCTGCCTTTACCTATTAAGTTAGCAGTGAGAAAAATTAAGGCCATCTGGACAACTGGGATTTGAGTTCCTTAACCTTTCTCATCTATAGCCATGAGTCATCTTCAACAACTGCTTTTTTTGCCATTGCTCTGGCTTGAAAGAATGTCAATCTCTTAATGATTGAGAAAGACTTGGTTGCTGCCTTTACCTATTAAGTTAGCGGTGAGAAAAATTAAGGCCATCTGTGTAATAACTTTGCAGGTTATATAACTGTTAATATATCCATAACAGTAATAGACGGCGGAGCCCAGGGTAAAACACGTGTAGCTCTTTATTGCCACTATCCAACAACACACACACACACAAACCGGACACACAACACTACTACTTCCGGGTTACGCTGTGCTACCCCACGGCTCCAGGGGCGTGGTTAAACACTCTTCCATAACCCGAGGCAACTATCATTATCAATATATTACACTCCTCCCCCTTTAACTATGAAGTTCCTATTTAGACTTAGCACTCAACTCCAACAATTATCTTTGCCTCATTAAATTTTTATAATTTTACTTCTCAACTTGTAACTAAATTATTACTGCTAACACAACCATTAGACTCAATATTCCAGTCTTTGACATTTCAATCTCAGGAACTCTTTTCACATTTTTGTATGAACAGGAACTCTTTTATTTTAGGAACGACGTTCCTCACAACTGACCGATCACAAATTCAGTCGCTTCGGAGGTGCTCTATCTCTCACTGGGTACCTGCGCCCACACACCTCTGGGGAACTGACTGCTCGGTTGTCAGGTGTAACTGTCTTGTCACAGGCCACTGAGCCTGGCGAAGATGTTACACGTGTCTCTTCAGGTGAGTACGGGCTACCACCTACTGCTCCAGGTGTGCCTTTCCCCCCACATCTGCGTGAACCACCACAGGGTACTTGTTTGTGATGTCCAGCTGCTCATCCGGAAGCTCCAATGTCTCTGGTCTGGACGGTTGGTTGTACAGCAGATGATCAATGTGGATCGAGCGTCGGCTCACACCATTCCACACCAGGTAGGTGACTGGTCCGAGTCTCTTTTCCACTGTTCCTTTTGTCCACCTCTCCTTCCCTCCACGGAAATTCCGGATCAGAACTGAGTCACCCTCAGACAGATGTCTCAGCTTGGAGGTGGTTCTATCATGATAGTGTTTCTGCTTCTCTTGTTTTGCTTCCACCACTCGAGCGAGATCTGGTTTCAGTAAGCTGAACCTGGTCCTGATTTGACGTTTTAAAAACAGTTCCGCTGGTGCACATCCTGTAACAGTGTGCGGTGTACTCCTGTATGCTATCAGGAAGTTAGCTAGCCTGTGCTGCATAGTTATTGTGACCTTTTGTTTCTTCTCCTCGAGTACTTGTTTCAGCAGTGATGCTTTCACTGTCTGAACTGCTCGCTCTGCCGCTCCATTGGAAGCGGGATGGTAAGCTGGTACCAAAGTTTGTTTTATTCCGTTGCTCAGCAGGAATGTCTTGTACTCCTGCGAAGTGAATTGAGGTCCGTTGTCAGAAACAATCTCCTCAGGAAGCCCGTAGGAAGCAAAAATATTCCGCAACGCCTCAATCATTTTGGTTGCTGTGGTTGTTGCCATGGCGATGACCTCCAGCCATTTTGAATGACTGTCCACTAGTACTAAAAAGTGGTGTTGGTCTTTCTCTGCAAAGTCAATATGTATTCTCTGCCAAACTCTAGTCGGCCATTTCCAGACGTGTAGAGGTGCGGTTGCAGGTAGTTTCCTCACACTCTGACAGGCGTCACATTGTTGTACTGTATGTTCTATGTCACTGTCCAACTGCGGCCACCACAAATAGCTCCTGGCCAAGGCCTTCATCCTGCACCCTCCCGGGTGTCCTAGGTGAAGATCATGCAGTAGTCGCTCTCGGTGTGCTGGTGGAATGATAACTCGAATTCCCCACAATATGCAACCTTGTTCCACCGACAGTTCATTTTTCCTGAAAAAGTATGGTTTCAGTCTCTCGTCCTTGTTTTGACTTGGCCATCCAGACCGAGTCAGCTCCAGTACTTTGCATAGGACTGGGTCCCTGAGAGTGCTCTGTGCAATCTCTGTAGCTTGCACGGGAAGCTCATCTACTACTGAGAAATAGAAGATGCTGTTTTCCTCCGCTGTGTTATCCTTTTCCTTCCCCGGCAGTCTAGATAACGCATCTGCATTGGCATTTTCTGCTGACGTTCTGTACTCAATACTGTAGTCATAAGCCATCAGTCTCAGCGCCCAGCGCTGCATTCGCAGAGCAGCTAAAGTGGGAATTTCAGACTTGGGTCCCAAAATAGCAAGAAGGGGCTTGTGGTCAGTTATTAAACTGAACTTTCGGCCATATAAATATTTATGAAATTTAGTCACGCCAAAAATTATGGCCAAAGCCTCTTTCTCTATCTGACTATATTTGCTTTCTGCCTCTGTCAATGTACGCGATGCAAATGCGATCGGTTTCTCATCTCCATTTTCCATTATGTGCGATATGACAGCCCCGATTCCATAAGGAGATGCATCGGAAGCTAATCTCAGGGGTTTCTTGGTGTCATAGTGCACTACTACTGAGCTTTTTACTAACTGTTCTTTTGCATCTTTGAATGCTGCTGCACATTTAGTAGTCCATTGCCAATCAACTTCCTTCTTCAGTAGTTGATGTAGCGGCTGCAGCACCGTCGACAGGTCTTCCATGAACCGACCATAATAGTTTAATAGTCCTAGAAAAGACCGTAGCTCTGTGACGTTTGTAGGCTGGGGTGCATTAACGATGGCTGCCACTTTTGTCGCAGTGGGGTGCAGTCCCTCCTTATCTATCAGATGCCCCAGGTATTCTACTTTCTCCTGCATGAAATCACATTTTGCTCTTTTCACTCTTACCCCGTAGCTCTCCAGGCGGCTCAGTACCTCCTCCAGATTCCTCAGGTGTTCAGCTCTTGTCTTTCCTGTGACCAAAATGTCGTCTAAAAAACAGGTGACATGCTCCAAGCCTTGGAGTATCTGGTCCATCACATTCTGAAATATGGAAGGAGCACTGGACACTCCGTATGAAAGTCTATGATACACATATAGTCCTTTGTGAGTATTTATTGTCAAATACTTTTCTGAGTCTTTTCCTAACTCCAGCTGTTGGTAAGCCTGTGACAAGTCTAACTTGCTGAAAAGAATGCCTCCAGCTAGGGTGGCAAAAAGGTCTTCAACGTTTGGTAGTGGATAGGTCTCCTCTTCCACACTTTGATTTACTGTGACCTTATAGTCTCCACAGATACGAATTGACTTGTCTGCTTTGGGTACCACTACTATGGGCGCGGCCCACTGACTATGTTCTTTCTTTGAGATAATGCCAGCTTTCTCTAGGCGATTTAACTCCGTCTCAACTGCATTCTTTAATGCATATGGCACTGGTCTGGCCTTCCTGAAGATCGGTTTGGTATTTGGCTTTACTGTAATGTTGGCCTTAAAATTTCGAATAGTGCCCAACTCCTCAGCAAACACTGCTTTGTGTCTCTGCAACACTGTATCCACATCTGCGTCGTTACCGCCCCTTGCTGGTATAACTGAGAAGATGCGTGCCCAGTCCAGTTTGAAGTTTTGGAGCCAGTTACGGCCAAGTAGGGCTGGTCTGTCACCTTTTACGATCACTAATGGTAGCTTCCCACTCTGGGTCCCATATTTTACCTTGGCCGTCACTTGTCCCCTCAAAGGAATGTTCTCTCCGGAAAAAGTTGACAGCTGCACTTTACTTACTTCCAAAGGCAGATGAGAGAGATGCTTCTTATACACAATTTCTGAAACCAGTGTTACAGCTGCTCCTGTGTCCAGTTGCATCTCGAGAGGAGTTCCTTCTAATATGACCTGTACTGTCATTTCCTTCCTCCAATTCCCGACAGCATTTGTGGGATACACGGCATTCAAGCGATATGACTCCCACAGTTCATCATCCGCATTTCCTGTTGTCTCATTTTTATTTCCTTTTACATACTGCGTGTGTCCTTGCCAATTTTTAGTTTTACACATCCTTGCTATGTGTCCTACTTTTGAACACTTGTAACATGTCTCTCCTTTATACCTGCATTCATGAGCGGCGTGGTTGCTTAGTCCACATCTGTAACAGGGTTGGTGATTTTCTCTTCTCTGTGGTCTGAATTTTCCACTTGTGGTTTTACTTTTCCAATCGCTGGTGGCTGGTTGGTATTTCCATGCACTTTTGCTTGTCTTTTCCTGTTCAATCTTATTTAATGTGGCAGGTTCTTCCATTTTGCTAGCGAACTCCAACGTACTCTTTGATGCCATCTCCATGGACAACGACAGTTCACATGTTTTTTTAAATGTTAGATCTTGCTCCGTGAGTAATCTTCTCTGAATAGCTTCCACTCTCAATCCACAAACAAATCTGTCTCTCATTGCTTCATCCAACTGGAGACCAAATTCGCAGTGGCTGGATAGCTGCTTCAACGCCACGATATAATCCGACACAGACTCGTTCTCTCTCTGATTCCTCTTTTGAAACTTGAATCGCTCCGCGATCACCAGCGGTTTCGGGTTGTAATGAGATGCTAATCTTCCACTTAGCACCTCATATGAGAGGCTACTAGGCTTCTCTGGTATGCAAAGGTGTTTTAACAATCCGTAAGCCTCTGCACCAATTATAGACAGGAACACGTTGGTTTTTTTACCTTCCTCCACTTCGTTGATGATCATCCATTGCTCAAAACGTTCCAAGTAAGATTCAAAATCTTCTTTAACTGCCTCGTATTCGCCGAGATTTCCCAGGAATCTGGCCATGATGCAGCGCCGCCGTTAGCTTAGCACTCGTGCTAATGCTAGTCTGCAAAGTCACGTTACCTCCTTGTAACGCCTTAATGTCTTCGTCCGAAATTTTTAATCCCTACCGCATGGAAAGGGATCCCATCCTCGTCGCCACTGTAATAACTTTGCAGGTTATATAACTGTTAATATATCCATAACAGTAATAGACGGCGGAGCCCAGGGTAAAACCCGTGTAGCTCTTTATTGCCACTATCCAACAACACACACACACACAAACCGGACACACAACACTACTACTTCCGGGTTACGCTGTGCTACCCCACGGCTCCAGGGGCGTGGTTAAACACTCTTCCATAACCCGAGGCAACTATCATTATCAATATATTACAATCTGGACAACTGGGATTTGAGTTCCTTAACCTTTCTCATCTGCTGAATTTCGGAAGGAAGTCAATATAATACATAGATCATAAATTGTGCTCTGTGTGTTAAAGTTGCACAATATCGTTGTTTACCAAACAAAGTGGCGTAGCACGCAAGTAAATTGTAGCTTTTATAGCACCATGCCGTTAAGGACCAGAGTGTTAAAGCTCAGCTCAATGAGCCGTAACTACTTCAGTTAAGCATTAACTAACGCTTCTGTGATTTTTTTTCTCAACTATCTTTGAAACACTTGGCTGTGGTAATTCTAGAGGGTGAAATGCAACTAAATGTCAAATGTTAATCACAGACTTGCCAAATTGAAGCGAGTGGTAAATCAGTCTTGGAGATCACATCTCAGCAAAGGTGAGTGAAAGTGCAGCTCAGCTTGTTGTGTTTATCACGGTGGTTGAATTGGGGTGAAGTGATTGAGGAACCATCAATCTCACTTAAAAATTAGATTCTCGTTAACACTTTCAATTCCCGATGTTTTCTTTACCAAGAGCTTAGTGCTTGTTTTAGGGTGACGTGTACTGGTTCATGGAGTTTAACTACAATAGATTCATTGCATTCTAGGTCTTGAAGAGCTTTGCCAATATCCTGACACCATCTTGCCAACGAAAGCTATAAACCAATGCTTTACAATGTCAAGATTAATTAAGTATCCATTACATTTTCTTCCATATTTGCTTGCCTGTTTACACACAGAACTTGTCGCACAATTGATTTTTTACCAGTCTTGTAAAAATTCGGTGAGACCAGAGAGACTTTGCAAGCTGTCCACAGTAGTGTTTGTCCTTTCTTTTTCCTGGCCAACTGGAATTCTAGGATTTTGTGATTTCAGTAAACTGACACCAAATTAAGTTTTTCAGAGCCATCTTTGCTTTTCCCTGCAGACCTAAAAATCTGTCTGAAACACTTGCATTTATTTACAATAAAAACCTTCTTTTTTTTAAATTACACAAACTGTTTCCCAACTGTCCTATGTTTTTTATTGCATCATCTGTGTATTAGTTGAGCAGTTACACATTTTGGACCAATCAGATTTTAGCAACTATATGTGTTATCAGCTAATGATTTCTCCCATGAGCATTTTTTATTCAGAATTAATGTCCTAATATAACCAAGTGTGTCTTGTCTTGTTCATAAGAGCATACTACACGGTTAGATTTTTAATTCATCAATTTGCATGATTTGGAATTTGAAGTATTTTACTAAGCCTTAAAATTGATATTAAGGAGCTGTATACGATTCTGCAAATTTCCCTTCTAGATACTACCATAAAATCATTAATGAGGAAATCAAAACAAGAAAAAGAAAAACGCACTGTTGGTTTATTGCTGCTGTCATTGCTGCAGATAATGGCAACACAGCAAAGTTTTTGCATTTGCATCAGCGCGCTCTCTCTTACTCATTAATTTTTTACTGTTAAAGTCATCCTGAATTTTATGTGACTTTTTCAGACTTTGTTTTGTTATTAATACTCTTGTATGATAAAGTCATTGCAAATAAACTGATTTCCTGTAATTGTGTTTTTTCACTATGAATCATATCTTTGTGGGATTTGAGTTCATTTACATATAATTATTCAGTTGTCAGTGTGATGTCAATCCATATGAGATGAAATGGAAGATTTATCTCATGTTGTAAATTGCCTGTATCAATTGTAACATTTTTAATAGGCTTCTGGATCACAAATGAAAGATGTTGATAATAAAGTTGTGAACTCATCATCTTTTCCTTCTCACAGGATATTGATAGTACCCGGAGAAGACCCACGGAAGCCTGGGGAGAACATGCAAACTCCACGCAGTGAGGAGCAACCTGGGATCGAACGCTTGACCCCAGAACTGTGAGGCCGATGCGCTGACTGTTAACGCTTTACTGTTTTTAAACAGTCATATCATTAATAAGCAGCCTTGCAAAAGTAAACTTGATGCCATACAGCCAATATGCTCATTCACTTTTCCTTAGGAAATCACTTATAAAAAGGAACATTATCACAAGGTAAAACTGTACAAACGTTATTCACAAAATATTCTTCAAGGATGTCTCTGCCGCTGCAGGGAAAATGATTTGCATGAAATTAGATCAGAATTCTGTCGAATATTTTATGTCCAACAGAGAGACAGATAGGTCTAAGATTGTCAGGCCTTTCCACTGAGGGCTTCATTAAGAGATAGAAACTAGCCATCCCTCGTGTGCTGATCACTTTCCTTTTAGGGACCAAAGAGTTTTGTGGTGATTAGCTCACTATGAGTTGTCTGACTGCGACAATGACCTCATGTTACATGGCTCACACTCAGCTTCATACTTCAGTGGAGTAATTGGCCTGTAAATCTATTCAGCTTCAAAAAGTGACAGTCAGCATCCTCCCGGCTCAACAGGAAGCAAAGCAGCATCATGAAAACATGACAGGACCCATCTCCGACTTGTTACTGACTCATCATGTGTGCGTATTGACATAATAAATAGAAAGAGAGCCACAAACACTCAGGGCACCACAAAAAAAGTCATAAGACTTGGAAGCAATGAAATGCATACTATGATGGTATGGAATAAAGATGCGGTGATGCCTTTAATTACAAAATTAATTGGTTCCCGAAGTGGGTTTGTTGCTTGGAGTTTTCATATCGAGTAGCACATTTTACATTAAATGAGCAAAATTCTTTCTACGATCTTTGATACTACCCTTAAAACCCTTTAAAATGGCAAAAGTATACAAATTTTGAATGAAATATCTATGCAAATGTATGTATATGTGAAAAAAGGTGAGAACATTATTTATTAACCCATTAAAATAGATAAGAAATGCAAATATATTTTTCTCATAGTCTGGAATTTTGAGTGGCAGCAAAGTAAACATGTAACTTAACAATTTCGAATGATGTTATGCACATTCAAACGCAGGAAGAAACTCCATGACGAAGAACGGAATACAAATCAGGAATTTAACTTTGGCTGGAGCTGATCAGCTATGGTCCCAGAAAAGATTTAAAAGTGCAAGAAAAAGGGCTTTTAGTCGGATGGTCGCACTCATACTCTGCTGGTGGCCGCTACCCTGTGTTGGCGTCCATCTGGTGTGCGCCGTTTTTAGGTTGGGTTACCCCGTTTCCTCCTGTCGGACACGGTGACCACTTTCCCTTCATGGAATACCTTTGGTGCGCTAACCTTGGTCCTGGTATCATGGAGAGGCAGCTTCCTGTTACCGAATGGAAGGCCAGCAATAACCAATTGCAGAGCAACTATGTCATGCCAATTTAAAAATAATATACAGGATGTTTATTTATATTTTGCTTTCATATTTAGTTTCAGGTTTCGTAAATTGAACTCTTATTTGTATCTTGAACAAAAGATTTCCCTTTCAAAGCTTTTCCTGAATACTTTGTTTATGGAAAAAATTGTGAGTTGAGGTACCACTATAATAGCACTATCCTCCAATTGTATTCTATTACAACCACAGAATATTATGTTTGCCTCAGTTGCAGAGTGGGAGCCAAATGCAGGCAGACAAAGTAAATGCTGGTGCACAAACGTAAGGCTTAATGGGGAGAGACAACTATGAATAAACCTTACAAAATTAACAAAGAAACAACATGAAGGAGGAAGCACAGATGAGTAGATGCACACCAATGAAAAGCATAATAACGACAGTCTGAAAATAATCACACACCCGACAGACAAAAAGACAGGGTTTAAATACACAGACGGGTTTGTGACATTTACAAACACCTGGGTGACACAAGGGAAGGAGACCCAGGAAAGACGCAGCAGGTGACACTTCCGAACAATCATGGACACACGACACACAAGGAAAAACACACCCAACCACCAAACCCCAACAAAACATGACACAGAATATGGGTAGTTTCATTTTTTGTGTGTGCGAGTTTCTTCCTGCCACAACCTTCTCTGGACTGTTACATTGTGCATGAGAGTTAGATACCTAAGTAGCAAAAATATGCATTGTTATGATAGTATTTTTATTTTAACAAATGAAAACTTAAAATAACAAATAAATCAATTTTAAAGTAGCGAAAAAGTAGGAACAAAAGAAATAGTATTGCGTTAGGAATGCAACACCATACATTTTGGATTGTAAAATCCAGTCAGTGCTACATTTGTTAACAGTCAAAATGCATGCATTCTTTCTTCAACTAACTTAAAACAGAATGTGTAATCCTGTGAATTTATTCATTCATTTTCAAAACAGTAGCCAGCCAACCATTCACGCTCACACTCACACCTAGCGGCAATTTAGAGTGTTCAACCAGCCTAGTATGCATGTTTTTGGGATGTGAGAGGAAACCGAAGTACACGGAGAATACCCACGCCAGCCCAGGCCTCCTATGAATGCAATTTGATGGAAATAAGGAAAATCGCTCTTGTATGAATATTATTTTTCATGTTGTTTAGAGAAAACGTATAGCATGTAAACAAAGTAACAACACCAGCCGGATAAAAATGAAATGTAATTTTAAAAAAAGAGAAGCATTATATAAGTACATACATGATGCATTAAATAAAGACATCTTATATATTTAGACATCAAGGGCTTGGAGGGTGTATGGGTCAAACACTTTAAATTGTTATGATTACCAGACCAGATGGAATGATTAATGCGGTGGTGACGGGCTTCCAACTCTAAAAGCAATTTACTATCTTGTCTTTGGCATTTAAACAACCACAATGTGTAACCTCATACAAACACATGCGGCAAAGTGTTACATTTCAGGACTTCCTTGTAAATACCCTTTGCTTCTCATCTATATTCAAATAAGTGTAATAAAATGTTAATGCACATTTTAGTGCACAGGTCTGTTGGGTACAGAGATGACATACGATTTGTTTGGATGACTGTTAACAGTTACAAGAAAACATTGCTCTTGCAATGTGTATTTAAACAAAAACAAAATCAAAAAACAAGGAAATATTTAATTTGTTTGTAGTCTCTAAGGCAGTGGTTCTTAACCAGGGTTTGATCGAATCCTAGGGGTTCGGTGAGTCGGTCTCAGGGGTCCAGTAGACATTCTGCCGTGGAGGTCAAGACACATCGACTCATCATGTCTATTGACAATAACATGCCCAAGCTTGACCATCACCGGCAGTAGATGATCAAGTGACATTGCTTGGCCAATCAGTTCTGCGAGGAATTTATATATCTTGGATGTGAAAAAAAAAACATAGAACGTGCAGGAGAACAATTTTTAAAGTAGGTCACACAATGTACAGCAGGCAGTTATTAGGCGAGGGGGCGAAACTAACACTCTTGCCCATTGGAAAGGGTTCCGGAGATTTTTAGATGGGTAGGAAAAATGGATGTCCAAAATGAATCACGACGGCTCATTAGACCAAATGTTCTAGCATGCTGTGGCGTGGTGCCAGAAAACAGAAATATTTGATAAATATTGTCAAGCACATGCTGTGAATTAATAGCTCTAATTTTCTGAACCCAAAGGTACTCCATTTCATAAGACCTTCATGCAGGTGGCAAAGGAGATTTTGTCCACGTCTACATGGACACTTTGAACGCATAACCCAGATGGGGGCCGAGGCTCGGTCAACATCTGCTACAAGCATTTCTATTACTTTGTTAAAGAGTTCAACCTCACGGATCATAAAGAGTTAGAGCCTCTGGCAAGTTGAAAGCATGGCGACAAGTCACATGACAACAAATGCAGACTGAGAGTTTTAAATTTATTTATACACAACTTCTTGAAAAAAATCTAATAAAAAAACTGGCCTCAAGGTCATATTAACCCTTTTTGTTTGAATTAGGGTTAGGATTAGGGTTAGGTTTGAGTTTAGGGTTAGGTTTAGGGTTAGGGCTAGGGTTAGTTTTAGTATATTAGGAGTAGGTTTAGGTTTGGGGTTAGGGCTAGGGTTAGTTATAGTATTAGGATTAGTGTTAGGTTTAGGGTTAGGTTTACGATTTGGGTTAAGTTTACGCTTAGGTTCACGGTGAGGTTTAGGGATAGGATTAGGGTTAAATTTAGGGTTAGGCTAAGGTTTCGGTTTAGGATAGGGAATGAAACCCTTCCTATTCTCCCAAGGATGGGGATATCCCTCCCTTCTTCTTGGGGAGAAGGGTTAGGGGAGTGCTCTCCCCATCCCCCAGACTTCTTTCCCCTGGTCTCTCTCCTCTTGACGCGTGGGGCATCGTCGGCGTCCATGTCGGACCTCGATCCATCCCTTGTCCATCTCACAATTGACTCAAGCTTTGTTATTTGAATAATAATGGTTAGGTTTAGGGTTAGGTTTGGGGTTAGGTTTAGGGTTAGGTTTATGGTTAGGTTTAGGGTTAGGTTTAGGGTTAGGTTCAGGTTTAGGTTTAGGTTTAGGTTTAGGTTTAGGTTTAGGTTTAGGTTTAGGTTCAGGTTTAGGTTTAGGTTTAGGTTAAGTTTAGGTTTAGGTTTAGGGTTACCGGAATGGTACGGCAATGGCAGCGTCATCCAGAGAGTCATTCAGTGAGAAGATCGTTTCAGGGTTAGGTTAAAAACCTCAATTCTTATACATTGTACCACGGATAGATAATGCATCCATATACAGTACTCAATTATACTCGTGCATCTGGGGGCATTTCTTACACCCATGTGATGAAAACAAGTCTGACACTGCTGTACATCGTATATGTTGTATACATTACTGAATTTCCTTTTCCATTAAAAAGGGCTTCCTGAATTTTATAAACATATGTTCTTTTTGTACATTCAGTATTTTTTAAGAATATGCTAATGCGTAAATTCATGTTCAGAAAGAAAAAAAATGAAAAGGACACCATTTTGAAACGCCAAAATTATTTTAGTTTTAAAGAGACTCTTTCATGTGAGTCTGCCCCTTTAATGAGTACTCGCATTTTTCCAATCCTTAAGACGCTCATGTGAACTCACCCCTGTCACGCAGGCACCACATTATTTTTTTTCACTCTCCCTCTCCACCATCCTCCCAGTCTTTTCATGCTACATTTGAAATTTTTCCCCATCAACCGTTATCAGAGCTGCCAACTTCTCTGGAATTTTAGGAGTTTACTCCGGACAAGCAACGCAAACTCCGGGACTCCTGACAAGCTCCCTAAACTCCGGAAATCCCCAAAAATTGTCACCAATTTTTTTTGGTAAGCAACCATTTGGGAAAAGTACTAAATTGCCAATTTAAATGCCTTGGAATTCACACCATCGCTACATCTTCCGCCATCTTACTTCCTCATTTGATTCAACTGCATTATAAACCGGATCAATTCGGTAACACAAGTGCATTGTGAATCATCCGAGCAATTTGATTTAAATTGTCAGTTGGTTTTTTTACATTTTGTATCGAATCTGCGTGAATTGCATTCACTCCTGATAAAAACATAAAACTCCTGAAATGGGACAAGGCCACTCCTGAAATGGGGTCGACAGAGGTTGGCAGCTCTGCATTTTTCTTCTTGGTTACCCACTAAGGGAAAACCATCAGTAGGGGCAAAAAGCCTCTGTCACTTTTGTCCTTATCCATCATATATCTTCTTCCGTGCTTCCTTTAATGCCGCTTGTTCTTGCTGTCGTTCTATCTGTGAAGGCAGTGTGTGGGCGGGATGGAGGGCTGAAACTGTACAGTAATTCATGTACCAGTTCCCATAGCGACTGCACTGTTCCTTTGCAGAAATAGTCAAAATGGCTGACAAGCAAATGCCTGCAGATCCCTTCATTTTATATTAGATGCAATGGTAAAAAAAACTAAACTAAACAGATGAAGTCAGTTCAACAGGAGATGCACATTGCTGTTTTCCTGTTATGCATTTACAAGTTAAGGACATGTTTTCAGATTTTTTTGTTTGTTGATTGTTTCATTTTGTTTTCATCACTTTTTTGCAACAAACCACATTGGTTAGAAACATTGGTTAGAAAAAAAAACAGTGTGACTAAGTACAGTAAACATGTTTGTTTTTTGTTTTTGTTTTTTATAAGTGAACTACCTTTTAATTAACATAGATGGGGGCCTACCATTATGTATTTATTTTTTCTTTGCTTAGGTAACGATATACAATCAATTGTTGTAATTGCTATCGCTTGTTAATTGGAAAAACATACCTACTGAAAATACTCCCTTCTGAAAAACAGTGAAACTTAAACATTGTAAAAAATAATTTTGTCTCCAGTATTTGCAGGCTGTTTGAAAAATCAAAGCAATAAAAGAGTGTAACAAAAGGAAGGGATAGCTCTTGGTATCAGGGAGGACAGCAGTCAACCTGCTGTAAATTACACTGCCAGGACATCTCCGTGAGAAGTAAAACAACATTTAACATTTTTTATTGGTCCACCTTTGACAAAAGTTATCTTTTCAATTAATCCTTAGGTTAAAAAAACAACCTCTGCAGTCATCTGCATAATCACACATTCATTTCTTGCAGCCATTCATAAGATGCAGGAAACAAGTTGACTATTACTATTACAATTACTATTGATTGTGACTACTAAATTTGCTTGGTTTTAAGACTGGGCTTTACAAGTTGGGTCTTCTTTTTTCATATAGAAAAGGTTGCCACCACAATGGCTATTGAGTTTGCAGTCTTTTTAGCAGTGTACAAATTTAATTATGTATCGATCTATGGTCATGATGAAATCACAAAGCCTATCGTAGAAGTGATCATGTGTCCAAAGAGTGATGGCAGCCTTGTTAATTACGGCAGCTTCAAGTTTACAATGGTCCAGGGAGTTAATTGTCCATAATTTACATTCACATTTTGTTATATTCAAAGCTTCAGTCAAAATAATGTGTTGGGCGGTTCGGCGTAAGAGACAAAAAGCTGTAACACATTTTACATTAGTAAAGCTTAATTACAGAATAACAGGCTTTACACAATGAATGTGTGATTAGGGTAACAAACTGTCTTACGCAAAAGTGATCTCACTAAGGCTCATTGCAGCAATCAGCATTTGAAATGCGGTGCCTGCTGAGCTTAATGCAGACAATGTTATCGTTACAGCTAACAAGTTTTCGAAACTTACTCCACAGTCTCTTTGGGTATAATTATCCTGTGGCACAGATGCATTATTTGCATTAACGGGCAATGAGAAGAAGAAAAAAGTCTGAAGGAGCATGTAAGGTTTGTTTTAAACAGATAAATCTAGGGTAAGCCCAAGACAGGGTAAAAAAATAGGAATTTTGGAAATGCTTGAAGAAGTATAGTATATTAGAATACTGTAAGTGATGTTTGAGGGTAGCGGCACAGTAGTGAACTGCGCTGTAGGTGTGACTGAGAAGTTAAAGGTGTAGGGAGTGCATCAATGATACGTTTTCTGAGTCATTTCCTCTTTGGAATAGTGATGGATAGGCTGGCAGATGAGGTTGGATGGCAATCCACATGGACCATCATATTTACAGATGTTATTGGGATCTACAGAAAAGACAGGGATCAGAAGACAGAAATGTTCAAGGACAGAGAAAATAAAAGAATAGTCTAATTGAGATGGAAGATATGTGCATTCTTCTGCCCTAACCATGTGTTGAATATGAGAACACGGCATAGACAATGAGCTTCACAATCTAATAAAAAAGAGAGGAGAATCCATCATTTGGTGTTTGTATGGAAGTCTTTCTAGTAAAAAGAAATGTGCCTGAACTTGTCAAAAGAAAGAGAATGGAAGGAGATTGAATCATTCCCCTTCATTGTTGTGATTCAAAATGGTCACAACACTAATTCCTTAGTAGTTTTAAGTACTTGCACCACTAGGGGCACTGCACTGTAATGCAATCAGTGGGGGCAGAATATGCATAGATTAGAAAAATTGAGGGGGTAGGTAAAGCTCAATGGAGGTGATATTGCGAGGGTGGAGAAATTTAAATAGTTAAGGCATGTTGTCATGGATGAAAGTGACAAAAAAATTACTGAAGCTAAAAATGAGAGGCAGTGAATTCTTTCCACAAACAGATTGCTATTGAAAATAAAATACATTTTCATACATTTTTCAAGTCAGCTTCTAGGTGTAAATTGCAACAACTTTATGCCAAAGACCCTTGGCACGATCACAATATGACGATTGGAGACAGTGACGTTACCATATTATGTATTGTGTTCGAAGAGAGATATAAAAGTTCAAGTATTCACTTCCGTGGGAAACAAGTCTACTACACAGTGTGAATTCGAGGCAGGATGGCGAAAAGTGGTTAGCATGTCCGCCTCACCATTCTGGGATCAAGGGTTCAATACCCAGTGGGTTCCTACTTTCTCAATGGGCCTGTGTAGGTTTTCTCCGAGTACTCCTTTTTCTTCCCACTTCCCGATAAAATACATGCTAAGGGTAGTTGAACACTCTACGTTGCCCCTAGGTATATGTGTCACCGTGAATGGTTGTTTGACTCAGTGTCCCCCAGGATTGGCTAGCAACCAATTCAGATGAATGTTCGATGCATGAATGGATTGTGAGTCCTATTTTCAAAACCCATATGCTAAGTTGAGACCAGTATGGGTATGTACATAGCCTTTCCAATACAGTAATACATTGAGATACCAGCTTAATGCATTCTGGGACCGAACTTGTATGTCAATTTACTCGTATCTCAAATCAATTTTTACCATAGAAAATAACTACGTAAATACAAATTAATCCGTTCCCACCCTCTGAAAAAAAACACAAAAAACGGATATTACAATGGAAAAACATATTTTTATTTATTTTAATTCACCACCTACTCATAAAGTAACAAATACTACCTATTTAGCGGTTATGTTCTTAGATACTAAAACATGACATTATTCAGTACATACAAACGGTAGCACGGAATGCGCGGAGGGTGGAGAGAGAAAGGGACGAGAAAGAAAGAGAGAAATCAGAAGCGATTGTATCCTAGTCCGTTTTTTAAAATTATCGAACCAGGAACAACTTGGTCTGAAGGGTTTGGTCTTTTTCAGATGATTGCTTTGCTTTCAAGTCCATATAGATTCTGCTGCCTTTTTCGCAGATTATCGACTTGGTCATTCTATCTCCAGTGAAAAATGCAACCTGTACCTGTACCTGCTGGTAGATTACGTTATGCGAGGGAGATGTGGCGAGAAAGACAGAGCGTTGCTGTTATAATAAGCAGCCTCTCGCATACTCGGCCACCTAGAAAGCCGCACCTTGTACCATCTCGTATGCTAGTATCTCAAGGCAAAACTTTGCTCAAAATTTTCCTTGTATCTCAAATTTCTCATATGTTGAGACACTCGTATGTCAACATATTAGTGTAATCTGAAAGGGTAAAAAACAGTTAAAATTCTGTTAAAAACAAATCTTTTGCGCAAGTGTTTTCTGGGATAAATTATGTAATGCAGTCAAGTTAAGATGCATCAAGCTTGGTCAGCTGAGATTTTTTAGGGCTATGAAATGGTGTTTTATTGCTATTTTACTGGCCTCATTAGTGAGTTTATTATGCTTCATGGGGTCCAGTTTTATATTTTCAAATAGAGGGGCACTATTGCAGAGTAGGAGGATGTCTGTGATTTCTCAGATGGCAGGACAAGACCAACTCGGACTGTGCATTTTCTACATATTTACATATACTATGTTACATTAAATTACATACATGACTCTTTATAACCTATATAATTCTTTGTTAGCTAAGCTCGCCATAGTATGGAATTGTTAATCAAATGTTTTCATACAAAGTACAAAGGAAATGTATTCATTCATTTTCTGTACCTCTTATTCTCAAAAGGGTGGCGGGAGAAATTTGTTGAAGTAAAATATTTATAATATTTGTGTTGGCTGAAAAGGCACAAACACAAACTAAAGCAAAGCTTGTGTTGGTTACTTTCTGTCAGCTTATTTTTGTTGACAGCAGCTTGGCAAAGATTTAACAATAGTTGGAAGTTCAATTACCTTGCCTTGCACTTTGCTGACTGACAAAAAATCTGTCAGTCACTTGCTTGCTCTGTACAAAAAAAAGTTACGGAAATGGCTGTTTGATAAATATACCTGACTAGATTCTGTCAGCAATGACACGGAGAAGGTTGTAAATAGCTCCTGTCTAACAATTAAGACCCCAAAGTGGAGCTGACTTGAATTCTCTTGAATGCAAAACAATGACAAAGGTGTTAATAACCCAAAATGTTTCAGACAGCCATGTATGTCATAAGGAATTACGACAATGTCCTTCAAATTCATCTTTATGATTTTTTTTGTTCCCTTCATCTGTGAGAAGAAACATATTTCTTATTTAACAATCTATTTTACAATTCATATCCTTGTGGTCACCATGAAATCAAAACAAGAAACAAGCCTGAGGGACATTTACTATTGGGAAAGCATCAATACAACATGGAAATGTAGGTGAAAGGCAAAATTCTGAATTCTGTGAACAAACATCTAGGTGATCCGTCATCATTTATTAAAATACAGAATATATTTAGCTGCCAAAATCCGGGACCTTGATAGTTCTATCCAGGCTACACAAATTGGTTCTTGTGATCTACAAAGTCACCTCAATGGCAGGGAAGAGCTCTCTCACGTTTGTGAGGTTAGGAAATTAATGTCGTGTGAGGGTTTTCTAGAAAAAATGCCTGCAGAGTCCAATGAGAGCAGGAGGCTGCATCGACCTTGAGTCAACCTTGATCAGCAACTCAAAAAAACATGTGTGGTTGAAAAAAGCCTGGATGAGTGATTCGCGTATCGGCCTCACACTTCTGAGATCGATAGTTCAATCCCAGGTTCAGACCTTCTTGTATGGAGTTTGCTTGTTCTTCCCGGGTGTGTGTGGGTTTATTCTGGGTATTCCGGTTTCCTCCCACATCCCCAAAAATATTCTTGATATGCTGGTTGAACACTCTAAATTGCCCCAGGTATGAGTGTGAGCGTGAACGATTGTCTCCTTTTTCTCTGCATTTGGCTGTCCACCAATTAAGAGTGTCCCCCACCTGGCGCATGTAGTTGGCTGGGATAGGATCCAGCATCCCGCGTAACCCTTGTGAGGACAAGTTGTATGGAATGAAAAGCAATGACTACAATATTTCGATGGTTGGTAGACATCCAAATAATTTAAATCAGGGGAAATGCCTCTATTTGCTTATGCTTCGAGTGATCGCTGCCACCCCTCTTAGGCAAAATTAATCAGGCAAAAGCACCATCAATGGCGTTAACTGAGTTGTTTGAATGTATTTTTGGCATTGAGGTTAACCCAATTTGTGTGTGTTACTGCTATCTCTCCATTCTTGATCCTCCCCACAAAATCCCCCTACTTTACTCTGTCCGCAAAAAGGGTCCATTTTCACTAGAGAAAATGTGGGTTGCCAAATAATTTGTGCCAAAGATTACTTTAATTTGACTGACCTTGGACTAATAGAATTGTGGGTACCACCACAACAGGATCACTGTGCAACCATTTGCAGTGAACTGCTAAATTGTAAATGATCTCATTCCAGGTTTGAATTTTGGATAATGTTTTTTCTTGTCTCTCCTTGTGTCTTGTTCGTAGTTTCAGCTATCTCGTGCTCTGATTTAACTGTGTCTGCCAGTATTTTATGCTGAGTGGGGTCTTCAACCCCAACCCACTGGGGCAAATTACAATTCAGTGCCTTGACCAAGGTCCCAATAGACAGACATAGCCGGGAATCGAACTGTAAAATGTTTGGCCATTGAATAATTCAACTACCAACTACGCCACGGCCACTTAGAAAAGTAACATATGATATTGGGCCTCAAGATTTGTTAACACTCGTTTTAACACAATATGCACTCTCTAAGAATGAACTTACAATTGTGAAACATAAATTCCATGCCTAAGGCTGAAAAAAATTGTGCATGAGGGCAGTCTAT